>NC_060033.1:3272500-3872500 GCF_905333055.1 Maniola jurtina
TTTTCTCTGACGCGTTTGTTGTATTTGTATTGGGCTTCCTTGTAGTTGTCCCAATCTTGTTCTTGTCTGGTGTTTTTTGCTCTGTTGAAAAGTTGTCTGAGGTTTTTCCTCATTCTTTCCAGATCTGGGCCCCACCAGCTGTTTTTTGACTGTCGATTTGTGTTGATTTTCTTCAGAGGACAAGCTTGTTCATAACTTGTCTTGATGCACTCCGTTAGTTTGTTTACGTTTTGTTCGATGTTGCCGATATCATCGATGTCGTTAGGTTTGTTTGTACCTATCTGATGCGTTAGCAAGGTTTTGTATTTTAGTCTGTTGGTTTTCCTTGGATTTCTCCTTGGTGCGTGTTGGGTTATCATCAGATCTAGCTCATAGCATATCCGCCTGTGGTCGGAGAGCGAGGGCTCGTCGCTGACATGCCAGTTCTTTACTTGGTCTGCAGCTCTGGTTGACGCTAAGGTTAGATCGATTATGGTTTGGTACCTACTCGACACGAAAGTCGGTTCAGTGCCCTTGTTAGTAATTGTTAGGTTGGTTGTTAGTAGAAAGTCCATGAGATTCTCACCTCTTTTGTTGTTGGCTGTGCATCCCCACAGGATGTGATGTGCGTTGCTATCGACAGAGATAATTAAATCTATGTCGTTGTCCTCACAATGTGTTGTGAGGTCCACCAGTTCTTTTGTTGGTATTCGGTCTTCTATGGGCATGTAGAGTGAGACTAGGACCACTGGTCTTGGTGGTAGTCCCACGCCCTGTTGTATTCCATTTTTTATTATGACTGCTGTCAGATCTCTGGAACAGTGTTGTGTTAGTAGTGACGCTGTAATGCAGCGCGGAATGTAAATGCATGTTCTTGGTGCTTCGTCATTGCAATGTGAAAAAATCTTACCATTGCAGCTTCCGAAACCGCATATGGTTTTACCCCTGACCCACGGCTCCTGGATCAGTGCGATGGTCTCGGGTTCAACCTCCAGCTGCCTTCGTAGCGTAGCCGTGGCGAGATGTTTGTGCTGGAGGTTGGTCTGGATTATCTTTATTTTGTCGCCCTCTGCGCCGGTGATTTTTCGGCGGGGGCTGTTGCGTCTGGAGCGTTGTGTGTCACCTTTTTCTCCCGTGGTTTGGTGTTGGTCCGGGAGTCCGCCAGCACTTCCTCGATATTGTCGAGGACAGCGCTCACGGAAGGCTCAGGTGTCACTGGGAGCTGGCCGGTTGGTCCATCCACATCCATGGCCCGATCCGCATCAGGCTCCTCTCGAGTTTCAGGCGCTGAGTCATGCCCGGGTGGTACATCACTTAGTCCTTCACTCGTGAAGAACTTGATGTAGATGGAGCCCGTGGAATAGGCGACCTTCCTGCCGCGCGCCAGAATCGTTGGCAGCTCCTCATTGGGGATTCCTAATATTAGGAACACACCAGGAGGGCTGCTAGTTGTTTTTCGGTAGCTGAACAGGGTCCACCGTGACACTCCATACCAAGGATTTTGGTGAGATAGGACCTGGTGTAGCTGGCCTATCTCCCCGTCGTAGTCAGGGACATAAAGTCCCGACCTAACCCTGACTGGGATCTCGGTCTGTTTTATCACAGTGAGCCCCGTTCCGCTCCTGGGTGATGTTAGTTTTGGCACCACGTTTATGAGCCAGTTGCAGGCTTGGTCATCGTGGCACCACATTTTTAATACACCCTCGCTGAGGAAGGCCTTACCCTCAAACGCCGGGGCGTATCGGGTTTGGCCTGGTGCCAGAGGCTCGATACAGGCCGCGAAAATCGCCTTCTGTATCTGGGCCTGGATGGCATTCGCCTCATCTTGGGTAAGGTCGACTCTGGGAGTGGTGGTTACAGCGACGCTCAGATGCGATTGGGCTGCTGTGGCATAGGAGCCCTTCGCATCTCGGGTGTGTCTGTCGTCAGTCCGTGCGCGTTTGTGTTCCCCCCTGGGTGAGATCGTGTCGTCAAGTCTGTCTCTTTTCTTGTTCGTCTGACTCGATGACGTCCCGGGGTCCTGTCTGTCTTTTGTCTGTCCCCTGTTCCGCTTCCTAAAGCGCGGGCGTGCCCTCGCTTTAGGTGGGTTCAAGGTCTTTGGTGCGTCTGTTTTATCTGTTGGTTTGTTGGATGTTGTTTTTGTTGTTGTTGTAGTTGGGGGTCGAGCGGTGTTGGAACCGCCAGGGCCCGTTGCGCCCCGCGCCTGGATTGGGTTCCCGTCGGGGTCAGTGTGACCACCATCGTTCCCCCTGTCCTCGACTGCGGTTTGCCCAGCCCCGACAGTGGTGGTGCTCGACTTCCCCGAGGCATTAGGGTTGCGATCGGGGGCCGATACCTGCCCGCTCGCCTGTTCGCCTGCGGAACAGCCAGGGGTTGCGCCAGTGTCCGCAAAAGGCCGGCCGCCACTTAGTGGGGGTCGTCCCTCGCTTCCACTTTTGCTTCCTCCGGCCAAGTTGCTGGCGTCCGCGCTTGGGCAGTCGGGTTCCTTTCGCTTCCCGCCTCCGTTTTCCCTACCGTCCGTTGGTCGGGTTTTCAATTTGTCCGTCTGTTCGTCTGCCTGTGTGTTCGTTTGTTTCCGTGTCCGTCTGTCTGTCCTGTTCCCCTTGTTTTTCCGTTTTTGCTTGGGGGCCACAAGCGTCCATGTGCTTGCGCTGGCAGGCACAGGGATCGCTGCGGCTAGGGAGGACATGTCCATGTTACTAGCCGAGGTCGTTGTTTCCATCATTGTCGAACCGATGGTTTGCGGGTCTTTGCCCCCTCCTGATACGGTGGGGCAGCCTGGGCCCTGGGCGCCGTCGGTAGACGTCGCCTGGGTGCCAGGGTGGGATTTGGGCACTGAGCCGCTACCCACCAGGAGACCGAAATTAGTTTTAAGATCCGCCATTTGTTTTCTAATATTTGTGTGTTATCTGAGTAGTGTTTGTGTGTGTCTCTGTGTGTAAGTGAGTGTGGAGTGTGCGGGAGTTTAGGATTAATTGAGGGACCTTTTATGATAGGACATTTGGTTTAGGAGTAGGATGGGGGAACACGGGAAAGGGTTTCTTGGACACTGCTCGGTGTTGGGAGTGGTACCGTAGCAGTCCTTCTTGTCCAGGGTCCTGGGGACGCCGGCGATCCGCAACCCCGCCGACCCGCCCGGTTGCATGAAGGGTGCCTCGTATAGCCGAACCAGCGAATGTCTAGGAGCCGCCTGGTAAAGGCTACAACCCAGATCATTCGCTAGTTCAGCCACGCCGGGTAAATAATATAATATAATATAATACATAATACATATTGTAAGTTTTTATGATTTGAAAAGAGCAACTGTTTATTGCCGACTTTTCTTTATAGAATCTTCTTTCCGAACCAGTGGTAGACTTCTAGGAAAGTGGCACAAGTTGGCCTACGTAAAATAAATACATTTAAGTGCATTTAATTTCATTTGACTACGGAACTCTAGAAAAATGATATCCTAAGCTACTTCAAACCTGCAGGAAACTTCGCAAGTGGCTGTCGGCCAGTTGTTTGGCAAGTTTTTAAGACTGTTGGTCGAATGCCAGACCCCTTCGGGAACCATAACTTGTGGTATTACCTACTGTATCGGGGCTGACTTCTACAAATGGATACGTAGTGCCTTGCGAAAGTTTCTAGACGCCCTGATAGGTTTTATCTTGAAGTTGAATAAATTGAAAGAGTTTTTCTATCGTACCTGTCGTCTAAGTAAGTTAGCTTAAATTTAATAGGGCATAGGAATCTTTAAGATAAATAACCTTAACGTCTTAAATAAGACGTGGGCGTGTTTGGAACCCTTGTAGCTTTAGTTTTAAGTTTAAGTAATTAATTTTTTATCACCACTAGCATCTTACAATTATTTTACTTACCAAATCTAACCATCAAAAGGATTAGGTAAATTTTGCTATTTTGAATAAATGATTTGAGTTTGAGTTTAAATAATTAAGATAACACTATACTATAGATATTATATTCTATACTGCCACATGATTTGAAAAAGTTAAGAGGGGTCTCTCCGTCACTCGCTTCATACAAACGTAGTTCCAATTTCATTTGAATATTAAGCAACCAAAGTCCATGAAACTTTGCAGCCATATTCTAGAAACTAATATCTATGTCTGTGGTTTTTCAGATTTCTTTTAAAATATTCAATTTCAAAGTTACGCGGTCTTAAAAATTTTCATACAAATCTTAGCCACTATCATCGGATTCTTTACCTGAAGCCAACTGTACGGGCGTACGAGAAATAATAAGGAAAAGCCAACTATCCCGAAATTCCAAAACGTAATACAGGAATGTTACAAAATCCTGTGTAGCATCCTAAAGAATGCGAAGCACGTAACATGGTTTGGCGCGCTTAAGTATCTGCCTGGACTGCGATATAAATTCCTGAACCAGATTTTTTGGGTAGACTTTTTTACATTTGCAACTTCGTGCCCGTAGAGTTGATGTACAACAAGACAAATATTAAAAAAAAATCGACCACTCTTAAAAATTATGGATGACTGTTTCATATTTTTATTGTTTTACGAATAAGCACTTTCGAAATCTATACCGTAATAATCAACCAATTTCTTAGGTTTCCGTACCTCCAAAGGAAAAACGAAACCCGTATAGAATCACTTTGTTGTCTGTCTGTATGTCCGTCGTGTCTGTCAAGAAACCTATAGGGTACTTCCCGTTGACCTCGAATCATGAAATTTGGCAGGTAGGTAGGTCTTATAGTACAAATACAGGAATAAATCTGAAAAACGCGAATTTGTGGTTACATCATATAAAAAAATGTGTTTCAATTTTCATAGTAAAATACCTATACCAAGTGGGGTATCATATGAAAGGGCTTTACTTGTACATTCTAAAACATATTTTTATTTATTATTATGTATAATAGTTTTTATTTCTCGTGCAAAATGTTGGAAAAATAGCCGAGTACGGAACTCTTAGTGCGCGAGTCTGACTCGCACTTAGCCGGTTTTTTCTTATCGTATCTCTGATTGTTCATCGTCATATCCCAATCATAGCCACTTTATTAAATTTCCCATAACAAATATATGACATGCCTACGATACTTGGAATTCTATAGGTGGTAGATAAAGCAAATAAGCATATCAAATCGATCACATTTATCAAAGTCTAGTGAGTATAGGCTGGCAATTATGAGGGAGATAAACTTCCAAAATCAGGTAAATAGGTAGGTAATATAATAGCAATTACTAATTCTTCGCTACCGCTCATTCAACATGATCAGAAGCTATTAATTTTCACATTACTGTATTACGAGAGATTTTTCCAAAGATCTTTGAGGCAACCTAAGCATTGTTAAGCTACCCCTGGGTGCTGGATTATAAGATTATTATCTCAATTTTTCTAAGGAAAACAACGTTAATGGGCCATTTAAGGGGTCACCACACACACAATACTTCAGCGACTAAAAAGCTTTTGGGAAACTTCAAGCTGAGATCAAATTCAAATGACGACTGAAACTGTACTAAACTGTAGGTTTAATGTTTACATTCAAACACCATTTGTTGGGTCGTACACAAGCTTCATGATTACGGTTAATAACTCCTAAAATCCATATAGGTACATAATATAAAAGAAAAATCTGACTGACTGACTAATCTACCAACACACAACTCAAACTACTGGACGGATCGGGCAGATAACGTAGACGTAGATATCCAATAAGAAGGGATTTTTGACAATTCGACCACTAAAGGGTGAGGCTATATATAGCTTTCTGTCATTTTAATGCCACCATTAAACAAGCGTAAAAGCATTCACTAAATTAGCCTTATTTTAAGATAGCCATCGATATGACTAAGTCGCCAAAATGCGATGCAACATTGAAGTAAATTTTGTTGAAACGATTGATAGTAGTAAAATCACTAAAACGTAATAGCAGGTATAGAAGTAAACAACAACGCACGATTTTGATTCTGTGATCAATCGCAATAAGTCGCCAAAAAGCAGGTCGAGGATGCAAAAAAAAATCATGTGTGTTTTGGCTCTAAGTGATCTTGAGTCGAAAGCTTGTCCAAAGTTTTAAGGTCAAGTAAAGTTAAGTAATTTTCATTATCTGCTTTTTATTTTGTAAGTAGGTAGGTATACCTAACGGTAGTACAGATAACTTTCCTGAATATTTTATTAGGCAAGTACAATTTTAATCCTGCAACGAAAAGGGGATGTTTTTTATTGAACCATGTTTAAAGGCAGGAGCCAGGACCAAAGACAAAAGCGTCTATACTTCTTTTGGTGGACTTCCGTACTAGCCATCAAAGTTTAAGTTATAGATTGTGCAACTATTTTTAACCCCCGACCCAAAAAGAGGGGTGTTATAAGTTTGACGTGTGTATCTGTGTATCTGTCTGTGGCATCGCAGCTCCTAAACAAATGAACCGATTTTAATTTAGTTTTTTTTTGTTTAAAAGGTGGCTTGATGGAGAGTGTTCCTCATCGTTTCAGCTGTTTGAAAGTTACAAGCTCTATTCAAGTTTTCTTATTATACCGGTTATTACTACCCGACCAATACATATAACGTTCTTTCTCTAAATTAATCATTGCCTCAAAGACCGGGCATGTCGCCTCGCTGGAAGATTAACCCTTTTCTACCTCACGTTTTCTTGAAAAGGTGCGCCAGGAAACGTATTTCAGACTTAGATTCAAAAGCATTTTATTGCTAGTTTTATATACCTACCGTAGAATTTCGCTCTTATTCTTAGGTAGGTTCCTTTATTGTTGTCATTTATTATTTTGTAGAGTTTACAGGAAAATAATGTGTGAGTTTATACTTAAGTAAAATAGCTCACTCAAGTGAAATTTCTGAAAATCCTTTCTTAGTAGGTGCACAGAATATTAGTTTACTAGTTTAAGAAGCGACACTTACCCCCCCCCCCCCCCCCATTTTCGCGTTTAGTAGTCATTTTGTATCTTTATAAAGATACTTAAGACTCCTTATTTTTTTTTGTAATCTCGTAGAATTTTTTAAGATAAAAAGTAGTAGATATTTCTGGATCTATAATATGTCTTTCTCCAGGGTGCAATCTATATCTGTGCCAAATAGCTTTGACTCTGACTTTATGTAAGCCAGTCACTTTTATCTGTGTGAAAGCCTCTAAAGAATACTCAACAATGTTTATAGTCGCTCGAAGTAGTTATAATACATAATATTATTTACACATAACTTGCAGTGGTATACGTCACCATCGTCATGATCAACTCATCGCCGGCTCACTACAGAGCACGGGTCTCCCCTCAGAGTGAGAAGGGTTTGGCCATAGTCTACCACGCTGGCCAAGTGCGGTCACACACTTTGAAAACATTGTGGAGAACTCTCAGGCATGCAGGTTTCCCTACGATGTTTTCCCTCACCGTCAAACCAAGTGAAATATTATTACTTTAGCACTTAACTCCGATGATTTAGAGGTGCGTGTCCGGAATCGAACCCCCAACTTCCGATTAGGAGGTGAATGTCCTAACTACTAGGCTATCTCAACTTCAGCAGTATACGTAACCCACCTGAATCTGGGACCACTGAGGTAGTAAACTCACAAAGAGAATAATATAATGTATCCAAAAAGACCCTCGCCTAGAAAGCATTATCGCAAGATTAACCCTTTACTGGCTCACGTTTCCCCAAAAGGATAGGTCGGACTCACATTCAAAGGCATTTTGTTGCCAGTTATTTCGATATTTTCCAGGGAATTCCTTTCTAAGCGGCACATTTACCGAGGTTTTCCAACATTTTTTTCCATTTGGCATTGAATATACTGGAAGCATTCTTTCACTGATTGAACCCATACGTCGCTCGGCTTGAAGGCTCCACGTGCCACCGGAAAGTTAAACGATTTTTCTTACTTTCTTTCAAAATTTTTAGTCGTGTATTCCCCGACGCATAAAAAGGAGTGTTATAAGTCAAACGATTGTAGGTATCTGTGAGTCTATTGTGGAATCGTAGCTCTCGAAAGGAAGAATCAATTTTAGTTTAACTTTTTTAAAGGTGACTAGATCGAGAGTGTTCTTAGCTATTTTGAAAATCTGTTCAAAAATCGGCAGTCTGAAAGTCATCAGCTTTTTTCAAGTTGATGAAGGGAACTTTCACAGGTCTGATCGATTCAAAATTTAGTATCCTGTTACTTCAATGATATTGCAAAAATATGGTAACCATGACGTGATGCTGCAGTGACACCTAGCATCTCCAAGATACCTAACTCGTCATTATACAGCAAAGCTATTGGGGCTTGAGCACATTGGAATGGTCTCTTAGTTTTTCCAGTTATTCATGATAATAACCGAGACTGACAACTTAACATGCTCGCCAAGGCACAGAGGAAAGGAAAAGGCAAAAATCGGGCCTCCAAAGTCGGTCACCCATCCAGTTATTGACTTGGGTCAACATTGCATAAAAATCGCACTCGCTTTGTCTTACTAAGCCACACGTCCCTCATTTATCCATTAACAATGTTTATTCAGCTCCCCTTGGAATGTAGCAGACAAAAATAACTGATTTCGTCAGTCTCTTATCATTAATCTGATAAAAATAACTCCCGAAATAAATTTTATTAAGAGGCATGTTTACGGAACAAACTCATCACTCAGGGTATCCACAAACAAAACAAATGCCCGATACTTATCCCCTAAAACAGGAATGGTCGTTAATACGTCCAAATTGTGTAAAAGATGGCCGAACCCCGCAATGCGACGAAATCGGGATTTACCGTGACGGAAGTCGGAAACTTTGCTTTAAAAGATTGGGGATTTCTCTTTTCATTATGGTACTGTCAAAGTTGATTCATTTTAGGTCTGCGATATATATGTTACACTCTGACTCCATTACATTCCATGTCTGTGTTTTAGGCACTGTTTAATAATAATAAGTAGCATAATATGTAATTACTTGACAGCTAATTTACTAAGGTAAAGGTACTTATTGGAGTGTTTACATTTGTAAAGTCGTAAGTTAATCTTGTAAGCTACTTACGTGAGTAAAACTTACAGGCATATCCGCGGTCTAAACAACACTAAACAGAATTCAGGTCATATTTCATAATTTAACCGAAAAAAGTCCATCAACGTCGCAAGGGATTGTCGTGTTTCATCCCTATAAAATGCTCATAAAAAGATAAAATAAATCATCTAAAATAATAACTATGAACCCGTCGGAGTTACCCGCTTAGTTTACAACTTTTTTAATTGATATTTTTATGAAGTTTCCTTTAGTCATTAAAACTGGTGCCACACTGCGGAGCTTGCGTAATTCGTAATAAGTGTTTGTATAAGTTGTTATAAAACTTCGTGAGAAGTTGTAAAGTTACAAGTTAAACAGGTTTAAGGAAGTTAAGTAGCTAGTATAAATTTTTTTTTTCAAAGTATCGAACAAACTCATTTAGGAACTGAGACATTACTAATTTTATGCATGTTCTTTAGTATTTCGTAATTAGAAGATTTTTTTTTAAGCATAAAGTGCTGACGGCAGTACTTTATTAAAATTGCAATCTAGCCTACGAGTAGAGCTAATAAGCGATTTCATATTAACCTAAACTTAAGTACTATATCTAAGAATCGGTGCATTAAATTATCTTAGTTTATACTTAGTTAGTTTTCATTGAAAGACACTTTGTTCTTGTGTTCTTTAAACTGCACACTTTACACTATAACTACACTAGCTCAAAAGGCTTAGTCCTTTTAAGCCTACGTTTTAGGTCTGTGTTGTAACTATGAGTACCTATGTATGTAAGAAGCTGATAACTTATTAGAACACCTCGGTGTCTGTCTGCATCCGTTTAATTAGGAAAATAGTAAAGTTGGACCTACAGATGTTTTGAAAAGACACTAGGTAATATTGTTTAGCAGGGGATGTAGGTATCCCGAATAAGGGAAGTGCAAGTCGAAAAAAATACAAGCTATACTCTAAGCGCCTTGTCCTGTGCGATTTCCGTGAAATGGTGAACACAGTTCGAAGGACCGATAGTGTCCCAAGGTGCTGGGATGGCGACCTCGCAAGGAATAGCGCAGCATTGGCAAATCATTTGGCAATGGCATAGGTGGAGAGATGACATCAACGAGACGCAGGGAACCGCTGGATCCAAGTGGCAGAAGACCGTGGCGTATGGACATCCCAACAAGAGACCTATGTCCAGCAGTGGACGATTACGGATTGCCGACGATGATAACAAACAAACAGCACTTTAACTAATTAATACATTGCTTCGTTTATAGGCTTCCGTACCTCAAAAGGAAAAACGGAACCCTTATAGGATCACTTTGTTGTCTGTCTGTCTATCCGTCCGTCCGTCCGTCCGGCGTGTCTGTCAAGAAAACCTATAGGGTACTTCCCGTTGACCTAGAATCATGATATTTGGCTAGTAGGTAGGTCTTATAGCACAAGTAAAGCGACAAATCCGAAAACCGTGAATTTGTGGTTACATCATTAGAAAAATATTAAAATTTGTTTAAAATCTCAGAGTAAGATAACTATATACCAAATGGGGTACCATAATATGAAGGGGCTTTACCTGTACATTCTAAGACAGATTTTTATCTATTTTTATGCATAATAGTTTGATTTATCGTGCAAAATGTCGAAAAAAAATACCCAAGTTCGGAACCCTCGGTGCGCGAGTCCGACTCGCACTTGGCCGGTTTTTTATTTAAGTATGTGGATAAGTAAGCAGTAAACGCTTTGCAACAAGTTTCGAGATTGTGAACAAAAAATCTTTGAAAGTTGCGATATTTTTATAGCTCATGCAGGCTTTTCAGTAGGAAAACGACAAAATATGTAGCAACAAAATGCCCTTGAATCCAAATTTCGCTTGCCTTTTTACCGGTACGTGAGGTAGAGGGTTTATCTTGACAACGCGACGTGTACCGCCTAGAGGTTCAAACCAACAATTTAGTTCAATAAATACGTGTAGTGAAAAGATAGTGCGAAGATTATTACATACATATGATTTCAGATAGAAAAGCGTACATAATCGCCATGAGATTGTATTTTGTTTACTGACAGGGATAGAATGGTCTTAAGTTTATAGCTAGTATTATTTCTAAAAACTAACATACTAACAAATACTCGTATTCACATACACACAAGTATACACTCAGATACAAATACACACACACACACACACACACCCACACACACACACACACACACACACACACACACACACACCATACGATATAAAATGTAAATAACTTAAAAAATAAAGTAAAAATATTATGTAAATAATTTAAGATTAAGAAATTAAAATTGAAAATTCTTTCTAAAATACACTTATGCATGAATAATAATAATCTATACTTATAAATAAAATTGAAATGTCTGTCTGTTTGAACGGGCTAATCTTCGAAATGGCTAAACCTATTTTAGAGAACATTTTACCTGTATTGCTTTATATACCGTGCAAAAGTATAATTTCGGTGTCTTTCACAGTCCGACGATACAAAAGTGGCAATCTCAAAGTATACCCTTTTTGTAAGCTCCTGTCTCTAAAGTTAATTCTATCGTCCCTTCCATTTAAACAGTATATTTTCGTCCTCGACCTATTTGGTGAGGTTGAAATACAGTAAGTGTACCTAAGGCCCTTTTAAGTTAACTAGATTTATAGAATAAGTTTATTTTAAGTAGATTGAAATTACCTATAGGTACTATTAGGACCTACACGAGTAGGTCTAGGCTATAAACCAAAATCGGTAAACTGGATAAGTGACCGAGCTTTGGAGAAATCTAGGTCGTTTATTTAATTTCTAGGATTTGGAGAGGAAATTAAGCGTTCAGGCTCAATTAGGATCATTATGGTACATGTCATAACCTTGTGTTTTTTAAATAATAATGGATGTTTTGTTTATACTTAAATAATCCTGTAGGTACTAATTAAAGTCCCTTTCCATTACTAATTTTTAAAAAATGTGTTAGAAACAATCAACTATGAAATAACATAACGGACTTAGTTAGAGCTTCTTGCTGGCCCTTTTGCAATTTTTATCTTCAAAAACTAGAGGCCGGCCATAAATGGTAGAAAAAACAGATCTTAATCAATCCCTGGGAAATGGTTTCCGGTATTCTGTTTATCTATCATAAAACAGTCATCCTAGGTTGTATACTCGAATTTGTATATTATATTTTTAGTCCAGGGTCGACAGAAATTCCGAGACCCTAAAACAGCTGTTTTAGGGTGGTTAAACGGAACAAGCCGAGGAAATTCTAGATTGAAAAAGTAACCAAATGGAGAAAGTAGGTACAATGGCGTGGACGGGACGGTTCTGTGAGGTATAATTAAAAAGTTAATGCACCCAATCAGAGGGTTTGCTTCCATGCCCTACCTAAAGTATTAAGGCCATGTTGTAATCACGTGCAAAAACAAACTTCGCAGCATTCCCGTTGGTTGAAAATTTTCGTATTTCCCAACTTCTTGTACGGGGAAAACTAACTTTTTATTTATTTGGTACCTATTTATTAGGCAAGGATTTTTAGTTTTAGAAGTTTGAACAAAATAGTGTGAACCTAGTAACAGAATAAACTGGGAAAATTCTAGATTGAAAAGTACACAATGTTGAAAAGCGAAAGTACAGTGGCACGAACGAGACGGTTCTGTAAATTGTAAGTAAAAAGTTTGCGTACCTACCCAATAGAGGGTTTGACTCCATGTCCTACCTAAGGTATTGAGGCCATGTTTTAATCTCGTACAAAAACAAACTTTGTATCAAACTACGGGAAAATTTTCGAATTCCCCAACTTTTTTACACTGAAAGTTAATGATTTATTTATTTGGTACCTACTACCTTTTAGTAAGATAGAGGACTGAATGCATAAAATGAGGATTGTTAACATAAGTCGCCTGCGTGCGAGCTGTTTTGAAAGTAGAATCAGTCGTATGGCGCCAAATTAGGCTCAGTTTGCACATACTATGACTGAGTGAGTGAAATAATCAACCAAAAATAATATAATAAAGAAAACTCTATATTAGAAATACCTACCTATCATTGTCGTCTTAACTGAGATGCTCAAGATCATCTCTGAACACGGTCTCGAACTGCAAGCGAGTCTAGCAGCTCAAGTTCTACTCAGTAGCACCACTTAAAGCAGAAATGGTGGTAGAGCTATTATAGCTCACAGGCACAATATGGGTGGAAAATCTTTGCCCAGCAGTGGATTATGTCTAGCGGATACGACGACAACAAAGACATTCATCTTTTTTCGTCAAAAGCACATCTTTTTCGTCAAAAATAATAATTAATTAACATGTCAATAAACAAGTCGGACGGTTTTGCATAAGCAAATTAACAGTGAAGTGTCCAAAATGACATGCGTTAAATGAAAGTTCATACTAGCGACATGTCGCAGGGCAAAAAATTAACTAAGAAGATTGGCTGAAATGCATAACAGCAGCGCGGCTTGAAGGTAATGTCTCCAACGCACTTCCTAGAAGTTGGGATACAAGGAATTGTATGAAGGCATTGATATTGCAAAGTTTGCGCTTCTGTAGTCAACATACTGCCGTTCAGTTTCGATAATTGAAATGCTTTTCAAGAACTTTTTGGGCTCCCTTATTCGCCCCCATGAAATGATGCTATTCCTTGATCTTTAATTCAATTATTTACACCGATGACTCTTATCCAATAAATATTCAATGAACATAAAGTAATCTGAGAGGTATAGACGCTTCAAACTCCACCCGTTGCTTCATTATATTACTTACTTTCAGGATAAGTTATACACTCAGTTCAAATAATACTCAATTAAAAAGTATCATATATCATGATCAGTTAAAAATAAAAAACATTCAACAAAAAAAAAATTAAAAGTTCTTTATTTCTCTAGTGTAGTTATAATTGTGGCTACTGTAAGAACATAATATTACGACAAGGAATTGCCCAACAAAAAGTCTGTAGTGTGCTTTTATTATAATAAAGCAAAACGTTCCAGTGCGCTGCTAAAACAATCCCAAGAAATTTTATTAACTTTTCTCGCGCGCGCTTTAATCAAAATTTCCCACGACAAGCTACTGTATAATTTTAGCTTTTACCTATTCTAATTATTATAGGTATACAAAATTAATTAGTTCTATTTGATCCATTTATTCCGAATGTAACTAATGAAAAACTGTTCCACCCGTTTATCTTATTATGTCTAGTCACGTTGAGAAAAGTCGGTAATTCGGTGATATTTCTTCTTCGAAGCTTCTCTGAGTTTCTGAGTACCTACTGACTTTGGAAATCCTTTCTCTTTACCGTTATTAAAGCTGAGATCTATAGAGCAACAAATCAGAACAAACTGGACGCACCTTTCGCACCGACACCGGAGCATCCTCAGGAGATATAGACCTTAAAATGCTCAATTGTAAAGTGATTGTGTGGTGTCGCTTGGCGGTACTTGGGCTGGCTTTTCCTGCATGCTTAGCAGTGGGGGGGCGGGGGGTGCATGTCGCATGCTGCATGTACTTACCATGCACCATACAGATTTTCCTTTTCCAGCGGATTATAGCACGATATATTGTCTTGAGCGTTACGCAGTTTACCTTTACATACAGTACGTTGACAATTATACATTGGCTGCAAACGCGTTTAGCCATAGCCATAAGAAATACGAAGCTGAGGTAAATAAACTGAGCTCATGAAAGGAAATTTAAATAAATACCTTTTCTAAAATGCGAGACCTAATAAAATTTAGGTTCGCTGTGTACGAGCGGGGTAGTTATGCGGGCGTCCCTTAACGCCTTTACTCTCTATTTGTTTTTCATTCGGCTCGTGTGTTTGTTTAAAGTAGTTTTGTTGATGAAACTGCTTGTTAAATCCCTGGCATAAAGATAATCTTATTGTTTTTGTTTATTTCAAGCGAATTAGCTTTATTTATTCATCATTTGAACTGATCAGTGAAGTTATGCCTTTTAAAAATAGGTGGCAAGTTTTTATTATATAACTAGAAGGTGCTTGTAAGTTTGTCTGCTTGGATTTATGTTTTTAATTTTGATATTAGCTGATGCCCGCGACTTTATCAGCGTGGATTAAGGTTTATAAAAATCCCGTGCGAAGTCTTTGATTTTTCGGGATAAAAGTAGCCTAGGTAACTCTTTAGGTCGCTAACTATACCCATGCAAATACCTAATCACGTCGATTCGTTGCTCCGTTGTGACGTGATCACTGACCACTAGTAGTCTGTGGACGTGAAAGAGCAAACCAACAAACAAACACATTTACGCATTTAGTATGGGTGGTGATAACAAAATTACATTAGTTCCCTTTATACATCACTAGCCGATGCCCGAGACTTCGCCCGCGTGGATTTAGGTTTTTCAGTATCCCGTGGGAACTCTTTAATTGTCCAGGAAAAAAAGTAGATATTATCTATCTCCATTCTAAATTTTAGCCAAATCCGTCTAGTAGTTTTTGCGTGAAGGAGTAAGAAACACACACACACACACACACAAACACAAACACACACAAACTTTCGCCTTTATAATATTAGTGTGAATAATAATAGACACACATAATGATAAAATTATAATTAGATCAAGTATACAAAATTGGGGCGATAATGAAAGTCACTTAACGCCTCGTGACCTTTGAACCTACCCCTCTATACGAGAACACTTGAAAGACCATTAAGGTCGCTCCCTATAGAAAAAAATAAAGATAATTTTATAATCTGACATCCGAAGAGGTCCCAAAATAAAAACCGCGTAATTTACTCCAAGAGATATTCAAAAAACATTGGTATAATAATAATTATAAGGTGAAAATAAGTTACCGTTGCTAGTCACAGCGTACAAGAGGTAGCGAATAAAAATGAAGGCTGATGAACAATGTAAATCACAGTTTTATTAAAATTAAATTAATTAAAACCGTACTTGTTCTAATTGGTTTAGCCATAAGCTATATCCTATTTATTTTGTGGCCTAATACTTAACTAAATAATTATATTCTAATGTAAATCTGTCTGTCCTATAGGCAAAGGTCCCTATCCTATGTATACTGATTGTATCCTGTGTGTATCCTGATTTCTCTGTGACTCCCTCTTCTGTCGCAATTCGAGCCTCTTAAATGTGAATTTATTTATTTCATTCTTTTTTTTCGGCGTCTTCTTACGCATTATTGTCGCGCTCCCTTAATATTTCAATCCAAGGAAGAAAAAGTCCACATGGGTCTTTCCCTCACAAGTGTAAATTAAAAATTTATAACTCCCTCGATAAGGGAAGGTTACATTAACAAGAAAAGAGCTGATAACTTTCAAGCGGTTGATTTTCTTGGATTATAGCTAAGAACACTCTCGATCAAGCCACCTTTCAAACAAAAAAAAACTAAATTAAAATCGGTTCATTAGTTTAGGACCTACGTTGCCACAGACAGATACACAAATACACACGTCAAAACACCTCTCTTTTTGGGTCGGGGGTAAAAAAAAAGCAAAATTAGTAAAAAGCTTTAAGGTTTTGTCCCTATGACACTAGTCAGTCATGTCAGGTCTTTTAAATCCGCTAAATCTCATACACCTTGAATATATTCTAATCCTTACTCTGCACGAGCGCAATAATTGCCAGCTTAATCCAGCTCTCTGAGAGCCAGTCTGATTGGCTCCTCCTAAATTACTTGAACACTCTTTTTATAAAACATCTTTTACTAAGCAGCTACTTAAAAACGAGCCTTTGCTAATTATTATTTTTACTTGTTCTTCAGCGAAATTGCTGTTTGAAAAGACCTTGCAGATTTTTTAAAAGTGTTTTAGCTACGTAATTCTTAACTATTTTTCATTCGCCTAAAAATGTATTAAGGTTTTTATTTAGATTATTATCTAATAGCTAAACTATGTAGAATATTATCTAATATAGCTTTTGCTCGTAACTTTGTCTGCGTATTTAGTTAATTAAGTTTATTGAAGATTTTATTTAACCGTAATAAAATTTAGCACTCTTTACTCAAGTTTCGTCAAAATCGGTTTGACCAGCATAAAGATATCCTGGACAAACAGAGACAAAAATGTATAAGACTAAAAATTTTAAATAACTTGTAAAAACCATGATAATAATTAATTATTGCAGTACTATAATCCTATCCTATCTATATCCATAATTATTGCAGTACTACCCATTCTTCAGTGGTTGAAAGTCGTTATTTCAAAATCGCAGACTCAGTAGGTAATTAATATCTACTTACCTAAATTAGCATTGGATCTAAAACCCTTTTCTCCGATTTCTTAGTAACGAACATGAGTAATTCCCGTGAATTCACTTGTTTCCTTCCACGCTTCTGCATTATAATGGAAAGGCGTACTATCAAATCGTAATCTAACATCGCTTTGAAGGCATTTCTATAATGTTATTCAAAAGGAGAAGAAAAATCGGTCAAGTGCGAGTCGGACTCATGCGGCCATTTTGAAATTTTATTTACTCCGTCACTCCGGACTACGATTGTATGGATTAAGCCATACAATCGTAGTCCAAATTTCATTTGAATATTAAGCACCAAAGTCCATGAAATTTTGCAGACATATTCTAGAAACTAATATCTGTGCCTGTAATGTTTTAGATTTTTCTAAAAATATGTAGTTTTAAAATTACAGAGGCTCTAAGATTTGTATGTGAATTTTTAAGACCACGTAACTTTGAAACCGAATATTTTAACGGAAATCTGGAAAACCACAGGCATCGATATTAGTTCCCGGAACGTTTCTACAGAATTCTAATGAGTATGATTGGTTAGTATTAAAATGAGAGACGAACTACGTTTGTATGGAGCGAGTGACGGAGAGTACTCTTAAGTATTTGTAGTTATAGCGGCAATAAAAGTACACAATCTGTGCCAAATTTAATCTACCTATTACATCCATCCATACAGCCAGCTGGCAGACAGACGGACAGACGGACGGACACAGTGGAGGCTTGGTAATATGCTCCCATTGGCACCCTTCTCGAGTACGTAACCCTAAAAACAGAGCAGGATAGAAGATACTTATGTATTCCTTCGCGAAAAATTCTCATTATTCCACCCGGTTCACAGCTGTTGCGTATTAAATCAAACTCCTCGAAAAGATTTCTTTTTATTTATTCACGTCATCTATTTGCACATGAAATTTCGACTAAGAGTTTATTGTTTGATTTCTTTTATATTCTGTAGCTTTTACATTATTTATGTTTGCCAAACCAATCAATGGTAGTATATAAGATGCTGTTAGCAGTAGCATATTACGAGTACTTTGCCGTGACAATTGACGGCAACGTAGAGGTGCTATTATAGTTGCAGTACCGTTAGCGGGAATGTGACAATGGCATAGATAAATATGGTTCATCGCTGGAATACATCAGTTTATGGATCAAAGTAGGCGGAATATGTTTTAGAATGAAATCTCAGCACCCCAACACCACGCAGCCACGATCACTCTGTCAATTGAGAACAAGTGTAAATTAAAAATTTATAACACCCCTGACAAGTGAAGGTTACAGTAACTAGAAAAGAGCTGATAACTTTCAAACGGCTGAACAGATTTTCTTGGACTATAGCTAAGAACACTCTCGATCAAGCCACCTTTCAAACAAAAAAAATTAAATTAAAATCGGTTCATTAATTTAGGAGTTACGAGGCCACAGACAGATACACAGATACACACTTCAAATTTATAACACCCCTCTTTTTGGGTCGGGGGTTAATAAGAAAAAAGTGTGATCGTGTGTGTGATGAAGAAGAAATTGTTTGAAAACCGATGGTGTAACAGAAAAGTTTCTTTACTGCGGTCTTACTGCCTCCGTTTATTTTAATTAGCTAAGCTCTCGCGCAATGATAATAAAATATGTTGAGCTTAATGCGGGCCTTCACTATTTTTAAGCGGAGCCCTGAGTTAAGATTTTAAGTTAACGGCACTGTGCGTATATCTAATAAAACAGACTATTCTACATAATAATTAAGTACTTACCATAAAAAGTTTAATACCTACAGGAAAAGTTTAGCGTTTTGATATCATTTTATTCAAAGTATGTGCTTACATTATGTAGGTACGTTTCTAGACTCCAGCTAGCGTATACTGAGAGCGTCGAAATAAAAAAAAATGCAAATTCCATCGAAAATATATTTAAAGCTTCTGATTTACTTATAGTAGATTTTTCCGTCCAGTCAAGATTAAAAATGAACAACAACGTTTAGGTACATAGACTGACTACAGGACCTTAATTAAAATGTTGGCGAGGGCATCTATAGTGCTGTTATCTAGTTTTCAGAACTTACATAAGTAGAACTAAATATATTGTGTGTTAAACTTAATTTTTTTTCTTTTTAACCCCCGACCCAAAAAAAGGGGTGTTATGAGTTTGACGTGTGTATCTGTGTATCTGTCTGTGGCATCGTAGCTCCTAAACTAATGAGCCGATTTTAATTTAGTTTTTTGTATGAAAGGTGGCTTGATCGAGAGTGTTCTTAGCTATAATCCAAGAAAATCGGTTCAGCCGTTTGAAAGTTATCAGCTCTTTTCTAGTTACTGTAACCTTCACTTGTCGGGGGTGTTATCAATTTTTAATTTACACTTGTAGGTACAACATAACATTCGGAAGATGAAAAAAAATATATAAATTGTACATTTTAATTGGAATTTAATTGGAACCTACTGTACTGCAGTAAGAGCCTGAACTTTTTAATAAAGCGGAATAATCGACGAAATGATTTCACAATTTGTCGCTCGAAGAGAGGAAAAGGTCCTTACGAAATAAAAATTTTAATAAAAGCGAGCGCGGCTGCACGGCTTGCAATAAATAACAGCACTAATTAATTGTCAACGACGCAGCTGAAATATCTGTACGAATAATTACGGGTTTCGTATGGATCTGACATTTTAACGCTCATAATGAAAAGCTACTTTTTTCGTTATCATGTTTAGATCTGTCTCTTTAGATTAAAAGTAGGTATACATTCAAGGACCACTAATTTGTGAGAATAGTCGATACTAGAAGGCTTATGGCATTCTAATTCCGTCAAAATAATGAGTTTGACATGAGTTACTCACAAATTAGTCGATACTAGAGTTAATTTCTTAAACTGGACCCTTTCTAGTAAAGATTTTTATATAAACCTGTGAGGATGATACTGCCATTGTCGCAATTAAAATACCATAAGCCTACGTTGTCGTATTAGTTTACAAATTGCGAAAAACCAAATCAAATTTGAATTTCGCGGGCAGGTCCGTCTCATGCCCCTTAAGTATGGATATAAAAACCAGATCCTATACTTTTAGTATATAAGGAGGAAATACTAAATTTCCCAAAAGCTGCCCAGCCTAGCCGAACTCTTCATTTGAAGTACTCTTCAAGAAAAATCTACTTCTAAGCCTTCGAGATTAGCTGCATCGCAAATTAGATGACAATTTTACAGGCAAATGGGGGCCTACGGTTATTAATTTTATTATCATAATTGTAACCACTAATATACTTACATTTAACAAATACATGTAGAAAAATTGTAAAGCTCGAGAGAATAACCCTATTTGTTTTCCATTAGCTCCTGCAAGAGTTCGCAGATTACGCAGTAAAATGTAGGGAGACAAAATTTTCATAAAATTTCAAACTGCAGCTTTGTTACGGCTCGGCAGTTTGATTTAAGCCAGCTTAAAACTCGGACTAAAATAATGTGAATTATGAGAGGAGTGTGGCCTAGTTTGGTGGTGAATATATTTTAAAAATTGCGTAAGCGTTGCTATGTTGGTTTAGTGACCACTTTATATGTTGAAACTAATAAAACATCGGCTCAAAGTTGCCTGTCTGATATATTTCATATAGTGTTGCCAAGAGTGGTGATAGCCTTGTGGTTAAAATGTCACGTCGACCTCCTATTCAGAGGGTCTTGAGTTGGTCCCGGATCTTTTTCAAAGTTAAGCAATTAAATATTACCTACTTACTTTAACGGTGAAGGAAAACATCGTGAGGAAACCTGCAAGCCTGCCTGCCTGACCTGCCTTTTTAAAAAAAAGAAGAATATACGAGAGGTCAAAACCCGACCTCCCGAATAGCCAAGCGAGCGACGTCTAACCACTAGGCTATCACCGTTTATGCTGAAATTTTTCACAAATTGAATAGGAATAAAAACCGATCCTGGTTAGTACCTACCGGGAACCACGAATTATAATATTATAAATGCGAAAGTGTGTTTGTTTTTGGTTTGATGGTTTGTCCTTCAATCACGCCGCAACGGAGCAACGGATCAGCGTGATTTTTTGCATGGTTATAGTAAAGACTTGGAGAGTGACATAAGCTACTTTTATCCTGTGAAATCAAAAATTTCCCTCGGGATTTAAAAAAAAACTAAATCCAGGCGTACGAAGTCGCGGGCATCAGCTTTTAGTGTAATAAGCTTAAATGGAACGGCAACAGGAATCCTAGGAACTCATCAAGAATACAAGTCTTACCCGATTAAGCAATTTTGTCGAGTTTAATCGAATCCAAGTCTGGCTGAATAGACAACCATAATCCGTTCCGAGACGCAGAGAGTCGACGGAATGTTAACCTGATCAACTAAGTTTTATACACAAATTGGGAAGTTGAAGGACTAATCTTTGGATGCCGTTTACGGTTATTAGTTTGACTATCACCAGTACATCGTAATTAATTACTATCACTGAATCTGAAAGTGTACAATAGCACCCAATTTGAGTACTTAAATGACTTTGAATTATTTTAATGTGAAATTTTAGTCTAACTAATTATGTTGTAAGCCTACTGTCGGTATTTATACTATCGGTCTCCAAATCCTAAGGTCAGGGGTTCGATCCCAGACATGCACCTCTAAGCTCTCAGACTTATGTGCCATTTTATTTGTGTCACAGAGGATTAATTTTTTTAAACAGTACCCAGAATAAAAACAACAGACTGAAATCCAAAAGGTTGGAAATTCTAATCCATCCCGTTGCACTATGGTCGCTCCTACTCCTAGCGCGAGCTTTTCGCTTAGTTGGAGGGGAAAGGGGACTATTAGTCATGATTAACATGGCTTATATTCTTTTTAAAAAAAGTAAAAAATAAGAAACCTCTCATTTAGCAAAACAAATTAACACATCACCAGATAAATTTTCCTTTAGTCTATAATCTGGAACTCAGTAACCTCTAGAAGCTAAAATGCAATGCTTACGATATAGAGATTCATGAGCCAATAAAGCTGTAAGAAAACAAGCAAACTGTTTTGCTCGGTATGTTGCTTTAATTTCCTTTCACAGGCCCCTTGAATAGATTTTCATGCTGCAATGCAATTATCTCTTCAAGCAAATAATAGCTAAGGCTGCTGCCATCCACAGGCGGTAGCGAATTAATATCCTCCAGTTATTAAATAAGGCTTGATTTAATTTATATTCAGGTGCAACACATAACACAGAGAAAGGAAATCATATTACATACAAATATTGTTCGAAGTCATCTACATAAATAGAACAATCGTGCGGTAAGTGTGAGACGAAGGAGCGACCCGAACTGGCCTAAGTAGTTAGGGTCTATGTTGAAGGGTCATCGTCGTAGTCATTTACCATAATATCAAGGGGTTCGGACTACTGTGTCTCTCTTTACATTACAGTGGGATAGTTCAATCAAAACCACATGCGCAAATGACTAAAGATAAGCAATAGAGTGTACTTTGACTTTGGCTCATTCTTTACAGAGTAATAAAAAAATATATCAGAGACAAAGTTCTAAGCAAAGTTAAAGTACGCTCTATAAATCTCAGCTTAAAAATGTTACGATGGTTGTGATGTGGCTGAGTTTGTGGCCGTGAAGTTTTCGGTAGTGACCACAATATTATGTTCCTGGCAGGCGTTAAACACACTGCATAATATTGTGGTACGTGTGAATGAAAATAACGGGTTTCCATACAATTCTGTGGCTGATCACATTTTTTATTCAACAGCGTTAACCCCTAAAGGAGATCTATGTGTTTTTTTTGTATGAAATATTTTTGAAAATATTTAAAACTTTTCTCGGACATTATCCTCAATCGCTTCCGCCGCCGCTTCCTTACGCTCTAAAAGTATGTTAACTTCCCTAACAATAGCCTGGCGGTCAGCCAAATACTGCTTTCGGATTAGCTTAGCATAAGGAATTATATACAGAGCGCCACCCAAAACGAAAAGGTTACAAATGCTATTAGAAAATGTTACGAACTTTGTATCGTATTGTTATATTGACCTATAGGCATACGTACTCAAGTATATAAATGTTTGCTCATACCATTTTAGGCTATATTTTTCTGAATACTTACTCGAAAAATTCTACACCTAAGTTTCTTAGGTTGAGATCTATAAAGAGTTTCATTGAGTTTGCTCAGACGAGACAGATGTATGCGAGAGATAAAATCAATATGCGTTCGATTGATTTCAGCCTTTGAGGTACAAAAAAGTTTGAACACTTGATTGGCAGATAATATTAAGTTCTAGATAGAGAATTTCGACTTGTTCTTGATGTCATAGTTCCTCGAGTGGAGATCGCGACTCGGCAAATGAATGGACACCTTACAAGGTGAAGCAAAGGCATCTAGAAAGAGGCTGTCATCTATTGAATGCGAAATCCCGAGATTAAGAAAAAGAGGTCTATGTCCAATAATTGATTGATGCGTGAAAAAATCCTTGTTAATATCTGAATAAAAATATTTCTCATAGTTTACACAAGTAAATTGCAATCGCAATGATGGCTTGAAATATTGAAGCTAGTAAAGCACAAAAGCTAATTTACATACTAGGCGAGCAAACGTACCTATGCAGCTGCATCAAAGATTTAAGTAGGTTTTCAGTACCAATGGCATCTCAACCTGCCTGGTAGTTGTAATAAAACGACCAGCTGCTCGACAGTGACTGACTTTACTATGAGAATTTCTGTCTATGATATTAAGTACTAGCCGATGCCCGCGACTTCGCCCGCGTGGATGTAGGTTTTTCAAAATCCCGTGGGAATTCTTTGATTTTCCGGGATAAAAAGTAGCATATGTGCTAATCCAGGATATTATCTATCTCCATTCCAAATTTCAGCCAAATCCGTTCAGTAGTTTTTGCGTGAAGGAGTAACAAACATACACACACACACACACACATACAAACTTTCGCCTTTATAATATTAAGTGTGATACCTACCTACCTATGATAGTAAGTATTTTATATTATGTAGCTACTTACGTATACAACAGTAGTGCCATCCCGGGCAAGACGTTTGAATGCACGAAGAATAATTTCTAACATTTGAAATGTTAGAAACATGAAAAGAAGTTCTGATTCAATCACTCTAACTCCTCAATGAATGCCCAGACCTGATTTTTGCACATAATATGTTTCCTTTATTATGCTATAAAATTTTAGCGTTTAAACTATTGTAATTTCCATTATATGTATAAGTATCTAGATTGTTACGGCTATACTCACGTATTTAGTCGACGTGAGCCCGGCTAGTTTCTAGCCTAATTAGTAGACCGCGAAGCATAGAAAACTGAATCCTTATGACAAGTGTAAATTAAAAATTTATAACACCCCCGACTATTTAAATAAATCTTTTAATATTAATAAAAAATAAACACCCCCGACTAGAAAAGAGCTGCTAACTTTCAAACGGCTGAACCGATTTTCTTGGATTATAGCTAAGAACACTCTCGATCAAGCCACCTTTCAAACAAAAAAAACTAAATTAAAATCGGTTCATTTTTTACAGTTCACCTATTTTATTACTTTATCGGTTCATTAGTTTAGGAGCTACGATGTCACAGACAGATACACAGATACACACGTCAAACTTATAACACCCCTCTTTTTGGGTCGCGGGTTAAAAAAGGAGCCCGGATGGGTTTGGGATGCGTCGACTAAATACGTGAGTATAGACGTTAACAATCTATAGATACTAAAAATTCTAGAAAATGTTTTATTTCTAGGTATTGCATGTCCCGTGCAACAGAACTGGCTGTGGAAGCATAGTCGATCCTAACCTTTAGGTTGAGCCTCGTCGATGGAAGTAAGTAGTTAAGTATGCAATATATAGCTACCGAGTTCGCGTATGAAAAACTTCAATATCAAAAATTTAAACATCAATCTTCGGAGCTTAAGCAAATATTTCAGCATACTCCGAGTTCAATTTAGTTAACGTTTGAACAAAGCATACCATATTTACAATCGAAGATTTGTAAATGGTATATAAACGCGTGCAGGGTTTTACTTGCACGGCATTTTTTTTTTTTAAATTGAATATTTCAGTAATGCACTTCGAGTTTCTTGCTGACTCTTCTCGGTAGGCAAGGGCATTCCAAACCAGCTAGTGGTAGAGTTAGTGTCGGTTCAATTACTTGTATACACAACATCATACACAAATATACAAGGAGAAACAAGCTTAATTCGTTTTGATCCTCTAAAACAATAAATCTGTATGGTACAATTTTCAGTATACCATATGCACCGCCTCCCCTCCCACTACTAAAGAAGCGGGAAAAACAAGCAGTACACACCACTATCAATCTAGTTTTATTTAAACATCTATCTTCGGAGCTTACGCAAGTATTTCAGCATATTGCGAGTTTCATTCAGTTAGCGTCTGAACAAACGTCTGCCCCGGAGTAACTCTTTGATCCTGCATTTGAATATGTAAATGTGAAACGGCCGAGTTAGGCACAACTAAACTGTTCCTACTAGTTCCGAATTTAATTTTGTTTAAGCCAGACCACCGGTTTTGTAACTCAACTGTTGTTCTAAATTAACTAACTGATGATAAGTAAAAGTTTCTAATCAAACTAGTTCCAGCGAAATGTTTTTTTTTGTCAATTTATTGCACAAGCAATCATAGCTACATTTTCCAGGCATCCCATCAGCTCTGTTTTAGGGTTCCGTAGTACCTAACACAAAGAACCTTATACCTAGTTTCGTACAGTCGTCTGTCCATCTGCCCACAACTCTGTTCACAACTCACAGCTCTTTCAAAACAAAACTAAAGTGTATAGTCGCAATTTTATAAAAATCACAATTGAAAAATCTCCTGCGTACTTCATGACCTTGTTTTAATACGTTTTTTAAAGTCATAGTCAGTTTTTTAGAAAAACACAACCGTTCAAAATAATGACCGCCAATATATTTAGCAATTAGCATGGTTACGAATCCACGTTTATATGCGTGTTCTGAATCTTCTGATACTCGATGACGTTTATTTATAATTTTTTCTCCAAAAATAAATGTAAAAAAGTTCCCGAATCTCATAAAAAGCGGACATTCACAATCACCGAATTTCCTCACAATGGACTCTTTCCGGCCCGTAATATACGCCAGATTAAGGATAAAGCAACAATGCCTACTTTTCCCCCATTTACCCCAAAGCACCGTCCATCTTCCAAAGATATTTATTACCTACCTACTCCCTTTCTGAGTCTGATTTAGAACCTCCTACCTGTTATCTTTAACTCGTTTAACCAACAGTACCACTTTAGGTAACCACTACTCTAAAACCTACAGTACGACAGACTATTCCTACTGAGAAGTGTCCTCGGCAACAACCGGACGAATAATGCCTCGCTACGCACAGCGTGTCTGATTTTATAGTCCAACGACGACAGTGGGGAGATGACGTAATGCTCAGTGAGCAAAGTATTGACAGCTAAAAGTCGGTACCGCCGACACGGCCATTCTGACCTGCGTACGTCCTCGTACGCTAAATGTCACAAAGCATGTGAGGACAAAACCATAACCACAAAATCACTATACCGCTCGTCTATCCTGACTAGCAGTTAACTGTCAAGGAACATCTTTCTCATTCTAAACCTGGACATCAATGTCCCCTCAACCACTCAACACTAGTGGACCGGACATCAGCGTCCCCTCAGTCAGTAAACCTCTGTAAACCAGAAACATTACAATAATTAACGTACAATGCTATTGGTTATGATTCTGAACATCACGGCTTTTTCTAGGGCTCTTTGGCTTGACTAATTCATCACATCTCAACACTTGACGTGGAAGTTGACACAACCAACCTAGGTTAAGAAATCACTTTCAACTGATCATCTGTCTAAAAATAGGCTAACACTGCGAGAAGAACCAAAACCTAATTACAAGAACCTATCTACTGACATGTCGCGACGCGAAATTTAGTTGAAACGATTCAAAACTACAGTTCATATGATTAGAGCGCAATTGCTATTGCAATGAGTTCGCGTATGAAAAACTTCAATATCAAAAATTTAAACATCAATCTTCGGAGCTTAAGCAAATATTTCAGCATACTCCGAGTTCAATTTAGTTAACGTTTGAACAAAGCATACCATATTTACAATCGAAGATTTGTAAATGGTATATAAACGCGTGCAGGGTTTTACTTGCACGGCATTTTTTTTTTTTAAATTGAATATTTCAGTAATGCACTTCGAGTTTCTTGCTGACTCTTCTCGGTAGGCAAGGGCATTCCAAACCAGCTAGTGGTAGAGTTAGTGTCGGTTCAATTACTTGTATACACAACATCATACACAAATATACAAGGAGAAACAAGCTTAATTCGTTTTGATCCTCTAAAACAATAAATCTGTATGGTACAATTTTCAGTATACCATATGCACCGCCTCCCCTCCCACTACTAAAGAAGCGGGAAAAACAAGCAGTACACACCACTATCAATCTAGTTTTATTTAAACATCTATCTTCGGAGCTTACGCAAGTATTTCAGCATATTGCGAGTTTCATTCAGTTAGCGTCTGAACAAACGTCTGCCCCGGAGTAACTCTTTGATCCTGCATTTGAATATGTAAATGTGAAACGGCCGAGTTAGGCACAACTAAACTGTTCCTACTAGTTCCGAATTTAATTTTGTTTAAGCCAGACCACCGGTTTTGTAACTCAACTGTTGTTCTAAATTAACTAACTGATGATAAGTAAAAGTTTCTAATCAAACTAGTTCCAGCGAAATGTTTTTTTTTGTCAATTTATTGCACAAGCAATCATAGCTACATTTTCCAGGCATCCCATCAGCTCTGTTTTAGGGTTCCGTAGTACCTAACACAAAGAACCTTATACCTAGTTTCGTACAGTCGTCTGTCCATCTGCCCACAACTCTGTTCACAACTCACAGCTCTTTCAAAACAAAACTAAAGTGTATAGTCGCAATTTTATAAAAATCACAATTGAAAAATCTCCTGCGTACTTCATGACCTTGTTTTAATACGTTTTTTAAAGTCATAGTCAGTTTTTTAGAAAAACACAACCGTTCAAAATAATGACCGCCAATATATTTAGCAATTAGCATGGTTACGAATCCACGTTTATATGCGTGTTCTGAATCTTCTGATACTCGATGACGTTTATTTATAATTTTTTCTCCAAAAATAAATGTAAAAAAGTTCCCGAATCTCATAAAAAGCGGACATTCACAATCACCGAATTTCCTCACAATGGACTCTTTCCGGCCCGTAATATACGCCAGATTAAGGATAAAGCAACAATGCCTACTTTTCCCCCATTTACCCCAAAGCACCGTCCATCTTCCAAAGATATTTATTACCTACCTACTCCCTTTCTGAGTCTGATTTAGAACCTCCTACCTGTTATCTTAATTCGTTATATTCGTTTTTTGGCGCCCCTTTTTTAACGTTTATTTGAAGTTTGACAATTATAAAAGCTACAATAGACCTATAGAAACCTGTCCTTTAAAAACCTAGCTTTTAGCTTAGTGGAAAAGGGGGCTATAGTTATTAATGGTTTAGACTTCAGGCTCCTACTTAAAGGGTGCGTGATTTGATCTCGGCCAAGCAGTTAACTGGAACGAGGTAATTCGTAGAAGAATAAAAGAGACCGACATAGCTCAAAGGATTAGTAGCTTAAGGGGCAGATCGTATCTGAAGCAGAATCAACGTGTTTTTGAGTGGAGACCGCGTACCAGTAAACGTAGTATCTATTGGACGACCTCCAACTCGTTGGAACGAAACCTAAAGATGGCAGGAAAGAGTGGATGAGGCAGGCAGAGGACCATGTTAGGTAGCGCACGCTCTCGAAAAAGCCTTCATCGAGCAATGAACACATACAAGCAGATGGGATTGGAAGCAGTTAAAAACGAAGAAGGCAAACATCGTGAATAAACTTGCATGTCTCAGAGCTCTCCATAACTTTCTCAACGGTGTGTGAACTTGTGAAACTTCTTAGAGGTATCTAAGTAACTGTCAAAGCTTTCCAGACGAAAACTTGAAAATAACTTCAAAGTCAAAAATAATAAAACTGCTACCTAAATATTTTATTCGCCTCTCTTCGTGTCCTGTCCGTAACGTCGGTCTGGCATTCAGCCAAACGCTGCCTCACAGTTAGCTCTAGCGTAGGAAAATATGGATTTTTCGGAATTAAAAAAGGTCAATCAAACTAAACCACGTTCAATAGGAAGGCATCCCCAACTAGTGGTAGATTGGTAGATTCATTTGACTATTCGAAAGTTTACCTATTTGTCGGATCGAGCCGAGGATTGTTTAAGAATTGATGAAGGCAAGTGAAGATCCTTAGGGTCTGCTTCGATCACTAGGCGATCTTCAGACGTGTTAAGAACAATACTTCCGTTTACTGCATGTCACAACTACCAGCGTAACTAGGTAAACCTAACCTAACCTACCTAGACCGGCTCCTCCACCCCTTACACCGGTCCCAAACCAACCATCTAACCTAACCACCACAATAACAACTCGTTTAACCAACAGTACCACTTTAGGTAACCACTACTCTAAAACCTACAGTACGACAGACTATTCCTACTGAGAAGTGTCCTCGGCAACAACCGGACGAATAATGCCTCGCTACGCACAGCGTGTCTGATTTTATAGTCCAACGACGACAGTGGGGAGATGACGTAATGCTCAGTGAGCAAAGTATTGACAGCTAAAAGTCGGTACCGCCGACACGGCCATTCTGACCTGCGTACGTCCTCGTACGCTAAATGTCACAAAGCATGTGAGGACAAAACCATAACCACAAAATCACTATACCGCTCGTCTATCCTGACTAGCAGTTAACTGTCAAGGAACATCTTTCTCATTCTAAACCTGGACATCAATGTCCCCTCAACCACTCAACACTAGTGGACCGGACATCAGCGTCCCCTCAGTCAGTAAACCTCTGTAAACCAGAAACATTACAATAATTAACGTACAATGCTATTGGTTATGATTCTGAACATCACGGCTTTTTCTAGGGCTCTTTGGCTTGACTAATTCATCACATCTCAACACTTGACGTGGAAGTTGACACAACCAACCTAGGTTAAGAAATCACTTTCAACTGATCATCTGTCTAAAAATAGGCTAACACTGCGAGAAGAACCAAAACCTAATTACAAGAACCTATCTACTGACATGTCGCGACGCGAAATTTAGTTGAAACGATTCAAAACTACAGTTCATATGATTAGAGCGCAATTGCTATTGCAACTCTTAATCAATCATGATCTAAACATTATTCAAAACTAATTTACCACTGGTTCGGAATGCCACAACCTAGCGAGAAGAACCAGCAAGAAACTCGGTGGCGTCTAACTGAGTCGTTAATTTCATCTTCACGAGAAAAGATCTCCTTAAAGAATCATTGCATTGATACTCACATCTAAACTAGATCACATTATTGACTTCTCTTTACTTCAAATGTCGCAATAGCTCACCTTCTCCACTCTTTGCGAATTACAATACTAAAAGCCATAGTATCGTGCGCTACGGCGCCTTGAACACTATCCATAAAAGTATGCAATCGCCACACCACCGCGTATCCCAATCAAGGAATCGCCAGTAAGTGCCCGGTTTCCGAATGCAAGCTATTCGATTTCATGGGGAAACTCATTGTCCCAATTTATTTTAACTCTGCACAAGAGTCATCAATGATTCTTTACTAAACGGATTACTTGATTCCAAAACTGGTTTATAACGTCATGACGATTATCACAAAAGAGAACCAGAAAACAAAAGAACTAATCACAAGACTTGGCATCTAACTGAACTTAAACAAAATTTTTTTTTTTTTTTTGTTAAGGGTATGTGGTTAACTGTAACTGTGCGGTGTCTATGACAGTAAAACTCGTTTGACATCGTCGCGTCACGGCCATTCTGACGCGCGACCGTCCTCGGGAGCTAGTACGGATCAAGCACAAACAATCCCTAACCAATGCTGTACACCGCAGTTGAAGACAAAAAGAAACAAGGTATTCGCACATGGGTTTAATGTAGGTAGGTACCAGAAAATCCGATTATTGGTTCCATTTAGCTCAAACACATCCAGTGCTATCGAAGGATAACCCCATCCAAGCACACGATATGTCCCGCCAGTATGTGTAACAATGCGTGCCACAGCACTGCCAGAGAGTAGCCCTAGCCACGTACGTACAATACGCACTATTACACATAATCTAAACCACAACACATTATCAGAGAGTTGCCCTGACTTAATGTGCAGCGTCACGACACACGTAACCAAATAATCGTAAAAATAATCTAATGTGGGTAATCCCACTTCTGATTTCGCCGCTTCTAATGATTATTAAGATTGAAGCATGATCTAACCACTAGTAAACCTGGATAATAACTAAGCGGATACGTCAGGATAGCAACCTTTAGATTAACCGAGCCTTCGTGGGCGTACTAACGATATTCTTGGACTATCAAGTGATATAGTGTGATTGTAACGGTTTCAGTAAATACTTTGAGAGTGTCTTTGCCAAACCAGCAAACTCTTACGACGCGATGAGTGACTCTAACTTGAGCTATAACGAGTCAATCTGCAAAATCACCATTGAAGAGAATAATGTACCCAAGCTTCTCAAAACTCTGAAAACTAACAAGGGAGCCGGTAGTGATGGTATTCCACCTATTTTCCTGAGCAAGTGTGCTTCAAATCTGGCGAAACCTCTCACGATCATCTTTAACCACTCCATAAACGTCTACGGTAGTTTCCCAGACATCTGGAAAGAAGCGCTGATAGTCCCCATCCACAAAAGCGGATCTAAAACTCAAATAGAGAATTACCGACCTATCTCTATCCTCAACGTAATGAGCAAGTTGTTCGAATCAGTTATTTACTCTTACATATCTCCAATCATTTCGAGATCTATCCCCTACGAGCAGCATGGATTTATGAAAAACCGTTCCACTGTCACCAACTTAGCGGTCTTCACGGACTATGTCTTGCGGAGTATAGATGAGAGACACCAGGTGGATGTGATCTATACGGATTTCGAAAAAGCTTTCGACCGTGTGGATCACGTGATTCTGCTTCACAAGCTAAGCATTCTAGGAATAAATGGCAACTTACTCCGATGGCTAACTTCATATATAAAAACCCGTATGCAGGCTGTAGTAACAGGCAGCGCTAGAAGTAACTTTATAACCATTCCATCAGGGGTCTATCCTAGGTCCCCTCCTATATAATGCCTATCTATATGATATTGGTAGCTGTTTCAGCCATGGACAATATTTAATATTTGCTGACGATAAGAAAATTTTCCTTAAAATACGTTCCCTTGAGGATTGTTATCGGCTACAAGAAGACTTAAACGCCCTGAGTGATTATTATGTCAGGAATAGAATTACCGTTAACGTTAAAAAATGTCACCACATAACTCTTTCTCGTAAAACTAGCTCTATATCCTTCGACTATCATATAAACGATGTAAACATAGCTAAAGTCAAAACCGTCCGAGACCTGGGTATTAAAATTGACGCTAAACTATCGATGAATGAGCATGTCGAAGTCGTAGCGGATAGAGCTTACAAACAACTAGGTTTCATTAAACGCGTTACACGTACTTTCAGTAATATTGAATGTATAAAAACCCTGTATTTTGCATATGCTCGTAGTATTTTCGAATATGGGTGCAACATTTGGTCACCGTATTACATTATACCTACTCAAAGATTAGAACCAATACAAAAACAATTTCTTAAGTACCTGGCGTTTAAAGAATTCAAAAATTTAGCAGTTATAAAGAAGCCTGTTCGCATTACAAAATTGACTCACTGGAACTTAGAAGAAACCAAAGTGACATGATGTTGCTACAAGCTATTTTGACTGGACAAATTGACTGTCCTAGCCTGCTGTCAGCTTTCTCACTCAACGCTCGCTCCTTTAGGCCTCGTAAACCTCAGCTACTTTGCGTACCGAAATCCAATACAAACTACGCCCAAAACTCCGTACTTCTACGCCTGGCGCGAACTTACAATAAAACTTACTCAGATTTTTGACCTTTGACCTTTTCCACCAATCAGGCGTGAACCGTGTCACAATCAAGAGGTGTTGTCGGAACGAGCGCCTCGACAATAGTGCGCGTGGCTTCGCAACGCACTGTTTTATAATGCTGGCGACCGGACCGTCCCTACCGTCCCTGATTCATGGATTGTCCGATATTGTTCGTGCTCGCCTTCGTTAATCAGCGCCGACATGGCCATTCTGACCACAGGTCGCCCTCGACCTGCCAAAGAAAAAAAAAAGAACACAGTACCGTTGTACGAAACAGATTACGCACGGAAGCCCTCATCCTCGTTGGACACGACTAATAGTGAAAGTAAGGAGGCCCCTGTCCTCAACTTACGTCACAAAACACAAAAGTAAGGAGGCCCCTGTCCTCAACTTACGTCACAAAACACAGAAGTAAGGAGGCCCCTGTCCTCAACTTACAAAACACAGAAGTAAGGAGGCCCCTGTCCTCAACTTACGTCACAAAACACAAAAGTAAGGAGGCCCCTGTCCTCAACTTACGTCACAAAACACAGAAGTAAGGAGGCCCCTGTCCTCAACTTACAAAACACAGAAGTAAGGAGGCCCCTGTCCTCAACTTACGTCACACACACAAACGTCACAAAACACAGAAGTAAGGAGGCCCCTGTCCTCAACTTACGTCACACACACAAACGTCACAAAACACAGAAGTAAGGAGGCCCCTGTCCTCAACTTACAAAACACAGAAGTAAGGAGGCCCCTGTCCTCAACTTACAAAACACAGAAGTAAGGAGGCCCCTGTCCTCAACTTACGTCACACACACAAAGCGGCAATATTAAGATTTTTGAAAAAGTGCAGATTACCTTTAGTACTGCGTAGCTTTCACCTCCTGGACTTGAATCAAATGTCCTTGTCTTTGTCACCATTAACCACTCGTTTCCAGATATTCCAAGCTTTGGTAATTGATTCACGTATCTCCAAGAGTTTTGGCTCGACCTTGCAACAAGCCAGCTATTTTCTTCGATGTGGTTAGGTGGAGCTGAAGAGGCTCCACGGTTCATCCCGCTTCTGATGTCGGATCGAGCCGAGGATTGTTTAAGAATTGATGAAGGCAGGCGGAGATCCCTAGGGTCTGCTTCGATCACTAGGCGATCTTCAGACGTGTTAAGAACAATACTTCCGTTTACTGCATGTCACAACTACCAGCGTAACTAGGTAAACCTAACCTACCTAGACCGGCTCCTCCACCCCTTACACCGGTCCCAAACCAACCATCTAACCTAACCACCACAATAACAACTCGTTTAACCAACAGAACCACTTTAGGTAACCACTACTCTAAAACCTACAGTACGACAGACTATTCCTACTGAGAAGTGTCCTCGGCAACAACCGGACGAATAATGCCTCGCTACGCACAGCGTGTCTGATTTTATAGTCCAACGACGACAGTGGGGAGATGACGTAATGCTCAGTGAGCAAAGTATTGACAGCTAAAAGTCGGTACCGCCGACATATTCCTAGTATTCCTAATAAAAATCTTACTTCTATGTAAAAATATCTATCTATAAATATAATCCATACTAATATTATAAATGCGAAAGTGTGTCTGTCTGTCTGTCTGCCTTTTCACGGCCCAACAGTTTAACCGATTCTGACAAAATTTGGTACAGGGCTAGCTTATATCCCGGGGACGGACATAGGCTACTTTTTATCCCGAAAAATCAAAGAGTTCCCACGGGATTCCCAAAAACCCATCCGCTTAACCGATTTGTATGAAATTTGGTATTGAGGTAGCTTGCGTCCCTGTAATTGACATAGGCAACTTTTTATCCCGGAAAATCAAACAGTTCCCACGGGATCCTAAAAAATCAAAATCCACGCGGACAAAGTCGCGGGCATCCTCTAGTACTTAATAATTCTTACTTACTAATTAACCCCCGACCCAAAAAGAAGGGTGTTATAAGTTTGACACGTGTATCTGTGTATCTGTCTGTGGCATCGTAGCTCCTAAACTAATGAACCGATTTTAATTTAGTTTTTTTTTTGTTTGAAAGGTGGCTTGATCGAGAGTGTTCTTAGCTATAATCCAAGAAAATCGGTTCAGCCATTTGAAAGTTATCAGCTCTTTCCTAGTTACTGTAAACTTCACTTGTCGGGGGTGTTCGCAATTTTTTAATTTACACTTGTATTAGAAATGCGAATGTGTATTTGTTTGTTCTTCAATCACGCCGCAACGGAGCCACGGATTGGCATAATTTTGACTTACCCATTTCATGTTTTACAAATCATACAAAAGAAATATAAATTAGACGGCTCTTTTAATATTAATTAATTTAATGAAAAATATTTATAGGAACGTACTTTAAGCGTATTTTACACTACTTAATGGCCTTAATTCTTATTGGAAACATTCGCAAAGGAAAGAGTAAGGAAATTGACCTCTCAAGTGGTACTCCTTTATCCTGAAGTTCGAATATGAGGGATTGAAGGAGCCACGAAGGAGCGTTCGAGTGAGGTTACTAGGTCATTAGTCAGTTCGTGATATGCCGTGAACAAGAGCAAGGAGACTATTTTTTTCTAGAGTATGCCAATGTCCCGCAAAAAGAAAAACGGAATCCTTATAGGATCACTTTGTTGTCTGTCTGTCTGTCCGTCTGTCGTGTCTTTCAAGAAAACCTATAGGGTACTTCCCGTTGATCACAGTTATGAATTTGGCAGGTAGGTAGGTCTTATAGCACAAGTAAACAAATAAATCTAAAAACCGTACATTACCAAAAAAAAATTTAAAATGTGTTTCAATTTTCAAAGAAAACTATAATATGTACATTCTAAAACAGATTTTTATCCATTTTTATGCATAGTAGTTTTTGATTTGTCGTGCAAAATATCGGAAAAATACCCGAGTACGGAACCCTCGGTGCGCGAGTCTGACTCGCACTTTTCTTTGAGATAATAATGTCTAGGCCGGTTTTTTTCTTTGCTGGCCCAACCCTAGACTCGAACTCAGGACATACCTAATCCACCGCCTTCCATAGAGCAGTACACACTAGAAACTAAATTAGTTCCAAGTTTCAGTAAGCGGTACGGCTGATCAATAAATGCGAAAATGTGTTTAGTTGTTGGTTTGCCCTTCAATCAGACTACAACGGAGCAACGGATCAACGTAATTTTTTGCGCGAATATAATTAAAGACCTGGAGAGTAAGACAAGCTACTACGTATTATAGGGAATCAAAGGGTTTCCACGGGATTTTCAAAAACATATATTATGTTAATACATGTGGACGAAATCCCATGTATCTTGCAGATACCTATAGTATGTCTTCCCATACGGTTTGCCGCAGCCTCAAAATGAAATCCAAGTCTGCATCTAATAGTAAAAGCAACAAATCGCCGCTTCACATTTACATATTCAAATTCAGGATCAAAGAGACGCCCCGAGCCGGCGTTTGTGCTGAAACGAGTAGGTACTTCTAAAATGCTAGTTCTGTATGAAACTGGCAATATGCAGAAATGTTTGTTCACGCCTAGAAGATTGATGTTTGGATATCCCAAAGTAAAATTTGGTGCTGAATTCATTCTTCAATCATGTGCAATATGTACCACTTTAATATCTCAACTCTTGCTTTGTATAACCGAGATTTGTTTTGTATACGGGCCAGCGGAGATTGAACTGCAAAACGCGCCTAGCGTTTCTCTGCGAACATTCAAAAATCGACTCTATTTAATTCGAATATAGTTAAAATTAGCATACAGCCAAAATTTGCAGTAGTGCGGCGACTTAGTCGACTGCTCTAGTGGCAACTGACAACTCTATTCGTATTGGATTAGGTCAATATCTAAATGTCCGCAAAGAAAGGCCGACGTATTTGCACTTGTCTGGGCCTAAAGAGTTTTGAACTCATTCGACCAATGGTGTGAATAGTCTGGGTGTGTGAATGTGCCCAGCGCTATTTTGCTTTTGCCGTACCCACAGCCATCACGTATCATGTCTGTTTCAGCAAAATACCTTCCTATCTATTAACCACTTTCTTTGTGCTTACTTATATTCTATCTTATCTTTTATACTATCCGAAACCAACCGTTTAACCGATTTATATGAAACTAGATGATGTCCACGACTTCGTACACTTGGAATTAGGTTTTTGAAAACCCCGTGAGGACTCCTTGCTTTTCAAAGATAAAAACTAACCCATATCCGTCCCGAGGATGTGAGCTAGCTCTGTACAAAATTTCATAGAAATTGGTTTAACGAATGGCTCTTTGAGAATCCCGTGGAAACTCTTTGCTTATCCGGGATAAAAAATAATTTATGGCCGTCCCCGGGATGTAAGCTAACTCTGTACCAAAGATCAAAATCAGTTAAACTGTTGGGTCGTGAAAAAGTAGCAGACAGGCAGACACACATTCGCATTTATAATATTTATATGGATTTGGTAGTTTGCGTCCCAGAAATTAATATAGGCAACTTTTTATCCCGGAAAAGCAAGGAGTTCCCACGGGATTAAAAAAAACCTAAATCCACGCAGACGAAACCGCGGGCATCATCTAGTTAGTAATATATTCGACTAATGAAGTGATTAAACTAAGTTTTTCCAACCAATCAGTACTCTAACCCTTTTTAGATTCGCGAACATTTTCAAATGATTACTTATAAAAGGTTAATGTAACCCCATTATGACCCGGCTTAATTAATGATGTCAGAACACAGCGACAATCTGCTTACAACTTTTGACCCGTTGGGATTAATCGTGACGTTTGCAAAATAAATCCGCTTAGGTTTGTTTTAAATAATTTTAGAGCTACTAAAATAATAATGAAATGCGCCATTTTACTAACGTTGTCCTGCAACTTCGTCTCGTTATATCATGTTTTAAATTTTCTTCTTTTCCCGTGGAAGTGAATATTTTTCTGATATGAATATAAATATTATAGGTATAGTAGAAATAAAAGTCTTGACTCACTGACTAACTGAAATTTACAGAGAAGCAAAGCTGCGGGTGACCACTAGTGATTGTATGTAAGTATTCGGGATGCAAGCTACCTTTCTGCTTTTTGTCAAGGTCTGTTTAGTGGTTATGCTACGAAAAGGTAAAAGCATGATACAGATATTTTCACAATTAGTCATAGTCATAGTCATAGTCATTTATTCTTGATAATATACATTATACGTCAATCCAATAGTTCAAATTCTTTTTATATTAAAATGTCACAATATTTTTTCTTATAAATATAGAACAAAATACAATAATAAATATTAATAATCAATTTTGTCTTCAATCTTTCTAAGTAAGAATTCATTATAACTATAGCTAAAGACTCCTCGACAAGTCAATAATATTAAGTGAGTATATAGCCAGGTATGGAAGGATGAATGTCTGGCTAGAACAGTCAATCCGTGAAAAGGTTGGCTGGAATTTAAAAATTTATGAAAATGATTTGCCCACGCGTTGTGAAATTAATGTTAACTCTTATGAACGAATGTCGGCTTCAATAATTATAAAGGTAGCCAAAGCCGACTTTCAATTATTCTGTAAGAGCAGAGATGTCATTTTGCGTCGGCTAAGTAAAGGTGGAAATCTGATCATAACAGGAATAATTGAAAGTCGGCTTTGGCTACCTTCATAATTATTGAAGCGCATTACTAGACCATCATTTGGTCGTATGACCCAAGAAATATACCTATGGCGTAGTGATGCACCTCTTTGACGGCTTTCGCGTAACTCTACTCGTATCTCTTATGAGAGATAGAGATAAAAGACAAAAGTATACGCGATAGAAAAAGAGGCATTTATTAAATTTTAAGCCGCTGAGCTGAACTGCATTTTATTGCGTTGTAACAAGAGCCGTTATTTATTTAAAGTTTAAACGTTAAACGTTTTTGTGAAGTGATCTTTCTGTACCTGGAAGGTAGGTACTATCAGGTAAATATTCCATGACATTATGCTTGTGTAATGCGCTTCAATTTGAAGGCAACCTTATATTGCATGAATTGTTTTCTTATGGTCATAAATAACAAAACATACTGCACGTACAAAATACACAAAATAAATTTCGTAGTTGTGAATATCATCAAAATTTCCAGCGATGCTATGATAAAGGTCTATTCATATAGAATTTACGTAGCCGCGTGTTAACACATTCCCGCTATAAAGAAAACAAATTATAAGAAAAATCATTACATTCATACTACCTATCGGGAACTAATAGTCAATTATCTGGAAAGTGTTATATTTTATGAGATCGCTGTTTTTGTTCTAAGCAAAAGATATCATATTACACTACATCGTAATAAATTAGAACATTCTCTTGCAATCAATATTTTGTATACATTATACTAATATACCGTTACAGCTATAAAATATCACTTGATAGATCGACTTAACGGTAAAGGAAAATATTCAGTTGAAAACATCCAAAAAACATCCGCTGAAATTCTCCATAAAATTTTGAAAGGTATGTGAAGTAGGTACTTAGGTAAATACGCAAATCTGAACTTGACCAGTGTAGTAGACTATGTCCTGAACCACACATGTTGAGTGGGTATTTGGCCATAGTATTCATCTCTGAGGATCTCGAAAAATTGAGCTAAAATTTTAATTGTTTTACAATTAAAACGCGCGAAAAATATGATTGATATGAACAAGCTCTAACGTGACGATGTTTGCCGTATGGAAGAGGAAAATAAATCTGCTTTGCATTTTATAACGAAACAACAGTAGATTCAATTAACTCCACCGGTTTTTGCCATCGTTGTCATATTCAGTGTTTTCGGAAAGCTAAATTAAAGGCTGTTTGTTTAAGACTCAACATCTCTTTAACATCTATAAAGACAATAACTAGGCATATATTCCTCCTACATCAATGATAAATTCATAATATTCCTCCTACGCCAATAACAATTACCACCTAATGTTATTAACAGTTTCTGCAATGTGTGAAATTCTATTAAAAAAATAATTCAGAATTCAAAAATCAAAATTCAAAATAATTTTATTCAATTTGACTTTTACAAGTACAAAACAAAATTGATAGGAATCGCGGAACCAATGCCAAAGTTGCGTTTGAGATTGTAAGTCCGTTGGACCAACGGGACGAGGCGCAGGTTCTCCACACAAAAACACCAGAGTTTATACACGCTTTTATTAAGTCCTCGTAACTCTTATTGATATACATCAAACAATTTGTTTTTCCGTCCAATCCTAGGTCCTCCTCTTGGACCACAGAGCTAGTCCCCTTTCGCTGGGTTCACACAGAGTATTCTACCACCACAGCGAAAGGGGCGGCGTTATATATCGCCACAAGATTAACCTATTGACTGAGTTGAAAATAACAAAATAATTATAAATATTCGTAAATAGCGTGGACCATTAAATAATTACATAATATATTAATTTTATCGGGGGGAAAAAAATAAAAGCTTATTTTGCTCAAGCTTTTGCGCGCAACGGCATCGTTGTCTCAATTAAAGTTATCCCAGACAGGATATTTTTCAGCATAAAAGTTATATGTCACTCTCTAACTGTGAAAATACAAGTTGATCTGTTGTCCTTTGCTGCGCGGTTGAAAGAAAAAGAAAAAAAAAAACTCAGTTTTTAACGAAAACCTAATATTAATCATTTATTCACATTCATTTGTGCGTCTCTGTTAACGAAACCTCCATTTAAAACGTAACTGTCGGTGCGGAAAATTTTAGGTGCTTCAGACGATCAGCCAATTCGTTGAAAAAGAGCTCGCTTTTCTTTTCGGTACACGAATTACAGCGGGGAAACGTAAACAAAACGAAGCGCTGCCAAACGAGGGCTGGATTTAAAATTCAAGCGGATACCGCTGAGTTCACGTGGACTTCATCTCGAATTTCATTTAGGGTCGCTTTAAAAAATTGTTCATTTCCACTATCCTGGGAACTAAAGCGGTGATAGCATAGTGCTTAGGCTGCTTTTCCATCAGAGATGTGCTATGTTGCTATGGATGCGTTTGATATCCACCAATGATATTCACTGGTTCACATAGCTTAGCACTGGTGGAAACGGATTCAACTAAAATATTATGCTTTTATATGGAAGGATGCGTGCTATGGATGCGTGCTATGGCTGCGTGCTATGGATACTTGCTATGTGCCGTCGACAGTAGTGCAGAGCAGAATACCTACAGTATGCGCATCTTTCTCGCGCAGCTACTTTGCGGCGGCGCATCTTCATAGCGCATCTTCCTCGCACAGCTACATAGCTTAGTATTGGTGGAAACGGTCACATATTTTCGTAGCGTAGATTTCACATCTTCGCAGCATAGCACATCTCTGGTGGAAAGGCACCCTTGAGGTTTCGAACTTCGTGGTGTTCGGTGTAGGCACTTCCTCGTTAAAATGTTTTGACAAAACACCTGTGAGTAGTTTTTTCAATGTTGCTTATAAAGCTTGGACTCTAAGATTCGTTTGTTTAAATAGTGAGTAAACGAGCAGGCGGGCTACCTAACACGTGATTACACCGCCCATGAACATTTGTAGCACCAGAAGAACTAACAATGCGTTGCCGACTTTTCAGGAATTTCCGGGATAAAAATTATTTGAATTTCCGGGTTTATAAATGTACCTACTTAATTTAGGGTATAAGCTATCACCAGCCAAATTGGTTCAGTCATTGTGGCGTGAAGGACATCGAAACTTTCACATCACACTTCACATCATACTAATATTATAAAGGCGAAAGTTTGTGTGTGTGTGGGTGTGCAGTGTGTATGTTTGTTACTCCTTCACGCAAAAACTACTAGACGGATTGGGCTGAAATTCAGAATGAAGATAGATAATATCCTGGATTAGCACATAGACTACTTTTTATCCCGAAAAATCAAAGAGTTCCCACGGGATTTTGAAAAACCTAAATCCACGCGGACGAAGTCGCGGGCATCAGCTAGTTTCTAATAATAGTAAGATATCGCTGTCATCTTTATTTAATAAATGGATTCTAAGCTTAAACTCCGAAAAATTTTAACTACGTCAGACGATCAGCCAATTCGTTAGAAAAGCTTCCTATTCTCGAATGAATTATAACGGAAAAATGTAAACATAACAGAGCGCTTCCAAACGAGGGCTAGATTTGAATTTCAAGCGGTGCCCCCGTACTCACGGCACATCTCCAATTTATTATAACAAAATTTAATTTAGGGACGCTTTCAAAAATTGTTCATTCTTTTATTTCGTGAAAATCTTGTTGAGGAATATTTTCATAACGTATTTTGTTTACAAGTTATGCTGATGAAGTAGAAAGGCTAGAAAAAGACATTCATTACATGTTATAATAATATTTATTTTTCTTTCACATAAAATATCATTGACTTACAACAGTAACTTTAGTACAGTATCTTAAATCTAACTTAACTAAGTAATATCACATATCACCAGCGACGTCCATTATACTCAAAGTAATACAAAAGCTGGTCGCTCATTTGCTATTATCGCCTGAACAATCTTTGCTCCTCAAGCAGTTAAGCGTCTGTTTTTAGCAGCTTATAATATACGACTATCAAAACGGACACATCCGAAGTCCGAACAGAAGCCTTTCAGCATTATTTAGCTGCCATAGAGAAGTTTGCCTTACACTCAGCTACCGATGAAGAGATCTATGCTCAGAATTTGTCTCCGTGATTAAAAAGGAGATCTAATAGAAGGTGGAAGAACCAGAGTAAACCAGACCAAATTAGTCTAACGGGTTGTAAAGCTGAAGTATCAATAGATTGGACACATACTTTGAAGAACCGATTGGCATTGGGGTCCAAAGTTACTGGAATGACTATATTGCACCAGAAAGTGTGCAGACCAGGGTGGGCGACGTCATCGATCGAGTCACAAAAATGACTGGATACAGGTGGCTTAAGAGAGACTTTTATTTAGCCAAGGCCGTTTCTCGATTGATGACGATGACAATTATGACATGGAAAAGTTTGAGCTTCTTCTTAAGACGCTATTAGCTGCATGAGAGGCAAGACGCTGAGGCAATAGTAGTCAATATACGTCCAGTCAAAAAGAACATTTTTTCAAAATGTCCTCGGTTTTGGCAAGGATTTACTGTAAGCCTAATGCAGAAGAAATACATTTTTAATTTGTGACCAATTATATAGTTCGTGTTCTGCATTAGACCTATAATAAGACACTGACTTTCAGAAGTTATACATTACTATGTACTGAAATTCTCAGTTGAAGGTTTTAGCGTGACATAGAAAGTGTAGTTAGGATATAGCGGTGGCAATTAAATTAATCTGAACTGACTTTATGGAGTATAATTTCTAGATGTTTTGGTTTCACCGAATAATATTTCCTTTATTCTAATTCAGTAAAATATTAAAGTTTATTGTACACTTTCATCGTCAATTGTTTGTTTTTCGTCTAAAATTAGACTTACTATGTATTTATTCTGAACTCACAATATTAAAACTATTATTAATCCACTTTAAAAATCCTAAAGTTTGTTATAAATAAAATAAATAGACAAATATAAGTACTATCCAATAAATAAATTTAACAAATGAGTGGAATAATAATACACGTTCATCGTATACGTAAATTCTTACAAATAAATTAATTAACTTTGTAATAATAAGTACAAATTCTTATTTTGTAGTTTATGCTACCAAAACAGTTGGTTTAATATTACATAATATTTTGCTATAAACATAAGTTAAGGGACACGAACCAGAAGAATAAAATATTTTCGAAATATTTGAAGTAGGTAATCTCGTGTGCTTGATCAATCGTGAAACCCCTTATGAAAGCTACCGCGGCCAAATTCTAAAAGTTTGCCCAGGCGTAAAAAGTATTGGTAAGTCACCTAGAAATTAACGATAGGAACAGTAACGTATAAACCTTACTTTTTACGTCGATAGGCATGCTACAAAGAAATATTTGATCTTGTAAGATGATTACTAGCTGAAATCACTTCTTCTGAAATATGTCCCTTAAGCTGTAGTAAAACTTTTTCGTGGCTTAAAAATAAAATAAATTCACATTTACGTCCCAATCACTAAATTTAATAAACACACTAAACATAAAACTACGAAAGCCGACGATCTCAAAACTACAGCTGCCGATGTGGTGCCGTTTACATAAACTACAGGCCACCAATGAGTTATCGAAATATATTGATTATCACTTGGATTCTGCTTTGGTGTCGTTGCATGTTCTAGCATATTATCGGGCATATAATTACCACATCTTGGGAAGTCATGAGGTATGGGAGGCATATCTTTATGTTCACCAACTTTGAAGACTAAAGCCATACCGATTTCCACGTGAAACTCTATATGACAATGGAACAACCAATACCCAGGATTATCTGCCTTGAAACGTATAACCGTGTAACCTCCATCCGGTACTGTAACCGTATCTTTTAAAGGAGCATTCTTTAGATTCCTCTTTAGGAGTCCTGCATCATCAAACGCTTTGACTTCTTCTATAGTTGTCATGTTAGATAACCTTCTCATACCAACTACTCTAAAATTGTGTCCGTGTAAATGGAAAGGATGGTTAGCATCAAATGTTACACCTTCATCTACAATAATGACTTCTACAACAGCGTTTTTTCTTACTGACAACACGTGGGGGCATTCGCAATAGCCATGCTTGCAATCTGCGGCTATACTTGATGAATTGCAGAATCCTTCTGGCGACGGACGGTTTATTAAAAGCGGGCTTGAAGGCATTTTCATACTGATATGGTTTAATTGTGGTGTGTAGAGACGGTCATTGGCTTCCGGGACTGGAACAAATAAAAGTTAATTGAAATCGGAGAAAAGAAAAACTCTATTTAAATATTTTCAAAAGAACTGACATCAAGTTCAAATTACATATATGAACTATAAGAAAATAAGAAAATATAAGAATTTTTAAAAACAAATCCGTAGTTTTATTGAGTTTATCGATAAATTAATTTCTAAAAAACTATTCTGGAATTAGAGAAGAGACAAAACACATCATCTGATAGACAGAAAGGCTAGCCCATTCTTTGTAAAGGATCATCGTGGCTGTTCAGCGTGGAAATGCAGCCAGTATTCTTAGCACGATTTAACGCGAGCATGATTTGTACAGTAATTAGATTGACCTAACTGTGTAAGTTAAGTTGTTACATTTTCAAAAAAAAAACCATTCAAAAACCAAACATCTTTGAAAGGTGCTCTATGTTTATGTAAAAAAAATATTGGATTGGATTGGCTAGAACTAAAACCCGCTATCGCTTACTGAGCATTCTCAAATTCTTTAAGAGGGCTCTCTCCGTCACTCGTTTCATACAATCGTAGTTCCAATTTCATTTGAATACTAAGCAACCAAAGTCCATGAAATTTTGCAGACATATTCTAGAAACTAATATCTATGTCTGTGGTTTTCCAGATTTCTGTTAAAATATTCGGTTTCAAAGTTACGCGGTCTTAAAAATTTTCATACAAATCTTTGAGCTTCTGTAATTTTAAAACTACATATTTTTTGAAAAATCTAAAACACCACAGACACAGATATTAGTTTTTAGAATATGTCTGCAAAATTTCATGGACTTTGGTTGCTTAATATTCAAATGAAATTGGAACTACGATTGTATGAAACGAGTGACGGAGAGAGCCCTGTTAAGCTTATCTGAGTTATCTCGGCTTACCTTGGTAATACCCGTAGTATGGAGACCGATGGAAATGTGAATTGTTTTTAGCGTAGAAGTCATACGCTACGTAGAACTGGTAGTCGGCGTGCTCTTTCAGGCTCTCGTCGTATCCTGCTAAAGATTGCATTTCGGCTACGCTTATCGTTTCGTCTTCTTCTTCGGCTTTGTTTAACGCGTTCAGTTGCTGAAACAAAAGTTTTGTTTTTAGACTTTTGGTCATAATACGAGTATACCTACTGGCAATAGGAAAGGGTGAGAAGCTTTTCACCATTATACGAATAAAGCTTGCTTTTTTTGGACACTTTAAAAATTAACCAATCTAATTCTCAAGATTAGTGTTGGAAGGAATGCAGGCAAGAGATATCACCTTGCAGGTCACCAAAGACAAAAGTGGATATTTAAAAATCTTGCTACATCTATTTAATACAGTTTTCAAGCATTTTTTTTAATATGGTAGCTTTAAGAGGAAAAGTAAGTTGTTAAATTATTTTACAAGTAAAGTTAAGAAGTATGTGACTAGTAGATATTAGTTACAAAAATCAAAAACATAACTGCTCTGTCATATTTTATTCAATTTTTTTTATATCACTCGGAATTTAAGGATTCTAACAATAGCCCACCCCATACATGAAAATCTGTTCAAGCATTTAAAAAGTATGGTGGACAAAGAAACTCGCTAACATAAATACATAATTCTTTGCGTGTTGGTACTATCTAACACTTATCTTCTCCTTTCAGCAAAGGTTGCCTGGTGGAGGTTGCTCTAAGCAATAAGGCCGCCTTTGAACACAATTGTTTTTTTTTCTGTTTCATCCTATTATGTTGTGTTCCTTTTTATGTGTTGTGTGCAATAAAGATTTCATCTATCTATCTATCTATACATGAACCCTGAAAACATTACTCCTTTTTTTGGGGAGTCGTGTAAAAAGTAAAGTCATGAGGAGAATGAAGTATGAACTCACCAGTCCCTCATTGTGTAGTTCCTCCCAGGAGGGGTCGCCGGCCGGCTCCGTCTCCATGGCCCCTTCATAGTGCAGTACCGCCACTTGTTTGGCCTTCGTGAATCTGTAATTAGCGGAAAATCTGAGCAAACAGTACTTCGCCTTTTTAAATCTTTTCTAAATATTTAGATTTAGTTACTTCAAAACTTTGGAACTTTTACAGCCATAATCTGTGCATTTCAATAAATCAAAAATACTTTTGTACAAGTAACAACCTAATTACATTTTTTAAGTGTTTTAGGTCCACTTGCCACCAAATTAGGCACTTCATCTAATTTAATTAAATTTTGTAATACCGCAGTTTTGGTCTTCCAGGAATGACAAGAAAAGGGAAGGAATAGAAAATTTCACTTAATAAATTCATTTAAAAGGTTGGTGTACCCTAACTCAATTTCTGAATTCCATATTTTAGTCAAGTTTATTATGTCGGGATTTCTTGAGCAAATATAGAGAAAAATGTACCAAATTCTTGCAAACAAATTTTATTTTATTCAATTGTATTATCACTCACTATGGTTTAGCTTAGCCCTCAGGCACTTTCAGGTCGTATTATGTCATAGCCAGGAATTGTACTTGGGGCCTCCACGCACATGCAAATACTATGAGGCATAAAGCTATAACATGCAATAAAGGTCTAGCACACAAGTTGTCTAAGTGACATACCTTTCGTCGCAATCCATGAGTCCTCTGAAGCGGATCCAGTAGTTGTCAATCTCGCCGTCCGCCTTCAGCAGGAAGTCGTAGCGCTCGCCCGCGTACGTCACCAGCGACGTGGCTACACAACAACAGCTATTGAGTATCCCACATCTCAGAGTAAGGAATGATTTATGCTAGACCGTGCCAGGCCATAACCGTGCCTCGTCCAAGGCACGTCCGACGCGCAGACGACCCACGAATTACAATTTAATATGAAGAAAGTAACACGGAGGAGGCTCGGAAGACTCGGAAACGGCAATGAGGCCACATCACCTCATACAAATTGCCAATTAGAGACTCGGGCGAGGCATCATCCCTAAGGATAAGTATTACTGGTATTACAGAGGTTCGAGGAACTCGTCTAGTCAGAACAATTGGGATGAAGCCTATGACAAAAATAAAATTAAATAAAGGGTCTTCCAATATTCATAAAATTCCTATGGTGCAGGAAGTGCGGGCGAAGAAGCGACCCGAACTAGCCTACATAGTTATCGTTACCTCTAATCTAGGCTGTGCTAAAGGCGTCGGACTACTGTGTCTCTTTACAGATACATAATACTCCGCTGATTCGGTTATTGAGATTATCAGCTTTGTCATCGCTAAAGTGTGTAGAATTTTTCCTTATAAAATCCAATAGTAATGCGATGACTGTAATAGACTTACCAGTAATAGGCACCAGTTCATATCCATCGGAGGCGATCACAGTGATGTTATGTCCATCCACAGACATCTCGATGGGGCAGTTGAGGAACTCGGCGTTGATCACGCGAAAGCGATACGTGTAACCCTATGAATAGAGTTGAGTTTTATATGAATGCTACTTTGATTAATATTAACATTACACTTGAACTTAGTACTAAGAGATTTTTATAATGTGATGTTATATTGTAAAGGTCAATCAAAATATTAGATGAATTTTATATTATTATTATAAAATAGCAAGATGAAAAGCCTTCATTCTACTTTGAATTCTTGCTTTAATAAAATTTTTGAATTCTCCTAAAGATTAAACTGAATTTTTTATTACTGCGCGGTTAAAACAATACCAGGTCTATACTGTAGCACCCTGTAGGTAGCTACAGTATGCTACAGTATAGTACGCGACAGATCGAGATGGCAATCGGGGTATGAGGCGGAGGGACGCCCTGCACACCCGCACGTCACCTGCGCTATCCCGGATCGGGTTAACGCGAAGAAGAAGGAAAGAATTATTAGATGTACCTGCTCAACGTTAAACCTAGCCGCTTGCATATACATGGGTTTGTTTGACGTCAGTTTGGCAGTTTCATTGAAGATCTTGAATCGTCCAAGCCCATTGATAAGGAGGGTTGGTGGTTTGTTATCACCGGACGAGTGGTGGTGGTCAGTGAACATCCCCACTGAGAGCTCGTGGATCCAGTCTGTTACTATCATCACGTGTTCTGATCTAAAACAGAAATAAACTAATTTATAAGATCCTCTAATATGATAAGAAGCACCATTATGTCGGGATTTTATTTTAGGAGCAGCACAATTCCAAGTATAAATCGCTTACCAAATTAAATTAAACTAAAAAGACAAAGTTTTCACCACATCGTAAACTAAAATAAAGACAAATAGATTTTTGCAATAATAAAGACAAGATGTGGCAGCTGAAGTGATTTTGGAATTTGGATGGCTTCATTAATAGGTTTTTGTTGTGTGGTTTAATAGGTTGTAACCTATATTACCTAACCTCATTCCACCCTTCTTTTTCTACAACCGCACCGCACGCCACTGCAAGTAATTTCACCCGCACCACCTGGGTGCCTGGTGAGTGGTGCACTTTGACCGCCTGTTGCTGTTGTTGCCCACAGTTAACCTGTTACCTTCCTAAAGGTAAATCTCACCCAGCTGTATCATAGCATTTCCTCTACTCTTAGTACTAAGTACTTAGTACTTATTTCAGTAAAACATAGCATAAACAAGTTAGCCCGCTTCCATCTTAGACTACATCATCACTTATCATAAGGTGAGACTGCAGTCAAGGGCTAACTTGTATCTAAATAAAAATTTAAAAAAAATAAGAGGCTCCTTATTTTGTTAGCCTTTCGTGACATGACTATGAGTGACTTGGGATTTCCAATAATAATACTCAATTAATCTTTTGTGGTCAACCAGCGTTGTTAATGTGGTAAGTACTAATTATATTAATATTGTATTTATGCTGCCAGCCATTGAGTCCTTCCACCAAAATAACCTCAAAATGTAATTTCTGGATAGATGTCACGACCTAATTCATCTCAGTGATGTAATACGCCAATTTGCATATGAATTTACATTAACCGACTAGACAAGTAACACAATCATAAATTGTCTAGGCGAATTTCCTGTTTTAAGCGTTGATTTGTGTTTGCAAAACGTAATTTTGACGTATTGTCCTACTTATGAAGATGTGGGTATAGCAGCATACTGATAAGCAAAACGTCCTCTTTCAAAAGGTAAAGGCATACTTAACTATTATAGTACGCAACAGGCCGAGATGGCAATCGGAGTGAGGACGTCCCGCACACTCACACGTCACCCGCGCTAATCCGGTGCGGGTTTGGCAAATTGATAAACTTGCTTCTATCAACTAGGGCTACTACCTCTTTCATAAACGCAAAAGATATCTACCATACTTTTCCATGTAAGTAAGTATGTAAGTATATTTTTCTGTTAAATTGTCGAAGCAATTTACTCGTAGGTAGACAGACGTATATGAGCATACCTACCATCTGGAGACGGGCAAAGTCTGCAGAAAAATATCTCAATTCGAAGAGAAAACGAACATTCCGAAGACAAAGCGTAGGAAATAGAAAGTTTGTATATTTACCTATCATAGTCATACATATCTCCAAAAGGGTCTTGAGACTTTGGTTTCCGTATGATAAAACCACCTGCCGCGCCATCCGCGCGTTGCATGCCAGAGTGAGAGTGCCAGAAGTGAGTTCCTGAATGGCTGGCGTTGAATTGGTATCTGTAAACAAAAACTTGATTCATCATCATGATCAACCCATCGCTATAGTCAAATCGTATGTGGAAGGATCTGGGACCCACTGCATTGCTATACCAAGAGAACCTCTACCATTATTTGATTAATGGAAAGGGGAACCTTCAGCAACGAGAAACTCAACGCTCAGAGAGAAAAACCGGTCGAGTGCGGGTCAGACTCGTACGAAGAGTTTCGTACTATAATAGCACAAGATAATTAATGTTGTGCATGGCAGCCATTCTGAAAATTGCCATCTTGATTGTTTATTATTTGTTGTTATAACAGCAGGAGAAATACACACTTGTGAAATTCCTCGAACACGTACGAAGCGATGTGCTTCCTCGTTTCTAATCCGAACCGCTAGGATATGGAACGCCCTTCCGGTATCAGTTTTCCCTCCCACATATTTTAATATCTTAGGCTGCATCATCACTTTCTAGCAGGTCTAATTGCAGCCAAGCGCTAGTCAATATAATTTAAAAAACAATCAACTCTCTACCTATTACGGTTCATGAGATACAGCATACAGCCCGCTGGGAGACGAGACATACGGACGAACAACGGAGGCTTAATAAAAGGGTCCCATTGGTACCCTTTGGTCGGGTAAAGCAGAAGCACAGTACCTGAATGTAGATTCCGGCAAAATAGGGCACTGGGTGACGTAAGGCGTCCCATCCATGTAAGGTGTTCCCCTTTGATGCTGACCATGCCAGTGCACTGTCGTGCCTTCTGTCATTAGGTCATTCTCTACGTCCACTATTACTCTATCGTGCTGGCAAACCTGAAAGAAAATGAGTTATTAGCCACATGTGTCGTGAACTAACTAAACTATTCTTAATCAATTTGGCTTTACAATGGTAAACTTGACTTTCACTAAGTGCTGCCGCTCATTGGACCATAATATGGTGGCCATAGCAAACCACTTGTGGCCGCCACAAAACGCACATAGCTCCGAAAAGTTAGATTCCCCTAATAAGAGGCCGACCACTCGGCTACCAAAATGATGCCAAATTAGTAAACCTCAAACTGCATGATCTTTCGAACAGGATTTTCCTCGTACAGCATAATAAAATATCATTAAGGGTGACGATACACCCTCTCATTCGCGTGAAGTATCCATTTCATTATGCAGTACTTCAGTTACGTCTGCTTGTGATGCACTTGAATTTATTTGATGATCCACAACACAAGTGGTTATGTAGCTACGGTTCGTGTAGTGAAAACTTTATGAAGCAAAAAACCTATAGGTGTAACTGAGGTCTATTTTCTGGCGTTCGTTTTTGATTTACATCCATTTTTAACCCCCGACCCAAAAAGAGGGGTGTTATAAGTTTGACGTGTGTATCTGTGTATCTGTGTGTCTGTGTATCTGTGTATCTGTCTGTGGCATCGTAGCGCCTAAACGACTGAACCGATTTTAATTTACTTTTTTTGTTTGAAAGGTGGCTTGATCGAGAGTGTTCTTAGCTATAATCCAAGAAAATCGGTTCAGCCGTTTGAAAGTTATCAGCTCTTTTCTAGTTACTGTAACCTTCACTTGTCGGAGGTGTTAAAATTTTTTAATTTACACTTGTATTATGTTGTTTTGTTCATATTTACATTATAGATTCTGAATAATCATATCATAATCATCATCACATCAACTCATTGCTAAAAGGCTACGGGTCTCCTCTTAGAATGAAAAAATTTTAGTCCGCCTTTCTCCGGCAAAGTGCGGATTAGCAAACTTCACGCTCCTTTGAGAAAATAATACAGAAATCTCAAGCATAGTGTTGAAGTATTTAATAATGACCAGGGATAATTAATAATCATGGAAACCATTTGTTTACCCAACGTCAGCAGTCGCATGATGACGAAGATATAGTCAATATAAAAAATTGTAGTGGCTTATATTTTTTATTTTATTTTTATTTAAAAAGAATATTAGCCATGCTAAAATCTTGACTAATACTCCCCTTTCCTCTCCAATTAAGCGTAAAGCTTGTGCCAGGAGTGGGTACGACTATGCAACGGGTGGGGTTTGAACCGCCGATCTTTCGGAATTCAGTCCGCTTCTATAACCGTTGAGCTATCGAGGCTCTATAAGTAAACTTCAGGGCAAAGCTCTACATGATGTTCTCTCATTGTTAACTTCTTTAATAACTTAAAAACATCAAGATCCTTTTTGAGGTATTTCAATCAATTTAAAATTAAAAATGAGCAATTTAACCACTTTTGAAAATTCAAATTCTATCATTTAATCCAATAAAAAATTTAATCCAATAAAAACTTCAAGTCGATGGTTTTCCTCCTATATATAATTAATTTAGCAATTTATTATGATTGTGTTTTAGAGATTGTGGTTTGCCAAGGAGCTTAGTCATTGTGTTCAAAGCTTCACTAATGATTTAAGGGCTCTCCGCCACTCGCTCCATACAAACGTAGTTCGTCTCTAAAACTACATATTTTTAGAAAAATCTAAAACACCACAGGTACAGATATTAGTTTCTAGAATATGTCTGCAAAATTTCACGGACTTTGGCTGCTTAATATTCAAATGAAATTGGGACTACGATTGTATGGAGTAAGCGACGGAGAGAGCCCAGTTAAGAATTCTTCTTATATTTTTTATATCGCGTGATAACTCGTAATAACATGAGCAAAAACTTGCGAAAACGATACTTCTTCCTAAAACTTAAATGAGATGATCACGACTTTGTACTTTTAGCTCATTGCCCTTGCCAATTTTACTAACCATTTTTAATTAATTAAAATCTTCCACTATAAAATTTAAAATAAAAAAAGATAAAGCTGCTCAAACTTGCCTACCTTTCATATTTATAGATACTAGTGAATGAAATATTGTAATATCTAATAAAACTAACCTCTATAGCTGGTCCAGGCATTTTTCTGTTAACAACATTCAGTGCTCTATTCATTCCATCTGCTGGAATACAGTCTATTCTCTTACAGTCTTCCACATTGTAAGGACAATCGTAACATGCTTTGCTCATAGTCTGATACCATTCTAAATTGAAATGATAATAGCATATCATCGGTTCTTCCCCTTCTTTACACTCTCGATGACACGGATGATCTCCACCAATCAGTTCTCCGGTCACTTCGTCATACTGTACATGAGCTTTTAAATCATTCTTCTTATCAATTCTTTTAATAGCTTTTTTCGCTTCTAAATTGACTACTGATTTAATAGTAGCCGAATTATTTCTTATCTTAGTTTGATACTTAAAATCATTGTAGGATAGATTTGATACTATTGGTAGTAATACTTTAGAAGCGCTTTCGGGTATTTTTATTTGCTCACTGCTGTCTATAACTTTTTCGTTTGTTGTTTCACTTATGTTATCTCTGTTTGAACCTATTATTAGGTCACCTAAAGTTCTGTCATCATGTCTGAAAGGTTGAACATGGTCATGGTTGATGAAATCTGCTGTTCTTTCTTCTTCTATGACTGTTTTGGTTTTATATTCTGTCGTTGTTTCTATCAAGGTTGGTACATTAACTTCCTGTGCATCTGAAACCAAAAAATTTATATTATATTTAGCCACATAACTAGATCTACCTACTTAATAGTGTTAGTTGAAATATTCTATTGTCACTATTAGATTTTTACAGCTCTAATTCTAGACCAAACGATTAACGTGTCTTTGTGTTTAAATTCTGTGTATAATTTATAAATGACACAAGATAATCATACAGAATGATATGCTTTAACATCATAATTATTTGTTTGTCAGTCAAACATACGAAAGGTGAACAGCCCAAAGTCATTAGCCGAGTATTTGAATAATTGTTAATTTAACTAAGGCAAGTCACGTGCTGAATTATTGTTTTTGCTCCTATATACCTAAGTAGGCTTTTGACTGCGGTCTCATCTGGCGGTAAATAATGATGCAGTCTAAGATTGAAGTGGGCTAACCTAGAACAATATAGCAGTTTTATTACGTCGGTTTCTAAGCGGTATCGTACCGGTACGCTAAATCATTTGGTGGCACGGTTTTGCCAGTGGGATAGGTTCTCAATTCAAAGCGTATTTTAATTATTATATTTCGTAAACTAAATCCGTAAACCAGAAGCGTGTAAATAAAGTCTGGATGACATTATTGCCTAGAAAACATATTGCATAAAGCACTGCCTTGAAATTTATGATCTCCGAGTTCTATTGCTGCGGAGAAAGGGCGGAAATGTTGTGAGCATTATTTACACATATAAATCAGAGTTTTGGATCCCAGTGCTTTAATATTAAATGATACAGCCGCCGCATGTAAATGGCTTGTAGTGGCATTAATAGTTCAGAAATGGTAATCATAACTATTACATTATGAACAGTTGTTCCGCCTGTCTTGGTTTGGTAACCTATCATCTGATTTCCATTCAACTTGTAGCATCAGACTTGGTTTCTGCTGTTATCCGTTGTATGTATATCCGAAGACCCGATCATCATCATCATCATCACATCCTATTGCAAGCCTAACAGTGAGCAAGAGTATTCTGTTAGAATGAAAAGAGATTAGGTCGTAATCCATCACGCTGTACAAGTGTGGATTGGTGACCTTTGAAGATCATCAATTATAATGATCTCTCAGGTAAGCAGGTTTCCTAACGAGTTACGATGTTTTCCTTCACCGTTAAAGCAAGTGATATTTAACAACTTAATACACATAATATACCTAACTCGGAAAAGTTAGCCAGGGATCGAACCCCCAAATCTCTCCAAATAGGAGGTCGAAATCTATAACCACTATATTGATAATTAAAAAGTGTACAATAGTACCCAATTAGAATAAATGACTTTGACTTTGACTTTAACCTAAACGCCTGCTCAACAGTCAACAGCTGGTTACAGAAGTCCAATGGTGCCCCCATGATGTAAAAACTTATAGGCTTGATACAACTGTATAACAAGCAGAACCTGGTTCAATACCTACCGGACATGCGGTGAGGACCTATTTGGAACTCTAGCTACGGACAAAATGTTTCAACAGTCGAATCCACAGAGTTGTTATGCTAGAGCAATGATGTTCCGCAAAAGTTGTATTAACAACAAAGTCCAGGCCAACCTACGGCTTGGAGCCGTAATTTTTTGATAAAATTCGAAAATTCAAAATTCAATTTTTTTTTATTCAATTAGACTTTTACAAGTTCGTTTGAATCGTCAAAAGCATCTACCACTGGTTCGGAATGCCTTTAATAACAACTTAGGGTGATATTTAGTTAAAGTTTGTGATTTAAAGTGTTTTAACTTTGCTCAGAATTGAAAATTAGAGTTGTTCACATTTTGTTTAGAGTTAAAACGAGACAGATTTATGTCCGAGCTAACCTCTGAAAGTCTGCCAAAATTCGAAGTAAGTACGCTCTTACAAGTTAGTAGAAGTTTATTTCCTTAATAATACAGGTTGTTTGGCACATTTGTAAGATTTCTTACTCTATCCACCTAACTCCATGCACAAAACCGTCCCGTGGCCGATTTTATTCGACACGTACAATTTCGCTCTAATTGGGAGCTGCGCAAAATCTACAATGTCGTTCCATGAACGTTTCCCTTTGGAGTCGTCGATACTCTTCAGTTTGCTACGTTTGCATAACTCGGAAATTGGCAAACATTGCAGCTTTAAGCCTTTAACTGAATAGAACGTAGATGTACACCGGTGCGTCTTGTTATCCTTATTAAAGGAGAAACTACTAACTTAGCTTATCAAGGTACAGCTCAAACAGGTGAGTAGAAACAGTGATTTTGAACTATAACGTAGACTCTCAATAAGAAAGTTCCAGTAATTCCACCAAAATCCTCGATTCGAAGCCTCAATAGCTCAAAGGTTATAGGAGCGGACTGAAATCCGAAAGTCCGGCGGTTCACACCCCACTCGTTGCTCTATTGTCGTACCCACTCCTAGCACAAGCTTTACGCTTAGTTGGAGGGGAAAGGAGAATGTTAGTCATGATTCAAATTCAAAAAACGAAGCGGGTGGGTCAGCTAGGAGAAACTAATAGACTGACTTATCAATATACAGCTCAAAGTTGAGTCTAGAAACTTGAGAGTTTGTGCTTTGATTCTCTCTATAATGCAGACATACTAAGGTCCGAAATCCACCAAAGTATTGGTGAAGCAGACAAATCACATTATTGATAGATGAGGTAATAATGTTTCATGTTACATTCTGTCGATAATCTCACTGGTCTGCTGAACAAATCTCCGCTCCGCTTAACTGGGCGCCGGGCATTAGTTAAAACCACCAGCTAAAATGTAATTGTTGTTATCTACTAAAAGTCTTTTACCCCTTTTAGCCTTTTTTATACCGAATCGAGATCAGTATCATAGATTTCAGGCCCATTGATTTAACGATACATTGTATTGTACGTTTGATGTTTATGGAATGAATTCCATTCCAACCAACGTATTACTTAAACTTGTATGTAAGCCGCAGTACCACCGTTTGATTGTCACGCCGCAATCACGGCACCACCAATCAGGGCTGTACCGAGTTGCTCAACCTAATCGCGCCATTCATCTTGCACTCGCTTACTGCGTTGCACGAGTTTTGATACTTGAAGCTTTTAAGGTCATGTACCTGAAACATGTACACTAAGGTACATGATTTAGACTAAATTCGAAATGATATCACAAGTGATATCAACCTACTTAAAAATTTTATTCGATGACAAAATTTGCTCTTGACTGCAATCTGATGAAATGATAGTATGATATCGATGATAAAATTCTTAATTAAAATTTTAAAAACGTGAAATGGCAGTATCCATAATCAACCAGAGTACTAAATCGCTTGGTGGAACGCCTTTTCCGGTAAAGTGGTAACTAGCCAATGCCAAAGCTTCCCTCAAAGGAAGACCATTTTGATTGTAACGCGACATACACGGCACCACCAATCCGGTACCGATCGTACCGAGTAGAACTTAATCGCGCCATTCATCTTGCAATCGCTTACTGCGTTGCACGAGTTTTGATACTTGCACGCACAAACATACGTGTTTGGAATCTTTAATGATGACACGTAACTACCTCAATTTTTTTTTTTATTCAGTGACAAAATTTGCCTTAACTACAATCTCAGCTGGTAAACTAATAATAATTGACGATGAAGTTTTAAATGAAAGCAACGTAACTTTAAAGGGCAGTACCCATAATCAGTTATACGAAGCATTGCATCAGAGCACTAAATCGCTTGGTGGAACGACTTCGGTGGTAAGGTAGTAAGAAGCCAATATGAAAATTTCCCATAGGACGAGATCTGAGCTAATTTTCAAAATATATCCAAATTGAACCAGAGATATCTTACTCATCACATATAAATACAGCACTCACCACTGCACCCGGGCCGGGATATCATCATAATACTTCTTAGTTTTACTGTATCCAACCTAGTTTGTGTTACTTTTCTAAATATTTAAACTATCTAGTCTTTCAAATTTACCAGCAGATCTTTTGCCGGGTGTTATTTCTAAAGAAGCTCGTCTTATTTGGCTTTCCATTCGAGCTGCTTAAAATATATCTACTTGTTGCTTCACCAAGCTTGACTTAGTTTCTCTTGAAGTATATTTAAGTTTGAAAACGCTTACAATGTTTTAAGTAGGTTAGTTATGTAAATCATTTAAGTAGATATCTGTTTAATTAAGCGTTGTTTAAAATCATGGCGCTAAAATTTGAAAGTTTATCATCAAATTAATTTATTGGACTATTTATCAAAACTTTGCGACAACTAAGTAATAATACTTGAAACTATATTAAAAGTGTCGCTACAACTGCAAAATGATATTCAGGGTTGTGAAATTGATACAAAGTAATATCTTATTATTGTACTAAAAATCTTTTAATGGAATTAACTTTATAATTTTATGTCGTAACTTAAATCTACATCTCTGATGTTAGTGAAAACTATGAAATAAACCATTCCTATAAATAATCATTAAATTAATAGATATTTAATAGTTAGCTCAATACTATAAAACATCAATTTGATGTATAATATAAATTTATTATTTCAATTAAAATACAGAAGCCTATATTTAGTGTTTTTATTGAAAATAGGAGATTCTTATATAATATAACATCAAAAAAGACACAAGCTTTTAGTATTCTAGTCGGTTCCTAAAAATCCTGTGGGGAAACCCTTTGCGATTACAAAATAAAAATCCTATTCCTATCTCCAGGATGTAAACTATTTCGTTGCGAAATATGTCAATACTTTGACCGCTAAGAAGTGACATTTTGTATTTCCAACATTAATGTTATGGAAGTAAAGTTATCAAAACTCCGAGTTCTAATTGAAATTGTTAATTTTTCCACACCAATACACATGTTGAATTCAATAAGAGGTGCAACCATGTAAATATTATTTCTCTCGCCAATTAATGAAATTTGTTAAGTGCGAGTAAGACGGTACGGCACAGAGTATTTAGTTGAAATTGGTCCAAGAAACTTTATCGCGCGTTTAACTTCCACAACTTAAATAAATTTCATTCCGGACTGCACCGCCCGCGGTCGCCGAAGTATTTAAAGTTCGAAACGTAGACAGGGGAATTCCAGTACCATGATCCTGTTTTTCAAACTGTTGAATTTGTATATAAGTTCTTAATTAACGTCACATGTGATTTAGAAAGTTATATCTACAATTTAGTGTTTATAGAAGTATGTTTTTGTGAATTGCAATATGTTGCAACTCTTAATACAAATATTATATCTTTCATCATCAGTTCATCTACATCCACTGTTGGACATATACCGCTGTAAAGTAGCATCAACGTTTTCTGTTTTAGTGTCCAATCGATGCCGTTCATTCAAATCCGGATCCGATCGCTGACTGGAGTCAGAATGCGTTGAGATAACGGAGATCATGTCAATAAGTGATCATCCGTTATAAATGAAATAAAAATGGGCAGAAATAAAATGCAATTATCAAGTTGTCACGATCGCTCAACACTATCCGCAATTCATAGACGTACCCTCAAATCCGTGAGCGACCCTGTATCGTGATATTAGGATCGACTGTTATTGTTGCAGATTTATGCACATTTCCTGCAACCACGATCCTTTGCAACGTTTCATTATTTACCCCTAACAGATAGATAAAGCTACCCATACTGACTTTTTTATAGAAGGACAAGTAGAACGAGACCCCTTTCTAAATAATTTACTGATGAATAGAGTATTTTAAATAGATTTATACTTATAGCCTACTCAACCCGGCTTTGCACTTGTGGGTTTCTAGTCTGGTCTGGTGGGAGGCTTCGGCCGTGGCTAGTAGACCCTATCGGCAGAGCTGTGCCGTCAAGTGATAGCGTTCCGATACGATACCGTGTAGAAACCAAAGGAGTATGAGTTTAATGAAAACTGTCATACCCCTTCCAGGTTAGCCCACTTCCATCTTAGACCGCATCATCACTTACCACCAGGTGAGATTGCAGTTAAGGCCTAATTTGTATCTGAATAAAAAAACGTCCACTGCTGAACATAATTATGTCTCTTGAAGAGACTTTCATACGCCACGGTCTTGCCCCTAATACCAGATTTAAAAACATTCTAACAAATACTACTTACCAGATAGACCTAAAAGCTTTTAGTCCTAAGTACCTATTAATGTTGAGCGGATTAACAAAATTCGTTCTATTTGAGATATTGATTTATGTAAACTTTGTAATAAAAATATTGGGTTCTGAAGACGCCTCACAAAACCTAGAGGCTAAATTATAAATATTATGTAGGTAAGTATTGTATATTGCCGTAGTGAAGCAAACAAGTAAGTTTGCTTATTCCACTTGGCACATGGCTGCATAAGGTGTTTGAACAGCTTTGGGAACGAGTTTACAATGCGTCAGCTTATGCCACTCAGCATTCCCGAAAGACTCTAGACATAAGCTTTGCAATTAAGCTAATCTAGTGCATGTATAAGAGTAGTTACAGTTACTTACAAAACATTGATACAAAATTTGTAACATGAAAACCTAGGAGAGCTCTTTGGTTACCGGTATAGCCTATAGGCTTATGCGTGACCACATATTTTAATCCATACTATCCATACTTCCATACTAATATTATAAACTAGCTGATGCCCGCAGCTTCGCCCGCGTGGATTGGTCAGATCCCCTGCAGCATCAGGATTGAGGAGTTGGACTCCAAATTTTTTATGAAACAATGTCGCAAAGTTCCTCTATCGATTAAAAAAGAAATGACGCAAATCGGTTCAGAAATCTCGGAGATTTCGGTGTACATAGGTAGAAAAACACAACTCCCTTTTTAAAAGTCGGTTAAAAAAGTAGCCTATTTTACGCCCTGGTCAATCCTCTACTTGCCTGTGAAAGTCCCGTCAAAATCGGTTCAGCCGTTCCAAAGATTAGCCTTTTCAAACAGACAGACAGACAGACAGACAGACAGACAGACAGACAAAAATTTTAAAAACGTGTGATTCAGTTATGGTATCGTTCAAATAACCATATGAGCTTAATATGAGGTAGTTATTTCGAAATTACAGACAGACACTCCAATTTTATTTATTAGTATAGATGCGAAAGTGTCTGTCTGTCTATCTGTCTGCTTGCTTCCTTTTCACGGCCCAACAATTTAACCGATTCTGAAGTTAGTTTATATCCCGGGGACGGACATAGGCTACTTTTTATCCCGAAAAATCAAACAGTTCTCACGGGATCTTTAAAAACCTAACTCCACGCGGACGAAGTTGCGGGCATCCTCTAGTGCCTAATAAACTGCAGTTGGACGGAAAAAGCAGAGTAAATTGCATGTTGAACTCAGAAAGATGCCAACTTTCACGGTTTTTTGATGTTCTGTGGTAGAACTGTGAATATGTTGATATACCTATCTAATAGTGATAAATAATTTATATATTTTCTTAAACTGAAAACTAAAGCTATGAGGGTTGCAAATGCGCTGGTCTGAGAAGCTAAAGAAGAGAGAGCTGTAATAGCTCGTTCACACAGGCTGCGTAAGCGTATGCGTAGCACGTACCATTGCCTTGGAATGCATGGAATTGTATGAAACATGGCACACCGCTTGCGTAAAGCGAGGACGGATGCGTAACCCGGTGTGTTAGGCGTTTACGCGCGTCACTACGCATGTGTCGTATGCAATTGAAGTGAATCGGCCTTAAAATAAGATAAGAGAGTTATGGCTTCAAAATATTGATGAATTCGATTAACTCAAAGTAATTTTGTAAGTGTCAAATTCGAGAATAGATTACGAAGTTATCACCCAAGCAATCAGTTTAAGTGAGGGTAACTGACGTAGAGACAGTCGGGCGATGACATACATCTCTCTACGGGTCCTAGCCATAGCTAATCCGTCCTTTACAAGATTATAAAGTCTATCATCCATAGACATCGCTAAGCTAACGTAGAATTTGAGCATCAACGATACTGAAATTGAATTTATTAGAGCCTAAGTTTAACGGGTATTTTATGTTTTCGTCTTTTACGTTTCTTGGCAATCCTGAAAACCACGGTTTATAAGAGTGATTCTCAATGCTCCTATTATTTACTCCAGTCAAAGTTACCAAGTATACTAAGGTATAATATGTCAACCAACTTGTCATTAATTTGTCCTAAATACTCGTATATACTCAGAAAATAAAAGTACCTATTTCGTTCCATTCTTGAATTTTCTGTTGCGTTGGGTTTTAACGGAATCGTAAGCGCATCGTCCATTTAACCATTCTATTCACGACACGACACGCCGTTTTAGGGTGAAAAAGTGTGGAAAATCCTATATTGCCTTGTAAACATTTCATGTATAGGGTCATTCTAGGTTGGATCCTAGATCGCTCCGACACGCGTTTTCCTTCACACGTACGCGCACGCACTGAGAGGCAACCCCTCGATTGCTCCAATCTACCTGCCTCTTAAATCGGCCCTGTTGCAATGTCGTGAGTTGAATGCTTTACCAATGCGACCTCGGCCTTAGAATCTCACTCTGCCAAAAGTAAATCTGGGCCAATTATTTTAGAACATGTCCTAAACTTCGCTGTTATTGTCGAAAGGGAGAAGTATATTATGTCTCAGCTTAGCTGAACCATTGCAAACATCCATTATAACCTCAAAACCGAGTTACTTGAATATTGAATGTCCCACGATTATCTATTCAACGAGAGGCAGAACACGACTGAGGTGTAAACCTAAATTAATATGTTAATAGCTCGCATAATATTCGTTAAGGTCGGCGAAATTTATGTATCCATTTGGGTTTGCTCTGATTTTGATGCCTGAATATCGAATTTTGCGGCCAATCCGCTTTGTATTTGAGCTTCTACTTTGAACGAAAGCCGGTCCTTCCCGGTAGAAAAGTAATCCGAGCTGCTTATAAATTGATTCTGTAAGGACTCTTACCTTGATATATTTGACCCGATTCATAGTTTGTGAGAAACCTTACTTTATATATTTACTTACATACAATATACTTATTTTAGTTTGACTTTAAAGTCAATACTACAACTATACTTGACTATATAGTCAATACTGTATGTAATATAATTAATTATATTATTAATAAAAGCCCGCGACTTCCTCTGCGTGGATTTAGGTTTTTAAAGATCCCGTGGGAACTGCTTGATTTTCCGGGATAAAATGCCTATGTCAGTTACAGGGACGCAAAAGCGTACCAAATTTCATACAAATCAGTTAAGCGGATGGGTTTTTAGGGATCCCGTGGGAACTCGTTGATTTTCCGAGATAAAAAGTAGCCTTTGTCCGTCCCCGGGATATAAGCTAACCCTGTACCAAATTTCGTCAGAATTGGTTAAACTGTTGGGCCGTGAAAAGCTAGCAGACAGACAGACAGACAGACACATTTTTACATTTATAATATTAGTATGGATTATAACTTACAAGGCTTTATAATTTTATTGAAACAAATATAGATTACACATATCAAAATATATATGACAGAAAACTTGAGTCTAGTAGTCTCACCCAGCATAAAATACAGACATGATACAAATAGGTACTTATCATTACTTACATGGCTTAGTCATATAATATAGATACATATAATGTTATATATATGTAGATACTAGGTACTTACTTAATCTTGACTTAATCTATTTATTATATGACAAATGTAAATTAAAAATTTATAACACCCCCGACGATCCAAAGTATCTGAGTTTTCCAAAACATCATTTTCAAATAAATAATTATGTATTTAGGCAACGTCCATCTTGACAGCTTGACATTTGTCTATAGACATAATATTATGAACCTAACGGTTATGTAACCTTCTTTTCTACAAGAAAACTAGAAAAGAGCTGATAACTCTTAAACGGCTGAACCAATTTTTTTAGATTATAGCTAAGAACACTCTCGATCAAGCCACCTTTCAAACAAAAAAAACTAAATTAAAATCGGTTCATTGGTTTAGACGCTACGATGCCACAGACAGATACACAGATACACAGATACACAGACACACAGATACACAGATACACACGTCATACTTATAACACCCCTCTTTTTGGGTCGGGGGTTCAAAATAGAGGTAGTAGGTATATCTTACCAGCGAAGCTGATTTTCGAAGCGTAAATCTTAATAATAAAAAGTTTTTTATAAAAGCCTTAAGATTTCTCACTCAAGGGTATTCCCCCGTACAAAATGCTTTTGAATGTGAAGATGGGAAACCCTGGTGCCGGTTAGTAAATAGCCTATAGCCTACCGCTTATGGTGAGCCACAATATAACCAGTTTTGTGGGAGTCCCGTACAAAGATTTACGCATGAGTTAATGTATTAAAAACCCGAAAAGAATTATTGCATTTTTATTCATCTGGCAAATCCACTACTAAGAGACTTTTAAAGTATTTTCTGCTTAACTTTGTCGCGAATCACTTAAAACGAGTTACAAGATAGGGCTATATTTATAAAGACTAATAGACAATATTAGGAAAGTTGTGTTACGTGTGTCTGTTTGTCACATTTTCGCGTCTAAGCCCCTGAACTGATCCTGAAGAATTTTGGCAAAGATATGTATCTTAGTTTGTAATTTAATGAATTTTATCTATATTCTACATTTATTTTTATGAATAAAGGTTTCAGTTGAGGCCAAAATTAATAAAACCATAATGATGTAATAATAATAATAGTAACTTCGCTAATTTTTTGCTATTGTATCGAGTGGGGTGTCAAATGAAAGAGGAGAAAATTCTGAGTTCACAAATATAAATGTACTACAACATTAAAATATACCAAGCGACAGAAAAACAATTTTGCTATAATATTTCAGCGTTTATCAAGACGATCGCAGTCGGGTTTTAGTTTTCAACTTTATCTTGTATCGATATAGCGTTACCTACTGAATGCATATTCGCGTTGACCGGCTTCATCAAATAGAGGCATAGCAACTTTTTGCCGACCGTTATATTATGATGTCATACGGATTTTATGGTTACGGTATGCTCGGCCGCGCGTGCTACGCACGTGCATGCTCATGCCATAGGTCCGCTCTTCATTCGCGATGCGAAAGCTTGTGAACCGTGCAATATTGTGGATGATCATTTGCGCCATTCTCGGGGACCTTCACGGGCTTCGCGCGTGAAACGCGGGCAATAGAGCATTGCAGAAATCACACAAAACTTATGATTAACCAGATAATACCTGCCTGGATATATGTTAAAAGAATCCCTAGGGAACCATGGATTTTTACAGCGTGTAAAGTTATAGCCTATGTGTTATTCCATGGTATAATCTATCTGCATTCTAATTTTCAGCCAAATCTGTCTATAAGTTTTTGCATGAAGAATAAACAAACATACACACACGCACGCACGCGAACACACACATACAAACTTTCGCCCTTATAAATGTGATTAGGATTAGGGGTGTTGTGTCTTTTTAACAATAACGATTAATTATTATTTTTGATAGCGGTAACGTCTATCGATCCGTCTTTGCATATTGAAATGGTAGTTGTAAAGCCCATAATTCTAGACCTAAGACGATTTAGAAATTACAATTTTTTCCACTTGTAGGTACGAGTAAATCGCAGTACCTACTGACCACTACGCCAGGAAGATCAGACCTACGTAGTTAAGTTTGACAATGAGTGATAGGAAATAAATAATTCATTCATATTAGGTAGGTATACGTACAGATTGATACAGCCAAAGCTAAAATGCAGATGATGTTGCCCGTCCTTTTGTACATTGTAGGGATATCTGGAATGAAAAGAAGCATGGATTAGGAATAAATAAAAATAATATATGCACTTAAATTACTGGAGAACGTAATTTTGAGAAAGAAAAGAATAAAGTACCCCATACCATTTTTCTCGTAGAAAACTGAAATTCAATATTTATGATGACAGTTGAAAATAAAGAACAAACGTTTCTTTTCTTCTTTCGAGAGCACTTACTCATAACTGAAAGTTTGATTGAATAATAAAATCTCTCTTTTCACGAAAATCTCATAGAAATATTTTTCACATATTTTCACGAAACATTGGGGTCTCGGGCCCAATATATCTAGTAGTAATAAATCATTTTAATTTTACAAAATAATACTAGCGAACATTAACATTATGTTGCATCTATTTTAATTCGGATTACTAAGTATATGTGATTTAATTATTATAAGTGGTTATATTATGCTGTTACATTATATTATTATGGGAAGACACTGTCTCCTGAAACACAGTTTTCACTTCATCAGGAGGCAGGGCCTCACACTAAAGTCTGTAAACACTGTTTTGTCAAGGTATGAAAAATTTATTTATTTATTTAATCTTTCTGGTATAGGTAACAACAGTCAAGATCCGTAATCATGTATCATGGTCTTATAAACCGAATCTAAAAGGATGTTCTTTAGTATTGTCGAAAGCTATGTGGTAGTTTTTTATGGTACAAGAATATCTATTACTTTAAATTTGACTTAACTAAGCTCAATTATCTACTATTCATTATATACTAGTTGGTGCCTGCGAATGCTTGATATCTTTAATTTTGCAACCATGTAAAAAATTAATCCAAACAAACCAAACCAACAAACAGACACATTTTTACATTATTTTCTAATATGGGTAGTGATGTGTCTTATTTATTTTAACAAATTCCTTTTAAGCACTGAAGAGTCTTTTCAGTGACTTTCAGTAATGAATAGCATAACTCGAAAAGCCATAGTTCAACAGTAAAGTTAAGCAAGTTTTAAGTTTTTAATAAGTTTATACAAACTCAAGCCGAGGTCTAATTAATTAAGCAATCATCTTTTATGATTCTTCGGCGCAACTTTGTATAAAGACATACATATGCCGATGGTTAAATTACATCGAATTGTTACGAGGGACGTAAAAACTTTTCAAGTGCTCAAGTCACTGAGACGTTAAGTGAAGTTATTTGAGTTAAAAAGTTTTACATTAAGAAAACAGTTTATCGTGGAGTGCAAACAGAGATCAAAAGATCTATTTTTAACCCCCGACCCAAAAAGAGGGGTGTTATAAGGTTGTTTATCTGTGTGTCTGTGTATCTGTGTATCTGTGTATCTGTGTATCTGTGTATCTGTCTGTGGCATCGTAGCGCCTAAACGAATGAACCGATTTTAATTTAGTTTTTTTTGTTTGAAAGGTGGCTTGACCGAGAGTGTTCTTAGCTATAATCTAAAAAAATTGGTTCAGCCGTTTAAGAGTTATCAGCTTTTTTCTAGTTTTCTTGTAGAAAAGAAGGTTAGATAACCGTTAGGTTCATAATATTATGTCAATAGACAAATGTCAAGCTGTCAAGATGGACGTTGCCTAAATACATAATTATTTATTTGAAAATGATGTTTTGGAAAACTCAAATACTTTGGATCGTCGGGGGTGTTATAAATTTTTAATTTACACTTGTGACTAAAAGTAACCAATTGTTGTAAAAGACTTGTAAAAGTCTAATTGAATAAAAATATTTTGAATTTTGAATTTTTATAAAAACAAAATAAGGATATGAAATGTTATTAAAAGTTTTTTTTTTACCTATAAAATTAATAGACACAATAATGTACGTGCACATTTTCATTTGTACTCACTGAATCACATTTTAAATTATTTTGAGTTTCTTTAAACTATCTTTAATTAACAGGCGAAATTGCGAATGGCTTTGTCCACGTGGTATTTCAGGTTTTTATAATTCCGTGAGAACTTTTGATTTTCCAGTATGTCCGGTATGTTACTCCGTTGTTGCTCCATTGCGACGTGATTGAAGGACAAACCCAACAAACAAACACACTGTCGCATTTATAACATCACTAGAGGATGCCCGCGGCTTCGCGCGCCTGGATTTCGGTTTTTTAAATCCCGCAAGTACTCTTTGATTTTCCGGGATAAAAAGTAGCCTATGTCCTTCCCCGGGATGTAGCCCATGTCTGTACCAAATTTCATCAAAACCGTGAAAACGTAGCAGACAGACAGACAGACAGACAGAGAGACAGACACACTTTCGCATTTATAATATTAGTATGGATTAGTGTTATTTGCGACAAAATGTAGGTATTGTAGGTAAACGCGACGTTGAAACAGAAAAAAAAAACAATTATTGTCCCGAGTAAAAAGTGAGATGCATTTGATAACGTTCCGTTGAATGACCTAAGAGCGTATTCTGGAGAAAATAATGTATTTTATTAAGATTAAAGTTATTATCTGAACTTAGATCTCTATAGAAATTTAGATATATTTAGATCTTTTAAGTATTCTCCTAGGTATATTAATTATGGAATGTGCTTTTAACAAGTTTAAATTAAAAATTTATAACACCCCCGACAAGTGAAGGTTACAGTAACTAAAAAAGACCTGATAATTTCCAAAAGGCTGAACAGATTTTCTTGGATTATAGCTAAGAACACTCTCGATCAAGCCACCTTTCAAACAAAAAAAAAAACTAAATTAAAATCGGTTCATTAGTTTAGGAGCTACGATGCCACAGACAGATACACAAATACACACGTCAAACTTATAACACCCCTCTTTTGGGTCGGGGGTTAAAAATAATAATTAATTAGGGATTAACTACTTTGGGTTTCTTCAGGATAATCTTTTTGAACGATTTATGTTTGACGAAATGAAAGAATATATGGATGTTGGTGTACCAAGGTGCCGTAATGGCGTGGGCAACAGCTGTGCCGTAATACAGTCTGTTAGTAGATGGTGGTAGGTCCCTAAAAGACCGAGGTACGGAAGCTCCTTCAGGAGTACTTCTCCATTGGCTAAGATCAAGACGAAAAAGATCTTAATAAATGTTTATTATAATGAAAAGAAAACAATATGAGTGGCTGGATGAGGAAGGCTGAGGACCGGAGTGGTGGCGCTCTTTAAGGAGGGCCTATGTCCAACAGTGGACGTCCACAGGCTGATGATGATGATGATAATGAAAAGATATTTGTCGAGGGTTAAGTTAATTTTATTCCTTCTAGTCACGCGTATTGTATTACAAAAGAAGTAATAAATTATTGTGTCAACATTATTATTAATGTAAATAGTCCCGGATATAACTTGTAATACCGTATATGAAATTAAATCAATTAGTAACTATTAGTTCCTTTTGTTTGTATAAAATTAATTATTTCCATATTGTTTTTTTTTTCTATAATGTCAACTTTTATGTAAGTAAAGCTAATAGAAATATTTTTTATATGGAATCATAACATTCTATTTACATTAAAACTAAAGACTAACATGAATAAGTATTTATTATCAAAAAAAAAACCAAACCTTGTCTTTCCTTCAATATTTTTAGGGTTCCGTGCCTAAAAAGGAAAAACGGAACCCTTGTAGGATCACTTTGCTGTTTGTCTGTCTGTCTGTCCGTCTGTCCGTTTGTCGTCTCTGTCAAGAAAACCTATAGAGTACTTTCCGTTGACCTAGAAACATGAAAGGCAGGTAGGCCGGTCTTATAGCACAAGTAAAGGAAAAATTCCGGAAATTGTTAATTTGTGGTTACATAACAAAAAATAAAATAAAATGTATTCACAACCAAATAAAATTAGTAGATATTTTCAATTTTCCAAGTAAGAAAACTATACCGAGTGGGGTGTAGTTATCATACTTATACGAAAGGGCTTTCTTTACCTGTACATTCTGAAACAGATTTTTATGACTAAGTTTTTGATTTATCGTGCAAAACAACGAAAAAAATACCCGAGTAGGTACGGAACTCTCGCCGTGCGAGTTTAACTAGCACTTGGCCAGTTTTTTATCTTAAAAATGTATTTTTAAATCCTACATTTAATGAATTTATTAATCCAAAAAAATATTCTTAGTTATTACTTTCTAAATTATACGATCACGGTATCAATAAATTAAAAAATAAAATAACGGTAATAAAATCCTTAAAATATGTTAAAACTTTAAAAAAGCTATTAAGTAGGTAATTACCGAGTTTTAATTCTGAACCTACTTAACCCCCTTTTGGCTGTTGATATAGATTTGAGCTCGATTACGATTTATTGCAATGTTAATTGATTAATATGCACTAATGAATTTTTAAGATAAACGCGCTTACTATGATCAATCAAAAATTAATGGTGACTATCCATAAATGCTAATTTAGGTATGGGGATCGTAAAGTCACTATATTACTAACTAGCCGATGCCTGCGACTTCGCCCGTGTGGATTTAGGTTTTTCGAAATCCCGTGGGAACTCTTTGATTTTCCGAGATAAAAAGTAGCCTATGTGCTAAACCAGGATATTATCTATCTCCATTCCAAATTTCAGCCAAATCCGTCCAGTGGTTTTTGCGCGAAGGAGTAACAAACATACACACACACACACATACAAACTTTCGCCTTTATAATATTAGTGTGACTATATTATATAGTGATCACTATATTATTTACTAGCTTTTACCCGTGACATCGTTCGCGTGATACAGTTAATAACCGCTTGGCGCTATTATAGTACTCAGGGATAACGTAGAGCTATCGATATATGAAAGAATTTTCAAAATCGGATCATTAGTTCCCGTTGTGGCAGCGTGTTCTTTCTGCTGTCTACCAGCCAGCCAACGTCAACGAAGACTGTAGAGGTTGCATGCCTCTGCACAGTTAGTACAAACTCCAAATTCACAAACCAACAAAATTTACCTCTTAGACCATAAGTGATGCCCACGACTTGGTCTGCGTGGTTTTTTTTTTTAAATATAGAAACGCCACGATTTATGGAATGAAAAATAGCCTTTTTTCGTTTCCGAAATGCAAGCTATCTGTCGTTAGACGCATGTACCGTGATAAGGTACAACAGACAGATACACTTTCGTACCTATTTATTAAATATTAGTATGGATGTAAGATGTTCACGATAATTATTGTGCTGGTACGAGTAACTAGCCATGACCTTCCTCCGCAGACTATCTGACCCTTAAGCGATTTAAAAAATATAACTTCTTCACATACAACATTCAATTCCACTCATTCTAAGGTTGACGAGTTAGTCAAATACAAACAATCACACTAATATTATAAAGGCGAAAGTTTGTGTGTGTGTGTGTGTGTGTGTGTGTGTGTGTGTGTGTGTGTGTGTGTGTATGTTTGTTACTCCTTTACGCGAAAACCACTGGACGGATTCGGCTGAAATTCAGAATGGAGATAGATAATATCCTGGATTAACACATAGGCTACTTTTTATCCCGGAAAATCAAAGAGTTCCCACGGGATTTCGAAAAACCTAAATCCACGCGGACGAAGTCGCGGGCATCAGCTAGTTTACTATAAACAAGTAATTTTTTTTGTTCTTCTTAATTTGATTATGATAATATTATGTGTATAAGCTCCAAAAATATGACATTATCTTTGATAAGCCTTTATTGGCTAATTTTTTTAATAGGTCCCTATTTAACGAGATACCAATTCTTTTTTTTTATGTTCAGGAGTAACTTGATTGTTCCTCATTTACGGTGAAATATCGGCAGTTGAAAACACCAAATTAATCGTGGTATGTAACGGGTACATACCACGATTAATTTGATGTTTTACTGTGTTATGTTGATTGTATCTACAATATAAAATATCGTTAAACCACGAAATAAGCTTAAAGTCATTAATTTGCTTTAGAAAACGCGTAAATGGCAATGTCGCATGTATATCGCAAAACGTTACCAGAATAGGACCGGCGCGTATGATTACATCAACTGGCTATGTGGGTCAATGACGGCATTACGGTTTTGAACACGCGGTTAAGTGATCTGCTGATTTGTGTGTTTTGTTGTTTTTTTTTAACCCCCGACCCAAAAAGAGGGGTGTTATAAGTTTGACGTGTGTATCTGTGTATCTGTGTGTCTGTGTATCTGTCTGTGGCATCATAGCGCCTAAACGAATGAACCGATTTTAATTTAGTTTTTTTTGTTTGAAAGGTGGCTTGATCGAGAGTGTTCTTAGCTATAATCTAAAAAAATTGGTTCAGCCGTTTAAGAGTTATCAGCTCTTTTCTAGTTTTCTTGTAGAAAAGAAGGTTAGATAACCGTTAGGTTCATAATATTATGTCAATAGACAAATGTCAAGCTGTCAAGATGGACGTTGCCTAAATACATAATTATTTATTTGAAAATGATGTTTTGGAAAACTCAGATACTTTGGATCGTCGGGGGTGTTATAAATTTTTAATTTACACTTGTTTAATTATTCCCACGACTTCGTCAACTTGGAATTCAGTTCTTTAAAGATTTCAATTGAAAAAATCCTTCCTTAGTGCACCCTAAGGATAGGTACCGACAGTCTACTCAAAAAACATTTTCGTTAAACTTCAAAAATCTAGGTCGGTTTAGTTTAGGCTGTGCGTGATCAAGATTCCGTACCCGAAGGGTGCCAACGGGACCCAATTTATTAAGACTCCGCTGTCCGTCCGCCTGTCCGTCTGTCTATCAGCGGGCTGTATCTCATGAACCACAATAGGTAGAGACCTATGAACCACAATAGGTAGAGACCTGAAATTTTCACAGAATATTATGTACCTATTTCTATTGCCATTAATCACTTAACATCAGGTGACCCGCCTGCTCGTTTGGTCGCTATTTTATTATTTAAAATAAAGATAGCGAAATCTGATAGGTTCAGCCGGAGTGAACTATGGCCCTTCTATGTAGATAGACTATAATTCTTGATAGACTGATAATATTGTGTCATCTAACAATAACAGTCTATCATGATGAATCAAAGATCAAAGGCATCGGAAAGTGGTAACCAAATATCGTTCATTGACTCCGGAAATTGAATAAGAGGCCCTTTAGCTTCTGATGCGGAAACGACTTGTGACACAAACCATCCAAATATAAAAAGGCTTTCACTAAGTGCCTAAAAAAGATTGCATTAGTAAAAATATCACTTTCATCTACTTTGACATAGGTGGAAAAAACCCAAGCAGAAATCGAATCTTGAATTCATGAACTTCGAGGATGTCATAAAAACCCAAGACTAGATTACAACATGGGGTTGTTCGAGGGGCGGACCAACAAAGTGGGAGGCTTAAGCCGTGGCTAGTTACCACCCTATTAGCAAAGCCGTGCCGCCAAGCGATTAAGCGTTCCGGTACGATGCCGTGTAGAAAATGGTTTCTATGAAGGTAGAAAGGTGAAAGGTAGGAGTATGGATTTAACGAAAACTGCCATACTCCTTCCAGGTTAGCCCGCTTCCATCTTAGACTGCATCATCACTTACTACACGGTGAGATTGCAGTCAAGGGCTAACTTGTATCTGAATCAAAAATAAAAAATTGATGCAGTAGGATTTTTGTAATGCTATGCATTGAGATGGGACTTGGGACTCACCCTTATATTATGCGCGAGGTAAAACTAGATAAAATTATAGTACCTACTTACTTTGTTTAGTGACTTTTTTCATTTACTTACCTACTACATATTTGTTTATTTTATAAGTTACCTAACTTAGTAGGCAAAATAAGAACTTAGCATGTTTATGAAAAACATACATACATATTAATTATGTCTCAATAAAATCACATTAATATTATGCTGATGCTTCTTCCTTGTAAAGTAATAATACCAAAAAAGGCGAAAAATAAAATAAAAAATTTCAATTAATCTCCTGGGAATCAAATCCTGGAATTCTTATAACCGATTCTTACCACAGCACCAGAGAAGAAAAAAACGCGTTACAATATATCAGCATACCTACCGTTAGTCGGCAGTAGAGTGAGAAGTTTACTCTTAATTTATATGCTTTTTGCGAAATTAAGTATGCACGGACCCACTGACTTTGATATACAGTTATCGACTCGGGATGAGCTCCTAACCTACACATTGTAAATTATTGTAAACGGTCAATTAACTGTGCACAGTGCACACCAATCTAATTAAGAAACACTGCATTTTAAATCGGTGTTTTATAGGCTTAGGTTACAAGATTTTGAAGTGAATACTTCTTTAGTGATTTTTAACCCCCGACCCAAAAAGCGGAGTGTTATAAGTTTGACGTGTGTATCTGTGTATCTGTCTGTGGCATCGTAGCTCCTAAACTAATGAACCGATTATTTAAATTAGTTTTCTTTTGTTTGAAAGGTGGCTTGATCGAGAGTGTTCTTAGCTATTATAATCCAAGAGAATCGGTTCAGCCGTTTGAAAGTTATCAGCTCTTTTCTAGTTACTGTACCTAACCTTCACTTATTGTCGGGTGTTATATATTTTTAATTTACACTTGTTAAAAACAAATTCTTACTACATTCTAGCAATAATTATTAAGTTACTGTTTCTGTTTCATAAGACTGCTGATTTTTCGTCTAGATATTTAAATACTTACCAAAATCTGTTAGTATCAACTTTATATTAGACAAAATAAATAAACTATAGGTAGGTATCTATTACAGAAGCGTCTGTATGAAACTAGCAATTTTTGATTATATAGGTATATAAGGTAGGTAAGTACATAATAATATTCAGTAGGTAGTAGAAGAGAATTATTAATACATATAATATCTATTAATAATTTTATAAAATAGATATACTTATGTATTAATATTAATAAAAAACATAGTTTTATTAATAGGTACGAATCCATAATGCCTGAAACAAAATCTCCATACTAAAAGTCTTGGATGACTAAAAGTATGTATTTCCTCCAAAGGTTGAATATTAAATGTATCATGAAATCTCAAATGATTCCGTCATAAAATGTTTTCATGATATAAAACTTTTCTAACTCCGATTTCACTTTACGGCTTCAGTAACTTGAACACTTAAAAAGTTTTATCACCCTTATAAGTGGTAATAATTTGATGTAATTTAACAAATGGCATAAGTATGCCTCTTAGAATAATAAGCTTATAAGACTAATTTTAAGATATAGTATGCATCTGGATAGAAACAATTTCGATGAAGAAGCTGACAGAAGAATACCACTAGAAGAAAAGAATAACGCTTGAAAAACTAAGTCATATTCTTATCATATAAAGTAACCGTCTGTCAAGAAAACGAAAGGGTACGGAACCCTCGGTGCGCGAGTCTGACGCGCACTTAGCCGGTTTTTAAAAAATAACGGTCAGCTAGTCAGTAAAAAAGTACCCTTGACTGTGGCATTCCCAAAAAACCATTATTCCTAATCATGAATAGTTCATTACAAGTCACGCGTCACCGCTTTCCTTAATTTCCATCAAGGTCGAACTTTGTGAATGCTTTGTTCCACGTTTTTGACGTACTGCGGAAGAACTGTATATAAAGTGACTCATTGTCTTTGCAATTTAAAAGGAATTACTTAGTTGGGAAATAGAGATGATTAGAAAATTACGTAAGTTGCAATAAATTGTTTTATGATAAATTCCGTAACATTGTTACTGTGCTGCAATGAAATTGAAATGGAAATTGATGTCTAAAGTAAAGCCATAAACACACTGTTTGAGCTCATTCAAGCAGAGCTCATTCATTATCGATAATAATTCATTTAATAAAAATAAAAATATCACTTAATTCCTTCTATAATACAAGTAAACGCAGTTCTTAAGAAATCTGTAAAATGCGGCAAAACCTTTTGCCCTCCTCTGAATGCGTAATTATTTCATCAAAATCGTGAGGATGAATATCTTAACGACCTCTCAGTTATTCATACTACATAAGTATATAGCCACGGCCCTAAACATGAAGCACGCAGTATTGGGAAAGGGACCGTCTCAAGGGCCCTTCCTTTATTTGTATAATTAATAGACATCTCTTACTATTATGAATAGAAGAAGGTCCTCGCATATTTTATCTAAAACAATGACTTTATTTATGTGTAATAATTTTCTCCCGTTTGAATTTCGCTTACGGCAGGCAATTTCAACGGTGATTAGGGAATTAATTACACAGGATATAATGTGAACAGTATGTCCGCAAACACAGTGAACTCTCTATTCCCCCACTCTCGTAGTCCAATCAGATGGCATTTAAGACCATAAAGGTAAAGTCAATCACAAGGCTACTACAACATCCATATTTTTTTACTAAAAAACCTACAAAACCTACAAAAAGCTGAAATAGGTATCATGTGATGAATATAAATTAGCTGCTATTGCATGTAAATCATAAAAAAATATAACATTACAAAATACAGTGATAATATCTAAGCACTTAGCCGTCTCAAGGGCCTTACGAGTACTTCATTTGCATAATCACAAGACAGATATAATAATGATACTAAGGCACAGTTGCATGAGGGACGGCTAAAGTTACTTTACGATTATCTTTAAACTTTGACCACCAATAAAAAAGCAAAGTGGGTTCCACATAGTATTCGAATACATCTAGGATTAAAGATAAAATGTTGATGCAAAGTTAACAAAGACCTTGTCTGGTTCAAACACTGAAATGGCTATTAGGTATAAAATACAAGTATAATTAGGTACGCTATACATGTGATATACATAAAGATAGTTGTTTAAAAAAACAGGACGGTAATCGCAGATTTAGCGTGTACTAATAGAGGTGAGTGCAACCCATTTTACTTTTATTGACGGTCAAAATTTAACCATAACTGTAACGGAACTTTAACCACCCATCATGCAACTGGGCCTTGCAAGGAGTTCTCACTCAATTTAATTAATTGTTACGACACTATTCTTAATATGAAAAGTACCTAATCATCATCAGATTGACCTTATGAAAATCACAATTTTCACATTCACATTTTTAATCATTTCGAAATTTAAAAATAAAATATTACTAGGTGATGGCCGTGACTTCGCTCACGTGAAAATAGGTTTTTTTTTAATTCTGTGGGAACTTTTATTTGTTTCTAAATACCAATCAATACATTTTTGTTAGTCTGTATAAGGAGATTTTAATAGGCTCTGCTTTCTGTAGCCAAGTGAAATAAAATAATTTATTTGTAAAGCCCTATGTAAAGCAGGGCTGCTTATTGCTTAGGACAGACCCCATCCCAAGGGCCTCTCCTCATTTGCATTATTAACTGACAAAATATGAAGAAGGGGATTCTCAACTTGATCTGAGCAAATGGCCGTGCTTAATTTATTAGGAAAGCGTTGATTAAATTTATGAAATTAATCGACGTTTTTATGAATTTTTCGTTGTACCTACCTAGTACCCAATTTAATTGTCTGTAGGCTTTTGATGAATCTCGTGGTTTTCGTTTGTTTTTCAGGATAGGTGAAAGGTTTTTTGTCCTTCTCTTAATGATCAAGCTATAAATGAATTTTTTTATATAAACGAGCAAACAGACAATGTTTTATAATTTTAATAGAATCAAAATAATTATTATTTTCTTAATTATTATCTCGAAAAATATTTAAAATGAAATATTGTTTTCAAATAATTTTCCAGGATGGTAGACTATGGCCTAAGCTCTTCTCACTCTGAGAGGAGACCAGTGCGATGAACTGAGATGAATAGACCATGAATGAAATAACAATTTTATTTAACGATAGTTAATAGGATCATAAGGCAAGTAGATACAATTCACATAGGTACTCTACCTAAAATCTAAATGTGAAGAGCGTAGCAGGTAGGTACTTATTAGGAAATACTCTCAAGGTTCATTTGCACATTTAGCAATTGCAATACAAGAAGGTACTGTCGTAAAGGTCGATTTTAATAGCGCTTTGTGGCATTTAACTAATCTTTAGGTAGGTACTACTTATTTATTATATTAGGTACTTGCTGACTTATAAGTAATCGCACAGGTTATATTTGCACGGAGCTTAAGAGCGTTGAAGCATGAGCCTGGAACACAAGTTTAGGTATTTACCCGAGGTTCTTTGTTTGTTTCCGTGAACGGACGTACCCAGCGCAGTTTAGTTTAATAACAAACAGTTTAGTTTTTTATAACAAACCGTTTTGATCCTAGACGATTTTCAAACAGATTATTTTTTCAATATTTTTAAGTATGTGGTGTTAGTTTGTCGTTTTTTTCAAAACAATGATGTTTTTTAAAACAGTGTACTGTCTTTATAGATTAAGTACGAGTGAATAAAACTTATAATTGTAGTCAGTACTTAATACTAATCTTTTATATACTTGTGTAAGTATAAGAGAGTCAAGAAATTATACAAAATTCAACTTTCCTTATACATATTTACGAAAATATGGTTCCCTTATCATGCACAGTATAAATAGTTACACCTACTATAATAATTTTCACACATATATTTATAAAGGCTAAAATAAATGTGAAATCCGTCTAAAATTTAAACAGTCTTAAATATTTAATTTGCAAAATTATCAAAAATATAATGCAATGCTAATACCCATAAAGACATTGAGCATTTTTTATTTATTTATGGTCCTTTACAATCTTTTCAAATTTTATTGTTAGTACTAAATCGTACTTACCGTAAGCGCAAGACAATGGACAGTACAATGAAAGGGATTAACAGGTACAAAAATGCAGATGTTACACTTGAGTAGGTATTTATTCATCAAAAATAAGTGCATTGCTACACAAGTAAGCTAGGGATACAAAAACAAAATAAGATAAAGTTCAAAACTAAAAGTACAAAAACCCACCTACTACTTTTAAAGACTTCACCGCAGATGATTGATTTATATTTGAATATGTATAAATTATTATATACATGTATTCGAAATTTTCATAGTAACTGCTATGATTTGATATCAAACTCGATCCATCTATTTCAAGTTTATTTTTTCTCGATATACATTTCTTTTTCATGTCATGTGTAGGTAAACCAATTTCAATATACTTTTTGGGTTTTGTAGGTTATATCTCTTACATTCGTTATGATTATGATAAGTTCTTTTATGACATATCGGAAAATTTTATGACATATGACAATATAGCCTCTAACACACGGAATGGTAAAGCGAAGCGAAAGAGAGATCTCATTTATCAAAATTTAATGTGCAGTTTGGCAGTAATAAGTGAATCGATGAGCCAATAAACAAACAAATACGCAACACAACACGTGACAGGTTGTGATGGCAATCAGGGTGAGGACGCCCCTCACACCCACATAATCCCTGGGCTAATCCGGTGCGGGATAGCGCGGGTGACGTGCGGGTGTGCAGAACGTCCCCCGCCTCATACCTCGATTGCCATCTCGACCTGTCACGTACTATACCTAGCTCCCGAAAACTCAGTCCTCTCTTAGTTGGATAAAGTATTGTTTTATCCATACTATATATATATATATATATATACTATATACTATAATATTATAAATGCGAAAGTGTGTCTGTCTGTCTGTCTGTCTGTCTGCTACGCTTTCACGGCTCAACCGCTGAACCGATTTTGATGAATTTTGGTACCAACTTAGGATATTTTCCGGGAAAGGACATAGGCTACTTTTTATCCCGGAAAAACAAACAGTTCCCCCGGGATAGCACGCTGTGTTTCACGCATTTGTCGTTCAATAACGCCGCAACAGAGCTACGGTTTGACAGCATTTTTTGCACAGACATAATTGAAGACATAACAAGTGATACAGACTACTTTTTTTCCAAAATAAACAAACAGTTCCCAAGGGACAGCACGCTATTTTTCACGCATTTGTCCTACAATAACGCCGCAACAGAGCTACGGATTGACGGCATTTTTTTGCGTAAACATAGTTGAAGACCTTGCAAGTGATATATGCTACTTTTTCCAGAAAAAACAAACAGTTCCCACGGGATAGCATACTATTTTCTCGTATATTTGTCATTCAATAACGCCGCAACAGAGTTACGGATGGACGCTTTTTTTTTGCAAAGACATAGCTGAGAATCTAATCACACTAATATTATAAAGGAGAAAGTTTGTATGTATGTGTGTGTGTGTGTGTGTGTATGTTTGTTACTCCTTCACGCAAAAACTACTGGACAGATTGGGGTGAAATTTAGAATGCAGATAGATTATACCATGGATTCGCACACAGGCTACTTTTTATCCCGGAAAATCAAAAAATTCCCACGGGAATTTTAAAAAACCTACATCCACGTGAACGAAGTCGCGGGTATCAGCTAGTCACATCACACTAATATTATAAAGGCGAAAGTTTGTATGTGAGTGTGTGTGTGTGTGTTTGTGTGTTTGTTACTCCTTCACGCAAAAACTACTGGGCGGATTGGGCTGAAATTTAGAATAGAGATAGATTATACTCTGGTTTAGCATATACGCTACTTTTTATCCCGGAAAATCAAAGAGTTCCCACGGAATTTTTAAAAAACTACATCCACGCGAACGAAGTCGCGGGCATCAGCTAGTAAGTAATAAATGCAACTTTTTCTCCCGAAAAATATTATATGAACACTTCTCGCGGGATGGCATACTATTTTTCACGCATTTGTCATTCAATAACGCCACAACAGAGCTATGAATTGACGTCATTTTTTTAGGGTTCAAGCAAAAACGGAACCCTTATAGGATCACTTTGTTGTCTGTCTGTCTGTCTGTCTTTCCGTCGTGTCTGTCAAGAAACCTATAGGGTACTTCCCGTTGACCTAGAATCATGAAATTTGGCAGGTAGGTAGGTCTTACAGCACAAGTACAGGAATAAATCTGAAAACTGCGAATTAAAAAAAAAATGTTTCAATTTTCAAACTAAGGTAACTATACCAAGTGGGGTATTATATGAAAGGACTTTACCTGTACATTCTAAAACAGGTTTTTATTTATTTTTATGCATAATAGTTTTTGACTTATCGTGCAAAATGTTGGACAAAATAGCCGAGTACGGAACTCTTAGTGCGCGAGTGTGACTCGCACTTGGCCGGTTGTTTTGCATAGACATAGTCGAGGAAAAAGTATTATAGACTACTTTTCCTTTCAAAAAAAACAAATAGTTCCCGCAGGATAGCATGCTAAAACACATGATAAAATAACTTAGGCATTGCATAAATATTGTAACAAACCTCAATTATTATTAAAACCTTGAATCACGCGAGCGATGCCGCGGGTAATAGCTAGTTCAAAAATAAAACCATCATAAAGATCCACGAGGGATGACCACGTGCAAATGATAGTAATTATCCTATTGTTTCAGGTGTTATGGTAGAGTGTACAATGTATACAACCAAAATCTAAATACAAAATACCGTACTAATGCTGTAAAAGACAATAAACTAATGCTATTATGCAAATGAAAAAAAAGAAATCATAATGGAATACAAGAAACCGCGCTAATGCCATAAAAGGACGATGAATCATCAAAATTTTATTTAGCGGCTAGGACAAATAGCAAGGCTATTGGGATATAGCATTGTCAGCCGGTAATAACTGTAAAACTATAAGCCTTTAAGAATATTTGATTCTGAAAAATTATAATCCTAGTCAATAACTAATTATACAAAATTCAACTTTCCGTTTATTTAAAAACATGGTTTTCCTTATCACAAACGGTATAATGAAACCTTGAGTATTGAGTTTTACATATTTACAAAAGCTCTTGAAATAAATGTGAAACCCATGTAAAATTTAAAATTTATTTTTTAGAAATTATTAAAAATATAGATCAATGCCACTGCTCTGATAGGCATTGATCTATTCTCTACCGAAATCGCGTTTTACAATTTTTTTCAAATTTTGAAAATTAAATTGTTCCCTTTCAATGACAGGGAACAATAGATACCAATGCAGCTATTTGCTCGAGGCAATACTTATTTATTAACTAGCTGATGCCCGCAGCTTCACCCGCGTGGATTTAGGTTTCTAAAAATCCCGTGGGAACTTTTGATTTTCCAGGACAAAAGTAGCCTATCCGTAATAGCCCGTCCCCGGGATGCAACGCATTTCTGTACCACGTAAAAAACATCTAAACGGATGATCCTTTAAAAATCCCGAGGGATCACCAGGATTTAGGAATGCAATTCCTTACAGCATCATATAAACACAATTTAAAAATATACAAAAAGTTTTAATCTATCTTTAAGAAAAAATAGCGAGTATTAAAAATACCTAGTATTGAGAAGTGATAGTCGCACTACAATTTTAGGTAAATCGTAAATAATCCGATAACAATTGCTAAGCAAACAAGCGTTACGTCCGTTCTCGGAGAGGCCTCGGCCGATACTAATTTCCTAGTTCAATTTACTATTGCTTGTTGCACGGTTTTGTAGTGTGTTTCAAGATTATTTTTTGGAAACAAATATTAATTAAATTTAAATTTTTTTTTCTGTTTATATTGCAAATATGTTCTTCTTTAATGAGTACTTAGTTTTATTTATAAATGAAGAAAAATAACCCATCCAAATGACAGTTTTATGTGTCTGTAGTTTTATGAAATTATGACTTTTTTGTTTGAATTTTTATAATGTAAAAAATGCCAAACGAAAGATTTGGTTCTGTCATCTTATTAGTTCAGGACCTTTTCTTTGGTAAATATATCTCTTTGTGAGAATCGACCAAGTAACTTTTGATGTAGTGAACGTCAAAGACGACACGAAATCCAAAATTCAGTAATAGTCTTTTGGTATTTTAGGCAATAAAAGATAAACTATGAATAAATTGCAAAATGTTGTCTGTCAATTTAATAAAACAGGAAATATTCTACAAAGTAGTATATACATGTTTTACATAAATGCAGTGTTTAATAAAATATAGGGGGGCAAAATGGCTTAAGAATAGCTCATGCCGGTTCAACACTCTTAAACCTTCTGAATAGTATCTACTGTACACCGATTGGTGAAAACTAAAAAAAAATCTTACCGACGCGACGTGACGTTGCGACACTATATTTTTTTCTTTATAGGCCCCATTATTATCCGACTGCGGCAAAGCCAAAAGGAAGGGTTATGATTTTAGTAGTCTATGTATACAGATATGTATGTTTATATCCAGATTCTGTGTGTTCCACCGTAGCGCCTAGACTACTGGGCCGATTTTGATGAATGAGGTGTCCGTTGAGTCGCTGTAAAGGTTCGGGTAACATAGGGTGTATTTTATACGAAAAAAATTGACCTAACGGAAGTTACATCAAGTGGGATGTCAAATGAAAGAGGAGTAAATTTTGAGTTCATGAATAATATACCAAGCAACAGAAAAACACCTTTACTTTAATATTGCAGCGTTTACTAAGACGATCGTAGGTGCGTTTTAGTTTTCAACTTTATCTTGTTTTACTCATATACTCTATACACTATACTCATTTAACGCAAGATCACTTAGTGATTTAGAAACTGGACTAACGGTCTCACTTAACATTGGCAATCTTGTTAACTGTGACATAATACTACTTGCATATTGACCAGGTCACATGCACGCATAGTAAATACCACTAGCTACGCAACACGACACAGTTCTTCCAAAACATTCCTGCCATATTTCATTCTGCTAGAACATCATCCGAAAAACTCCGCACCCATCCCCAAACGATCTCCCTGGCGCCATGGACTTAAAAGATTGAGGTCCAGGGTTCAATTCCCAGTAGGGAAAATTTATCTATATTCTATATTTATTTTATAAAAGGAAAAGCTGCTCTCTGATGGCTGCCTTCCTTGTGCGCTCATTTAAGGTGACGACCATCGCAGATCCCACTTAGTCTGTCCATCTCATGAAGAAGAAAGATGCACAATGAATATTTAATTACTGACACTAAAAAGATTTGTCATTTTTGCAGAATATATCAAAGTAAGCTTGTTGTTCCTTGTCATACTTTCCATAACAAGCTACTTTAACAAGCTGGGAGTAAGTTGAGCAAGTTATACTTAAGTAATTAATATGAACAACACTAACTTAGTTCGGACTAAGTTTAAAAGCTACGCTAATACCCGCAGGGCGTATTAAAGTTCATGGTGGTTACTTTGTGGTTAGTAGTTAGAGTTAGACTATAATGTAAACGTCGGAATGCTTGATTAGAAATTGAGGAGCTGGCGAACAAAATGATGTAAGTAATTGCACGAAATAAAATACAAGATGAGCAAAAACTTAATGAAAGCAAAGAGCAAAGTCAAAGCATTTATTCAAATTGGGTAAGTACCTACTATTTGTACACTTTGTTAGATAGTAGGGGAACACAGTTTTGAACTGTTTTACTAAGAATTGAGTTCAAGTTTGTATTCAGCATTTGAAATTTCTTAATCTGAACTCAATTTCAGTAGGTACGTTTTAGGCCTTTTTGCTCAAAAATGAGTTCAGATTTGTGTCCAGTGGGTTAAAAATGTCCAAATTAAAGAAAAAGTATTTTAATCAGCAATGGTGAAAAAAAAACGGTGTATTTACATACACCGTTTTTTTTTCACCACCTGCTCAAGTTTTTGTAAATCGTTTTTATTAAAATGTTGGTAAAAGTCTTAACAATATGCCCAATAAGGGTAATTTTGAGCCTGACCTTGCATTCCTTTGGCTATCGCGGGCCAAGTATATTTATTACTAGAGGATGCCCGCGGCTTCGCCCGCCTGGATTTCAGTTTTTTAAATCCCGCAGGAACTCTTTGATTTTCCGGGATAAAAAGTAGCCTATGTCCTTCCCCGGGATGTAGCCCATGTCTGTACCAAATTTCATCAAAATCGGTTCAGCGGTTGGGCCGTGAAAACGTAGCAGACAGACAGACAGACAGACAGACAGACAGACAGACAGACAGACAGACAGACAGACAGACAGACAGACAGACAGACAGACAGACAGACAGACAGACAGACAGACACACTTTCGCATTTATAAAATTAGTATGGATGTATAAGAAAGCCTTAATAAAACCGAATAATTATACATGACGCTGAAATTCTGAAAGCATTCTGTGATGCGCGTTTATATAGATGGGTATGACAAAATTATAAGGGCTCCTTGTTTTATTACGAAACCCTAAATAAATAAAGAATACAAAATGCAATCTTAGAATGAAATAGTTACCTATATGAATTTCTGATTTCGCAAAATTTTACCAGCTTTGTGAACGAGCCCTGACATACGTTGTGACTTTTCCTTTTTAACCGACTTCAAAAACGGAGGAGGTTCTCAGTTCGTCGGAACTTAGCGTTGTTCCAGCTAGATGGAGTTCACTTTCCTAATAAATTGTCCCACCCACTCAGCTAGGTCATGAGCATCCGAATTTTTAACTCTATTTGCTCTCAGGTATTTGCTCACGAACGTCTAACCGCTTTTTTAAGCAGTCTCTCCACTTAACCATATCTGTACCTACTAAAATAATAAATACAAAATTGTATCTATCGGTCTGGTATCTGTTCACGGCCCGACCTTCTTTGACCAGTTTTGACAAATTTTGGTACAGAGATACTTAACTTGCAAGTTGCATCCCGGGGATGAGACCCTAATTTTTATCTCGGGAAATCAAGGAGTTCCCACGGAAATTTTTAAAAACCTAAATCCACGCTGACTAAATCGCGAGCATCATTTAATACCTACCTAAGTTAGTAAAATCATGTCCATCAATGGACGTCCACTGCTGGACATAGGCCTTATGTAAGGATTTCCACAAACCGCTGCACACGAGTGGCACAAGGCCTTCGCAAGTCAGATGTGTAGCCATATTTTTTATCTTGACATCTAAATAGTTGTATCTAAGTTGTAAAATTACTAAGCCATGTTAGTAATTCACAAATCGTAATGAGGCCATCGGCCATGACTACTCAAAAATAATGTTAACCTAATGTAATATTCAAAGATTGCGTAAGTAAAGCGTACATACAAAATCTGTTCTGCTAAGTCTGTGTATGAATACCTAAGCTGCCTAGCCTTGCATAAATCTCACAGTAACTATGGTCTAAAATCTGAAGACTAAATCTTATCTATGATTTTTTATCCGACTATGGCGAAGCAAACGAAGGGTAACCACACCGCACGCCACCATTAAAAAAAAAAAGTCAAAATCATTTATTCAAAGTTTGTACAATTGTACTCCTTTTGATGGTCGAAATTGTTAAACTTGTACGATATAGTGGTGATAATTAATTACGTTACTTAAAACTAAAGCTACGAGGCTTCCAAACGCGCCCATGTCTGAGAAGAGCCCACAACAAACTCAGCCGGGAATTCTTTTTTTTTTTATTATCACCACTTTACAAAATCACATAAACTTATTAGAACTATCAAAGCTGACTGGCAACTCATTCCCAAGCTTTCGTATCATTTAAATAATCCTTTACATTTAATAGGATTTTCCAATCAGTTTACGTCTTACGAAAACTTTGAACTTATTGAGCAAAGTTAGCAATTTCACCCTCACCACCTGGGTGCCTGGTGCACTTCAACCGACCGTTGTGCCAGATCCTTTTTTCCACGCACATGCAAACCGTGGAACCAACTCCCATCGGCGGTGTTTCCACTAGATTACAACATGGGGTTATTACAATTTGTATCACTTTCACTAAATAGGAATAGTAAAAATGTTAAAATGTGTTTGTATGTTGGTTTATCTGCTATATTGCTGGTTCTTCTCGGTAGGAACGGCAATCCGAACCAGTGGTAAATTATTTGACGATTCAAAAGCACTTGTAAAAGTTTATTTGAATAAAAATCTATTCTATTCTATTCTATTCTATCATTCAATCATGCCGCAACTGAGCAACAGATCAACGTGATTATTTGCATGGATATACTATATTTTGACCGGGAAATCAGTTCCCACGAGATATTTGAAAATCGAAATCCACGTTGACGAAGTCGCGGGCATCAGCTAGTAGGGAAGTTAATAAAATGAATCGGTTGTCCGTGGTTCAGGTGGTAGGTAGGTATATTATTAAAGGAGTGGTCGGTGTTAGTTTTGAACTTAACCTTGCGCCTTGTATAGATCTAGTTAATAAAAAATGAGGCAAAGAAAGTCACATAGAAAAACTAGTTTTAAAATAACTCTATAAAGCGTGCGATACACGTGATTAGAAAGGAAACCTGTTTTAGTACAATTAACATTACTAGAGCTTGCTACGTATCTGCAATTATTTAAATGATTATGAACTCTTTACTCAGGTCTCTTCACATATTTTATTGGAAGGACGTTCAACGACTGGGCGAGATAATTGACTCACCTACTTTTTAGGTTCTTTATTTTACATGTTAGTACACAAAGAGTACCGACGGGATCTTATTACTAAACCTTCGCTGTCCGTCCGTTCGTCCATCTGTCCAGTTTGTCTGTCTGTCAGTGGGCTGTATCTCGTGAACCGGAATAGATAGAGTTAAAATTTTCACAGAATATGTATTTCTATTGCCGCTATAACATCAATTGATAATAAAAATTTCAAAATGGCTACCATGAAAATTAAAATCAAAAATTTCTTGTATGATGGTACGGAACCTTTCGTGGGTGAGTCCGACTCGCACTTGACTTATATGTAACCAAAAAACTTTTTATTAAGACCTCCTGTTGCTAATCGATTTATCGCACCACACGCCAAATAGGTCTTGCTAATTGGAGACATCCAAGCTGCTAAAAGAATCACTATAATAGGTACCTATAGTGATCAGGAACCTAAAAAAACCCTGAGACGGATACTTCAAAAGGTTTTCGGAAAATCCCACAGATCCGGTAGGTACCTACCACATACTTATGCGTTCTTAAGAACTCATTTCACGTACAAATAGTCGAGATTATATTCCATCAAGGATGTATGCTGACACTTGAACAGGATTTCGTAGAGATGTACTTATAAGATTAAATAATCTATTATCTTTTCCTCGTGGCTATTTCCTTTTGGAAAACTTAACCCATGGGAGATGTTTCAATTCTTACTTTGTGTAAATCTGAGCCTGCTGACGAATAGGCTTAGGACAAAAAAAATATATAAAGGCCCTACTTAATAGAAATGTTATTTGTCTATACCAAATATAATAAGTATATGTAACATTCACTAACACTACTCTATCACACCCAGTGACGGATTAAGACTACTTGATGCCCTAAGCAATCCATGCCTGTGGGCCCCCCTATCCGTATGTCAACTAGAATCGGTCTTTAAACCTTTACCGCCTAAGAACATTAGTTTTTTTGTAGAATAAGATGATGAGATGTAACGTACTTTAGAAGTGGAGTAGGTGCGACAACAATAAAAACCAAAGCATAATTTATTTATTTATTGAAATGCGCCTTGCGGATTTCGGAGGCATTCGAATTGTCGAATGCACAAGCGGGCAGCGAGTGGGCAAGCGGGAGTGGGGTTAGTCGGACTCTATGTCAACTTAAAACGCGTGAATTTTCAAATTAGTCCTATTTGTGCTTCTTCTGGTGCCCCCTCAGACGTGATGCCCTAGGCAATTGCTTAATTTGATTAAGGGTATCCGTCACTGATCACACCCTTTTCGTTTCTCAGCAAAATTACGTCTGGCAACACTGAGATCTTGGACTTATAAATACGGAGACAGTTTACGCCGATTTTTTTATGACTTATTGTACAAAAAAAATATACAAAAAAAAAACCGTAAAACTGTGGTATAGGGCTTTCTCTGTCACGTAATCCCAAAAAGATAACAGAGACAAAAATCTCAGTGGATGTTAACCATTTTGAATCAATTTTTAATACTTTAATAAAGCTTAAAACATAAATCACAAATGAATCTCGAATTGAATTTCGGGTGTTTTTAAAAATATTTTCGAATCGAATTTGGAATGTTTTTTAAAACAAGTTTGTGACTGATTGGTGACTCAAAATGAGTACGATATAGATTTATATTAAACTGTAAGCACAGTTTTAAAACCTAACTAACCTTTTTCCGTGGATAGAGATATTTGCATGTGACAATCTCACAAACCTTTACCAATTCTATTCATACTCTAAATTCTGTGGGTAAAAACGTGATAAGCACAAAATTATACTAGGTACAGGTTTTTCTTTTTTAATTACTTTAATTATTTTAATTTTGCATTATTTTAATTTTAAATTTTAATTAAGTATTACATTTTAAAATTACTTTTAATTTACGTAATTTAATTTGTATAAAATTATGGACACAATTTATTACTGTCTGAAATAAAATATTTTTATTTATTTATTTTTCTTGGTGACTTACATTGAGTCTTCGGTATAGGGCCAGTTGATTTTTGACCACCAAAACAAGCTTTGGATTACACAAATCAGGGTTCGTTAACTTTTGACCGTGACCCTTATTAACCTTAAACTTGCAGATACGAATACTGACTTGTGCAATCCCCTTTGCTTGTTTCCGACAAGCAAGTTTTACTTTGGCGCTAATGGTAACTTAATTTTAACTGTTTGATGTATTGACAAGTGTAAATTAAAAATGTATAACACCCGCGACAAGTGAAGGTTACAGTAATAACTAGAAAAGAGCTGATAACTTTCAATCGGCTGAACCGATTTTCTTGAATTATGGCTAAGAACACTCTCGATCAAGCCACCTTTCAAACAAAAAAAACTAAATTAAAATCGGTTCATTAGTTTAGGAGCTACGATGCCACAGACAGATACACTGATACACAGATACACACATACACACGTCAAACTTATAACACCCCTCTTTTTTGGTCGGGGGTTAAAAAGGCTACTTTTCATTCCGGAAAATTAAAGAGTTCGCACGGCATTTTCAAAAGCCTAAATCCACGAGGAGGGCATCAAGTAGTATTAGATACATTTCATCAGTCCTTTACCTAGACAGATAATACTTATTAATTATTAGCTAAGTATACCAACTTAGTATTTGTACATTTTTCCTTGTACATATTTTCCACTTAGGGCATTCAACCCGTACCTAGGTACCTATTAGGTAAAAGATGTTTCTACGGAAAATCTTTCAACAAACAAGATAAAGTTAAACAGCATTTTAACTCAACTACTACCCGTGAACTGCCGATATATAGCGATAGACATTGTGTAAAATCGTATAAAACGTAACTTATGTCACCCGGACTATAATAACGAATCGATTGATATCTCATTTATCAAAATCGGCTCAGTAGTTTAGGCGCTATGGTGGAACACACATAAATACAAACCTACATACCTACATACATACTTAAATACATACATACTTAGACTGCTAAAATCATAACCCTTCCTTTTGGCGTTGCCGTAGTCGGGTAAAAAGTAATAATATTTCTCTACTAGGTTAAGGCCTCTGTTATCTGAGGAGCAATTTGTTAAACTGTACCTGGGTACTTATCAAGTATTTGTAGGCATAGTAATCTTTAACAAGCCTACAAGCATAATATTATGTTGTAAAAGTTACTAAGTAAATTCAAAGACAAACAAAGTTGTGCGTATTGAGCATATTGTCGTCATCATCATCATCGCGTGCCTTCTTCGAAACGAAGTTTGGCGATCATCATCCGAAAAGCTTCTCTATTAAAAGCCGCCTCTTTCAACTTCGGGTAACTAAGCCCTGTCCACCCCCTTATATCGTCCAACCATTTACGTCTTTGGCGACCTTGAGATCTTTTGCCTGCAATTCTCCCTTCCAAAACTAATCTTGGGAATGAGAATTGTCCTCCTCTCTGTAAATGCCCAAAGAAAGCGAGCTTCCTTCGCATGATGGTGGACATGAGTTCTCTCTTCTTCTCATATTGTCGTAATATTACCTATCGCAATCGAGTTTTGATGCTTACATCACGACAGGTCGAGATGGCAATCGGTGCATGAGGCGTGGGGACGCCCCGCACACCCGCACACTACCCGCGCTGCCTGGCCAATAACCCGGGGAAAAGACAAGGCTTAATTTACTAGGCTCTCACCGCTTATTAATTCATTCATAGTTTCATTCATACTGTGTAGCTTTTAGGGTTCCGTACCCGAAGAGTGCCAACGGGACCCTATTACTAAGACTCCGCTTTCCGTCCGTCCGTCCATCCGTCTGTCTGTCTGTCGGCGGGCTCTGTATCTCGTGAACCGTAATAGGTCGAGAGTTGAACTTTTCACAGAATATGTATTTCTGTTGCTGCTATAACAACAAATAATAAGAATTCTAGGTAAAATGACCTAAGTAAAAAATTAAAAAGTGCTGGTACGATGATACGGAACCCTTCCCATGCAAGTCCGACTCGCACTTGGCCAATTTTTAACGACCTATCTCAAACTGGCCGTAGTAAAGTTAAGCGTCTAGCGAACAAGATAGTTTATTTTGATACAAATTATGATAATTATTATGTAAATAGATACAATAAATCAAAAGTGAGAGTGAGAGTAATTACCATCATAGATGGTTGGTGGCCTAAGCCACAACTCACAAAGTTAGCGAACTTCTAACCCTTCACCCTTCCTTTTGACTTTGCCGCAGTCGGGTAAAAAATAACATTAGCTACGATTTTGGATGGCAAGGAAAAAAGATGAGTGATTAAACTGTTATCAAAGACGGTAGATAGATAAGAAATTCCGATTGTGGATTTTCAAAAACGGCTTTTGTCTCTTAAATTGAGTTAAAATGGAATATAAATTATTTATTATTATATTATTTATTTATTTCATTATATCCATCTAACTCCGTAGTCAGGATGGTACCGACTCAGCATTATCAAAATGTAATTTTCCGACATTTTAGGTTAGGGCCGCTGAAAAAAAATCTCTCCTGTAAAAATAAGTTGTTTTTTGTGCAGTATTTTTCATTGTTTATGGTTTAGTTTTAAATTATTAGTCCATGATTAAAGTAATCAATTAATTAAAAATAATAAACGGTTAAACATAGGAGTAAATTAAAATATATGTAACTCACATCTAAATAAAGTCAGGAATGAAAAATCCTTTACGTTAAAACACTTTGCATAGTTTCACTGGATCACAGATAAAATGTTCGATTAAAATATTCACAACTAATGTTTGAAAAAAATTATTTAAAATAAACAAATTTTAATTCAAAATTTGAAATTCGAACACCGGCATTCGAAATACGTTCGCCCGCGAACGTTACATATGGTTGGTGGACGGTAAATGACCATAGAGTCTGTATCACCTGCAGGGTTATGCTGTATCTCAGTGGCACACTAATTTCGTGAAAATTTCTAATAATTAAATGTCAAACTCAAATTTTCTATTCGCTAACGTCAGTTTTTAACCAAGATGACGTCATAGACAATGACTCTCGATCATAGCCATTAATGGGATGGAATAGAAACCGGAAATGCTTTTTCACGTATGTTTTCGTATCGATAGTTTTTAAAACTCTATTCACTAAGCAAAAATGACAGTTTGTAATTAGAAACTTTATTAGGTGGCTACGATCGTTTTAACAACTAGTCGGGACCAGTGTTTTACGACTCGCCACTATAATCCGTCCGTTTTATAGAGGTAATAATTTTTTAGCAATCTCAACGAATGTAGAGATGTTTTAATTTCGAAGGATTTTTATTAATTACAAATCGGCTGAATTCCGCTGTTTTTCAGAAAAATATATTATAATAAAAAATTGATACCTAGTACCTAGGTACTTACCTATTAGTTGTAAAAAGGTAAGTAATATAAAGTAAGGTTAGTTCGTCGGAGTTAAATTATTGTTATTTTGTAAGCAAGTAGGTACTATATTTTGTGGTTATGTTAATGTTGTCACACTAATATTATAAAGGTGAAAGTTTGTATGTGTGTGTGCGTGTGTGTGTGTGTGTGCGTGTGTGTGTGTGTGTGTGTTTGTTACTCCTTCACGCAAAAACTACTGGCTGGATTTGGCTGAAATTTGGAATGGAGATAGATAATATCCAGGATTAGCACATGGGCTACTTTTTATCCCGGATAATCAAAGAGTTCCCACGGGATTTCAAAAAACTTAAATCCACGCGGATGAAGTCGCGGGCATCATCTAGTAGATAATAATTTTAAAAAAATATGGCTCGTGCCGTATTGATGGGGCATGCTGAAGAGCAGCGCCAACAAAAGGCGCTACGGGTCCACAGGCGCAGGCTGCGCGATATGTATAACCCAATGGAGCTGCCAGAAACAGAGTTCATTGCGAACTTTCGTTCGAGCAAGGCTGGCTACCAGCAGGTGTTAGAGGAACTCGGGCCTCACCTCCAAGCCGCTCGACGAAGGACAGCTGTTCGCATTGAACTAAAGGTGTCTCATGTAGGTACTAAAGTACCTATTTTTATCTTTGTACCTATTCTACTCCCTTTACAACCTCTCGCACTGCCAAGGGTCACTGGTAGAGATCTCTTATAGAGTGCTTCCCTGTCCACTTTTACTTTCTTTGTCTCTTAATTGTTACAACTTTCTGGTATAAAATAAAATAACAAATAAAAATAAAATTCTGATATTTAAATTGAGGAAGAAAATATTGAGATTAATTTAACACAAAAATTGGATTTTATATTTATTGCAGATCCTAGCAGCTCTGCATTTTTGTGCCACGGGTACATATCAGCGCCCAATGGGGACATCTATCTTCAATACGATGTCCCAACCATGTTTGATCCAATAAGATGACCCATCGCAATATCGCGATGGGTCTCTGCAAACTCGACCAAGAGTTCGAATTGGCGCACAGAGACTTTTCTTCTTGGAGGCATCTAAATAGACAAAATATGCTTCATGATTTCGTTCAAATTGTGTGCTGAAGGAATAATTAGGTAGGTACACAATAAAAGCACTCAAGAATACTGTAATTCTATAGTCATAATTCAAAGTTAGGTACTACAAAACACTAATCTATGCAAAACACAAAACCGTTTAAATTCAAGTCAAAGTTCAAACTGATGTAATGTCAATGTCAAATGTCCATAGATAATAATTAAAAACTAGTCGAAGTCGTACAATTTAAAAAGTCTTACATTTCTACTACGCTACCTGTCAGGCAGAGATATTTAATTTGGCCATATAAAGTCGATAAAATACGCTACTATGTTAATGTTGGCCAACTGCCAAGTGTTAGATACTCGTAATTAGTTAGCCACGCATTCGATACGGAATAGAAAAACACGTGACCTAAATTTCATGGATTTCTAACTGGACTCAGTGTCTAACGAAAACTTTCAAAGATACAGAATAGCCATGCTGAACGCATCTTGGCGTACCGTAGCCAAATAAAAAAATAACGGAAAAACCCTACACGAGAAAATATACTTTATTAATTGAGAAATAAGTGTTATATTTGCTTTGAATATTTTACGCGCGTCATGGTCGGTAGGATTACGTACAAGGAATCGTTAATCACACGTAAATAAAAACTATTTCTTAGTAAAATATTACACGTCTTCTCAAATTTAATATACCTAATTAAATTATTTAAATGTTTTTTACTTCAATTACGCAGAACAAAAAATTATAAATTATTGTGAAATCCACCTAAGTATTTAAAAAATTGTCCGTGTCATTGGAAATTCTATTTTTTAATATGCTTGAATTTATTCATCGAAATAATAGGTATAGACGATGAAGAGAAAAGCCGCGACTATAACCTAAATCGTAATCCCTTAATTGTTTTTTATCTTTATCATGAATCGTTGATGCGTGAAGGTGCAGATTAAATACCTACTCTCTTAATTCTGTCTTGTACAGTCCGTAGGTAAATGAGTGGATGGTAAAATTGATAGCAGTCAAGGGCTAACTTATTATCGAAAAAAATCTAAAAAAAAATAAGGAAAGTGCCTGAAATCCAAAGGTCGTACCACCGGTTGAACTATTGACATCATAAGCAAAAGCTTTTAGCTTAATAAATTTTCATTATTTCTCACTCTGTGTTTAATAGATCTATATAGCTTCCGATGTCATTTGACAAAGTTATTGACAGGTGAAGATTGCAATCACCTCTGTTGGCTGACACTCTTTCCTTATTGGCTAAAATGCACAGCTGCACCAAGAACACCATAAATTCAGCCAACCACAACAATATGGATGATGACTACTAGTCAAATCAGTGACTTTTATCAAACGTGAAAACGCTCGCTTTGTAAGGGGCCTTGTATGAAATTCACAGATGTGACGTCATAGACATTTGACATAATTGGACGTACATTTTTGGTTAAATCGATAGTTTAAAATAGTCAGCAAACTTAAAACTAACAGTGGACGTGGATCTTACGAATTTTGGAAGACTCTCTATTTAATAATTCCTAAGAAATAATTTATTTTTGACAAAGGCATCATTCCAATTATAAGATTGTCGTCAACGTGGACGTTCACAACCGGACGTACCTACTTAATTAGGTCTCTTGCAAGACGTGGCACATGCCACGGTCTTACGCCGCCTGGATCCAGCGGCTCCCTGCATCTCGTTTCATATTATCGTCTTTCCACCTAGTTAGGGATCTGGCAACTTTGGCCTTTCCATTGCGAGGCCTTCCTTTCTAGCACTTTGAGACCACAACCTTTAGCGATACCTTGAAATATGTACCCCGCGAATTACTGTCATTCTTCTACGCATCTCATTTCACTTCAAACTCCAAACAAAACTCATTTCATCGCCTGCTGAATGACTCTAAGCTTTCATAAGAGGTCCATACTTAGTGACTATGAATATAAGATTGTAGCAATATACATATTATTATGATATCTAATAAAAAATTGTTAAGCGAGCTGTATCAGTTAGTCATTCATCAACAGAATTAATTGTATTAATAAGTAAATATTAAATATACACTCAGTTATATTATTTAAATTATAAACGTAAAACCAGCAACAAGATGTCTCGGAACATTGTCTTCATTTTATCTTTATTGTTCGTTTTATTTCTCAAAGTCTTTAAACACGTCGTAAACACAAAACTCTTTACGGTTGAAAATGAAATAAACGTTTTCAAACGTGAAATGAAATACGTTACTTTAAAATAATTTATTCTACCTCACGTAGAACTTGGGTAATTTAGGGAAATAGATAAATTGTATGTTTTTGCGCATATATTTTCCACAGTAACTAAATGAACTGATTCATTATTAAAAAGTTCAAACCACCTACTATAATAATAATTAACCATTCCTCAACCAAAAAAATTCAATTCTTCCTTCGCACGGGTGGGTTTGCCTGTTCTATGGACTAAAATTTGATTGTATGGATGGCACCTATTACCTTTTTCATCAGATTCTCTAAAGTCTAATTCAGCCACAACACACTCGACATATATTTAATCACTTCACCACTGGAGCACCTTCGAGAGACATATTAACTAACACGAAATTGAAAATAGTCTCAGATTTCCGAGTCTTAATTTTTAGAAAATAGGTAAAGAAGGTAAAGAAGTGGTAAAGGAACATGACCTTATTGCCACTCAGATGTCTGGTGAAACTTCAGTGCTCATCATTGTAAAATTAGACATTTATGTTTCCATAGCGTTATGAGTTAATTTAAGTTGTTTTAGAATTTAAATGCTAGAGATATTATATTATCTGAAATCAAATCAAATCAGTAATTTATCAATTTGCTCTAAATGCAGGTTAACAGTGATATTACAATTATTCATTTTAATCTGCTCAAATTATTTATGTTTGAGTTGCTTATAAATCAATGACATGCTGTCACTTTATTAAACATCAGCAGATAAGTACCATTTCTGAAAAACATTTTCTAAAAATACCAGCCAAGTGCGAGCCAGACTTGCGCACTGAGGGTTCCGTACTACAGAAGTAAAACCGCACCATAAGGGTTCCATTTTTACCTTTTTGGTACAGAACCCTAAAAAAGTTTAGCCATACAGCCTACCTCAAGGCTCTACCAACCTGTCCTGAGATGGCTCGTATTACGATTCTACGACATCGTAGCTCAGTAAAATACTTAATCGCATGGCAACACGGATGTATGAGGTCCGGTTAATCACTTTACGATAATCTAATTGTCTTGTTGTCGAACGTATCCGTGAGTCGGAGGTCTGTCAAATACATAGACATACAATTTTCGCTTCGCTCAAAGACTGACAAAGTGAGGGAGCGAGAGTAGTTAGATAAGACACACTGCCGCGAGCGAAAGCGAGATAGCGAAACAAGATGCCGATAAGTCATTGTTTACGTGAGTATCGGTCCTTATGAGTTCGGCCTGTTCCAAGTCGAGGTGATTTTTTGCATTTACTAAATAATTTTACGATTAAAACGTAAAATCTATGTCTTGCCACCATGGTGTCTTGTTCAGTGAGCGAATGTGACGTTACAAGACGTTATAATCCGCGTAAATACACGTTTCACAGGTAATTACTGATTATTTATACTAATTGTTTATAATCATTATTTCATCATTTGTTGTTTGAAAATTAGGCAAAATAGCTATTGGAAGCTTAGATGATAGGTTTCCCTTAAGACTTATCAACAAATTACATTGCTAAATGAAGAATTTTTGGATATTTTGTGTAAAATTTAAAAACGTTTGTTTACGATAGGGATTGACAAAGTAATGACGTCACAAGTATCGATAGTCGATAATCGTGTCTACCGGTAGGTTTGATGTGATAGGTTTCATGTGATGTATGTAAAATACAATATAAAACACTAGGTACTTTCCAATAAAAGAAAAGAACGAAATAAATATTTTCACTAATTTTTATTTTATTTAGCGTGACTTAGATTTCATATACAGGGTTAAGGGTAACCCGTACATTACTGTATTTAAGTGCTTATCGGGGAGGTCATTAGCTATGAATTGAGCGCCATATATACTATTTATTTTTATTAACTTGTCACTTAGACATTATATCAGAGTGTTATTGTAATTAATCAAATTAAATTTACTTGCACCCTTTAAAAAAATAAAGGTGGAAAACCAACATATTCCGGTAATTTATATGAAAATCCCAAAAATTGCTCTATTTCTCAAAAAAAGATTTTTTTAAAACGTCTTTTAATAGTTTTCTATCGAAATATCAATAAAAAATGTTATAAGGGGTTAAAATAACTATAAGTATCTCAGAATTCATTAATAAATTATTTATATAAAATATTAAAGTCATTTCATTAATAAATAATAATCTGTTACCTAGCTTTAGCTTTGTTACTATTTGTGTATTTGAAATGTATTTGATTTTTTAAGATTATAAGATGCTTTTTACTTCACTTCGTTAAACTAACTCATTAGTGTCCTATGATTTCGCCAGTAAGACTATCGATAATACAAATGCTAAAGTCAGGACAACTCTATTTCACGCACACATTTACGTTTCATTTTTTGTAACACCGTTAATCTGTCACTGTTGGTCTTGTAAGTCTTTGGTCAAATATAAGATATCGTTAACGTCACCGATGAGCACCTGATTCGAGGCCAACGCAACCTTCCTTGTCGCTAGGTTAGCGTTGTTAAACAAATGATAACTATTAACTAATATTGTTGATGTTTTTATAACAGGTACTTTATACGTACAAACTACAAACTAAACAGCACAGCTTGGTAAACCCCGCTCTAAGTGGGCAGATGACATCAAGGGAATCGCTGAAAGACGCTGGATCCAGGCGCGGCGGGTGCAAAACCGCCGCATTTGGAAGTCCCTATACAAAAGACCTATACAAAAGACGTATGGAGCAGAAACGTGGATACTGACAGTTGGCCTCGTCCACAAACTAAAGGTCGCTCAACGCGCTATGGAGCGAGGTATTGTGGGTATCACTCTCAGGGATAAAATACGGAACGAGGAAATTCGCAGAAGAACAAAAGCGACCTACATAGCTCAAAGGATTAGCAAGCTGAAGTGGCAATGGGCAGGCCATGTTTTTCGTAGAACCGACGGCCGATGGGGCAGACGTGTTCTGGAGTGGAGACCGCGTACGGCGTACCGGTAAGCGCAGTGTGGGACGACCTCCTGCCCGCTGGACCGATGACCTGAAGAAGGTGGCGGGGAGCGGGTGGATGAGGAAGGCGGAGGACCGTGTTTGGTGGCGCGCTCTTGGAAAGGCCTATGTCCAGCAGTAGACGCGTACAGGCTGATGGATGGATGGATACAAAAGACCTAATTATGTCCAGTTATAGTTGATGTTTATCACTTGAACAAGGTCGAAGAAGAGATTTACTATGGGTCGGTTATATGCGCGAAATAAAGAAAAGTAACTCTAGCGCGCTCTAATAAAATTCTACAATTCAGACATGACACAGTTCACTGCACTGGCAAAGGCCGATTCACACCAATTGCGTACACGCGACACGTGCGTAATGACGCGCGTAAACCCCTAACACTCTAGGTTAGGCATACGCAAGCGGTGTGCCATGTTTCATATATTACAACGCAATTGTACACGCTACGTCTACGCTTACGCAAGGCTCACGCAGCCTGTGTGAACGAGCTATTAGTGCGGATTAAAGCGAGATAATTCCGAAACAATGCACCTATCTTTTTGTTGATGATGCATAAATTTTCTCACATATCGTTATTTATCTTATTAGACATTAAATTAAAACTAAGGTCTTCAGGTCTTCACCTCAAACCTAACCTTGTCTTTATCCTCTCCTTGAAGAATTTTAATTATTATTATATTGACATATTATCTCATTCAAACGCTTCCTGGCGCGAAGAATTCTGTTAATTCCGTTAAAGATAAAGTTCTGTTAGCAATTAAAAGGAAGGAAAACATCGTGAACCCTGTGTGCTTTCACCATATTTTTCTCAAAAGTGTGTGAATTCTGCCAATCCTCACGTCTTGGCCATCGTAGTGGATCATGACATAAACCATTCTCGTGCCGGTAGGAGATACCCGTACTTAGTAGTGGGTCGGCAATGGGTTGACATCACTGACATGGATGTTGAGATGAATCAATCGAATTACTATACACCTAGGTATTTACTATTATGATGACGATAATAACAGACAGGTAAAGGACTATCCAAGAAATGATCTAAATGAAAAAATTTAAAGGAAAAAATGCCCCTACGAGATTTTTTAACAAGCCAGTCGAAATAGCTTTAGGCCTTAATCAAAAATGTAGTTGCTTAATATTCGAATATTTGTATCTCGATTCTCAATACGTCTGGAATCTCTTTCGTAATCGCAACAACATTGGCCTTGCAATGCTTGGACGGCAATGTACGAAATACTTAACAAATACTTGTTGTTTTGCAAACATGAATTAGATTTAGATTTATCTTCTTCATAGATTCAGTTTCCTTTACTTATAAGATGATGCTAACATTTCTTTGATGTCATCCATATCTAAATACATAAAATTAAAAACTAACTGACTGACTGCACAGCTCAAACTACTTTTTTTTTTAAAATCTGGCTTTACTCTGATTAGCCAATGTCAAGTTTGTGATATTTTCAAGTTATTGAATTTATACAAGTATGGACTCCGTCTGCGCCAGCGCCCGCCGACATACGCGCGGCGCCCCTTTAGAGCGCTTCCCAGTCAGTTCCACCACCAAAAACACCAACTATCACAAAAACCAGCCACTCTTAACAAATAAAAACACTTTGCAAACAAGCACAGCACGCGCGCCAGCAAACGCCATCACAGACGAAGTCCAGTCTCAAACTACTTTACGGATCGGGCTGAAATTTGGCATTATGATGCATAGTAGTACCCTTTGGCAGTAGTCAAGAAACCCGACACAGATAAGAAAATTGACAAAAATTCTTGCGACTTCGTCCGCCTGGATTTAGGTTTTTTTAAAATCCTGTGGGAATTCTTTGATTTACCAGAATGAAGTAGTCTGTGTCCTTCCCCGGAATATATGCTATATCTGTACAAATTCCATCAAAATCGGTTGAATTGTTGGGCCTTGAAAAGCGAGCAGACAGACAGACAGACACACTTTCGCATTTATAATATTAAGTATGGATAGTTTGTAATAAGTACGGATGAACACGAAGCTTTTTGAGCATCGTTTTAAAACTATGTCTATGCTGCCTTTCATAAATTCAAAGAGGCTTAGTGAAATAACACAAGTAGGTACGTTGTAAGTAAAACAAGGTATTTGCTATAATAATAAACCTCAAATTTCTCACGGGATTATAAGCATAAGTGCCGAATAAACCAGTGTGGTAATTAAAATTCTGAGTATTTACTTGAAAATCGTCGCCATTTCGCAATGACTGGCGCCGACAATTCGTGTGCTTTAGGATATGCTAGTATAAGGCTGAGTCTACATTAGTATCATTTTAGTGCGTCACTCAATCATTTTATTACTTATTGATTATGAGTTATGACATGATTATGAAGCAAATGGGATGGGATCCAAACTATCTCAGAGTCAAATTTTGTCAAAATCCGTTAAACGATTGAGCCGTGAAACACTAGCGGGCAGACAGACAGATCTTTCGCATTTATTATTATATGACGCCCGCGACTTCGTCCGCGTGGATTTAGGTTTTTTGAAATCCCGTGGGAACTCTTTGATTTTCCGGGATAAAAAGTAGCCTATGTGCTAATCCGGCATAATATCTATCTCCATTCCGAATTTCAGCCAAATCCACCCAGTGGTTTTTGCGTGAAGGAGTAACAAACATACACACACACACACACACACATACAAATTTTCGCCTTTATAATAGGTATTAGTGTGAAGTGTGATTAGTGTGATGTGATGTGATTGTAGTTCAGGATTCCTCTGCGTAGATCTATTGTTATACTTATGGATTATAGAATATAAATGATTCACATGTAGGTAAGAATTATAAATTTCTCATTAAGAGGAAATCCATTAAAGATATTAATTCTAAAAGAATCACAAGGAAATCCCTAACAACCACAAATTTATACGTAGATAGGTGTCATCACAAAATGTACGTAACGTGTTTTATGCACAGGAAAAAAACCAATGAACGCTTCGACTATTTTAATTAGTAATTAATCCTCAAGGCATCTACTTGAGCTGTTTTCATTTGGAAAAATATTAACTACGGGGAATTACTTTTGGCCAGCTAGCGCGGCGAGTGACGGTGAGTAGATAGTACCTAGGTACAGTCAGCAACACAGCTAGGGTTGCAACTTGCACCCACCCATATAGTCGCTTGTACTGGCGGATGCAAACCTAGCGACCTAGCTTTGTTGCTGACTGTACAATCGAGGGGTTTCGAGTGGCGCAATGTAGAGTCGCAACAGTGGATGGCGCAGCGAATGGCGATTAATTCACGGCTAAGCGAGATTTGGCTGGGCACTTGCGTGGCGCGTAGAGTCCAACCGAATCTCACTTTATAAAATTTCAATCGTATGTCAAAGTGCATAAGATCAGTGTAAGCTGATAAAATACAAGTGTAAATTAAAAATTTATAACACCCCCGACAAGTGAAGGTTACAGTAACTAGAAAAGAGCTGATGACTTTCCAACGGCTGAACCGATTTTCTTGGATTATAGCTAAGAACACTCTCGATCAAGCCACATTTCAAACAAAAAAAGCTAAATTAAAATCGGTTCATTAGTTTAGGAGCTACGATGCTACACACAGATACACAGGTACACACGTCAAACTTACAACACTCCTCTTTTTGGGTCGGGGGTTAAAAAGAAGCCGCGTCTTGGTGTCACTCCACTCCATCTGTGAGCGGGTTTCTACAAATTTACAACCTTTGATCGACCGATCTATAGTATGTAGTAGGTTAATCTTATAGATTAAATTTTCTAATATACCTATGTGTCGATTGTGCCTTGATAGAAAAGTTTAAATAGTGTTGTAAATTAAGTCTGATAGGATTGAGCCGTAACTAATGTTACTGCAAATAATAAATTAGTCGATTTGAAGATCGAATAGGCATTTACCTATTGATCGAGCAAAATATTGTACCCGTCAGCGGAAGGCCTTGAACTGACTTCATAGTTCCTATCGTAACATTTTTTGGTTTTTACAAATAATTCTGACGCATTATCTAAATTGCATTTATGTCTTAATCAAGGTATCCCCACAAATATATTGTGATATAAAAGGAAAGGGTCATAACCCTGACCAATGAATCGTTTATCATTCTAAAACAGCAATTAAAAGTCAGAAGTCAGTAAATCATTAATTAACATTTAACCTTTACATTTAACAGACGATTAGAAGGACTTTACTTTACATTTTAATTTATTTAATTAGACAAACAAAATCCACTGTTTAATTTACCTTATCTTAAAAGGCATGGAAAGGTGACTGGCTGATGATCTATCAACAGCTCAAACTACTGGATGGACAGATAGCTTTTAAGACGTAGTATCTACATAGGTACCTATCAGTTAAGGCAGAATTTCCCTAAGGTCGTAAACAGGGGTGTGTATTATGAAAGTTTAGAGCCTCAATAGCTCAACCGGTAAAGGAGTGGACTGAAAACCGAAAGGTCGACGGTTCAAACCCCGCCCGTTGCACTATTGTCGTACCTACTCCTAGCACAAGCCTGACGCTTAGTTGGAGAGGAAAGGGGAATATTAGTCATTTAACATGGCTAATATTCTTTATAAAAAAAAAAAAAAAAAGTCTATCAGTTTTGAAGTTCATCCATGAAAATTGCTATTTTTGCTTTTGGTTGAAAATGAAGAAATACCTACCTACGTGTTGCATAACATTAATATGGTCGAATGTCTATGACTACATAACCACGTGCGATAACAAATTAAATTATAAGAATAATATAACAATAATTATGCAGAAATATTCACGTGCTTCGGTTAGGTATCTTTTTCATGCCGCGTGATACCTAACTTTTTTATGTTAAACAGGTGGTATAAAATTAATGGTTGGTAAAACTTTGATGCATTATTTACTAGCGATTACCTTAGCCTTACTCAGTGGCGAGTGCTATGGCGCAACCAAGATGTAATATAGTTTTATAAGTTACTTAGATAGGAGGTGTCGTTCATTTTTGCGAATTAAACGGGTGCAAAGGGAATTAAATAAGGCATGATTGGAAATTCCATCTGGCACACGTCTAATTGAAAAGAATTTTTGATAAAAACAACCTGGTACATCTTTCTTTGTGCTAGAAAGTGGAGCGAACTAGCAATCCAAGCATAGGTTATGATAATAATAATAATAACTCAACTCATAAATCTCCACAAATTCCGAGTGTTATAGAGATTTTAAACACCCAAGAGGAGTTACAAGGTAGTTTAGATTTGACGGTAAGTAACCAGAATGATGAGCAAATGAGGAGGACTTTGGAGGATGCGATTTTAGAGTTTAGATCTGTGCCTAACAACCTTAGACCGAAACTACCTCGTTTGCCTGTCCATAGACGAAATATGGCGTTGATGGCAGTTCTAGACAAAATATTAGGTACATATTTAGAAAGTTCATATGACCTAAATGATACGCATTCGATCCTATACTGTGGAGCTGTTGCAGCATGTCGGATAGCTTCTATCAAATTTCCAGAGCTGCATAGAGCTGTAAAAAGACCAAATACAGCTCCAGCTTGGCAGGCTGGGATCGAAAGGCGTATCTCTTTGACTAGAACTCTCATTGCAAAGCTGATCTGTTTTAGGGCGGGCAATAGTCGCCCAAGGATAATGCGATTTGTACACCAAGCATTTGCTGGGACTAATATTAGTCCCTCTCAGTATTTGTCTTTGGTTACGGATCGTATTGACTTCCTGAAACAGAAAATCTATGCATGGGCACAACGCATTAGGCGCTTTAGAAAACGCATTGATCGAGCTTCTCAGAATCGTATGTTCCAAAGTGACCAACGGAAGATGTACAGGAATTGGGAACGACCTAGAGGTTGTATGGTCGATGGAGAGCTTCCTACACCTGATTCTACGTCAGATTTCTGGCGTAGCATTTGGTCGGCTCCCATAGATCATACCGAAGGTGAGTGGATGAATGTTGTGAGGGATCAGTGCGCTACGGTGGTAGAGATGAATCCTGTAACCATTAGTGCTGAGGATGTAAGATGTGCAATTCGTTCGGCATCGAACTGGAAATGCCCGGGACCGGATGGGCTGCACAACTTCTGGCTAAAATGGTTCCGTAGTGCACATCCTGTCTTAGCAACACAATTCCAGAACTCCATTGACTCTGGATCGTTACCGACACTCATGACAACTGGTGTCACGTTCTTGATACATAAGTCCGGAAGTACCGCAGACCCAAAAAACTATCGCCCTATAACCTGCTTACCGACCATCTATAAGCTACTTACATCTATTCTAACCACAAAAATAACTATGCATATTAATGCAAATAATATTTTGGCCCAGGTTCAGAATGGATGTAAGGCTAGGGCACGCGGTACAAAGGAACTACTCCTCATTGACACTGCTATTTGCCAACAGGTTCGGCGAAATAGAAAAAATCTAGTGGCTGCTTGGATTGACTACAAGAAGGCCTATGATTCAGTGCCTCACACGTGGCTCATGGAGATCATGAGGTTGTATAAGGTCGATGCAACTCTATGTTCTTTCCTTGACTCATGTATGAGTCAGTGGATGACAGTCCTTCGTCAACCAGGTGGTAATGAGTTTTTTGAATCAGCTGAACCGATAAGGATTAAGCGGGGAATTTTCCAGGGGGACAGTTTGAGCCCTTTATGGTTTTGCTTGGCACTGAATCCTCTCAGTACACTACTGAAGGACTCAGGGTTAGGCTATCGTCTTCGCAAGGGGGGTGAGGTCATATCTCACTTACTTTATATGGATGATCTCAAACTGTATGCATCTAAACGAACAGACCTTGTGAAATTGCTAAAGATTACTCAGAACTTTAGCAATAACATAGGGATGGAATTTGGTGTTGACAAGTGTGCGATTATCAATATAGAGCGAGGTAGGGTTGTGAACTCTGAGAATTTAGTTCTTTCAGAAACTTTGATTCTTAGATCTCTCTGTGAAGGTGAAACATATAAATATCTTGGAATGTCAGAAGCGCTTGGTATTGAAGTGAGGACTATGAAACAGGCAGTGGAGGAGCGTTTCTTTGGCCGCCTAAAAAAAGTTCTCAATAGTCTTTTATCTGGTGGCAACAAAGTACGTGCCTTTAATGGCTGGGTTATGCCTTTACTTATATACACTTTTGGCATTCTAAAATGGACTCAAACTGAACTGGATGCCTTGGATCGAAGAATCCGAAAATTGTTGACTACATATCGTATGCATCATCCACGTTCATCTGTTATGAGATTGTATATCCCACGCAAGTGTGGAGGGCGTGGTTTTTTAAATGCCAAGAACCTTCATAATCGTGAGGTATGCAATCTCAGAGATTATTTTCTCAAAGTAAATGTGGGAATACATAGGGATGTAGTTGCAGTTGATAAAGGTCTTACTCCGCTTTCCTTAGGCAAAAATAACTGGCGTAAGCCCATAGTGCTTAGCACTTCGGATCGCATAGCTGTATGGAGGAGTAAGGAGTTGCATGGAAGATTCTACAAGGCCTTAACTAGGCCGGATGTAGATTCCATAGCCTCTGTATCCTGGCTACAGTTTGGGGACCTCTTTGGGGAAACCGAAGGTTTTATATGTGCAATTATGGACGAAGTTATTAAGACTAATAATTACCGGAAACATATAATGAAAGATGGAACGCTTGACATATGTCGTGCGTGCCATCTTCCTGGGGAATCCCTCAGACATATTGTTTCCGGTTGTTCTTATCTTGCTAACGGCGAATACTTACACAGACATAATCAAGTAGCCAAGATAATCCATCAACAACTTGCTCTTCAGTATGGCCTTGTAGATACTGAGGTGCCGTACTATAGGTACGACCCAATGTCAGTTCTTGAAAATAGCAGTGCCCTGCTTTACTGGGATCGGTCGGTTATCACTGACAGGTATATTGTAGCCAATAGACCTGATATAGTGCTAGTTGACCGATCAGTGCGTCGAGCAATGATTGTTGATGTCACTATTCCACATGATGATAATCTAGTGAAAGCAGAAAAGGAAAAAGTATCGAAATACTTGGACCTGGCCCACGAGATTACCGCCATGTGGAGTGTTGACTCAGCGATTATTGTACCGATAGTTGTATCAGTCCACGGTCTTATTGCGAACAGTTTCGACCAACATCTCAAGAAACTGTCGCTTAACTGTTGGATCAAGGGTAAGATACAGAAGGCAGTGATTCTTGAGACGGCACGCATTGTGAGGAGGTTCCTCACTCTGGAGCCCTGACCACTGACGGCTTGGGTCCAACCCACCCTGTTGCCAGTGGGAGTCATTTTATCATATTTTTATTCAATGTTTTTTTTTTTTTTTTTTTCCGTTTAGTTTTTTGTTGTTTATGTTATTTTATTTTTTGTTGTTTCTGTTATTTTTTCTGTTTCTGTTATTTTTTCTATGTTTCTGTTATTTTTTCTGTTTCTGTTATTTCTTCTGTTGTTTCTGTTATTTTTTCTGTTGTTTCTGTTATTTTTTCTGTGTTTATGTTATTTTTTCTGTTGTTTTTGTTATTTTATTGTTTGTTGTTTAAAAATAAGATAAAATGAGAAAAATAAATAAATGAGAGTAAAAATAATAAGTGCATCGAAGAGCTGCAAAAGCCACGAAAAAGCGTTGTCGGCTGTCGCACTGATTGTGAACGGGCTGCTATGGGGTAGGAATTAGAATAATAAACTCAGGAAAATTTTGATATACCTATACCTACTTATTAATTTTGATGAATTGATTATAATCAGGCCTCTTTAGTCATTGATTATACCTAAGGATAAGTATTTAACAGCTGATCAATTCCATCCATTTGATACCTATAGTTTCTTCAATTAATTGACATTAATTGCCACTGTACATATGTAGATTTCTAGGTATATCGATAGTAGGTACCTATTCAAGTATCAATGTAGTTTGAAGAACAAAAATAACGTTGGGGTCATAAACCCCGCACCGGAAAACGCAGAATTGGGCGACTTCCCACTACGCAGACGCGCGTTGCGAGGAACTGAACACAAACTGCCCAAGATTGTGTTCTGTGGCGATCATTGCACGATACAGTATGACCAGCTATGGACTTCCACATCAACTGTGACGTAGCTCTATTTATTAACCCCCGACCCAAAAAGAGGGGTGTTATAAGTTTGACGTGTGTATCTGTGTGTCTGTCTGTGGCATCGTAGCTCCTAAAATAATGAACCGATTGTAATTTAGTTTTTTTTTGTTTTAAAAGTGGTTTGATCCAGAGTGTTCTTCGGACTCTTTCGGGATTTTTTTTTTCAAAATAAAATATAGCCTATGTCACTCAGGAATAATGTAGCTTTTTACTGGTGAAAGAATTTTTAAAATCGGTTCAGTGGTTCCAGATATTATTACCTACCCCCCTACAAACAAAATTACCTCTTTGTAATATTAGTACTTTTAGAAAATAATGTGAAATACACATACTTACCACTTAGCACAGGTTACTCAGAATGCGATGAGTTTGGCTGTACCATCTGCCACGCCGCTGGCTAAGCGCGGATTGTCAAACAATCACATTCTTCGAGAACACGAATAACTCTCAGGCATGCAGGTTTCCTCGCGATGTTTCCCTTCACCGTTAAAGCAAGTGATATTAATTGCTTAAAAGTTAAAGAGATGGGTTTGGCCATATTCTACCACGCTGGCCAAGTACAGACTGACATACATCACATAGGTAGGTATCTATCTACCTTTGAGAACACGGAAAATTCTGAGGCATGCAGATTTCCTCACGATTGTTCCTTCACTGTCAAAACAAGTGATATTTAATTGCTTAATAGTTAAAAAGCACATTGGTATATAACTTCGAAAAGATAGAAGGGAAATAAACATAGGTAATATAAGATTTATTTACTTCGCCGTTTGAGCGACTATTACGAATAGTACTTAGGTAAGCAATAAGTCTAGTAACGTCTAGCCGTAACTTATGAAATTTCAACTTGGCAGACCGTGTACCTACCTACTGTTAAATTATTAAACATTTCGTTCAAAGTGCAGCTGCTATCTGGCTATTTTATAGACTCTTTTCGGATGCAGTTTAGTTTAGACTGAAAACAGACGGAATTTTGAGTAAAATCTAGTATGATAGCATCTAATTTGCCTTTCAAAACATGACCCATTTACACGCAGGTAATATCACATGGGTGACTTATTATAATAAATTTGAGTTATTTAATAGGTACTTAAGTATGTAGACGAATATTTTTTTAGATTGTGATATTATAATATTTTGATCTAAGTATATATCTGCCTATTTATTCCTGTGCAAGTATATATAGGTATATTTTTCCCCTCTAATATTGTAGTACAAGTGAAGAACAACCCTTTCACTTAATTTTATAGAATCTTGCCTGTAAGATATCGCTGAATAAGCGACAAGTCACCTTTTATACTCATCTACTTTTAAAATATTTCTTACTTAGGTAGGTAATGTGTCTCTTTAAGGGGTCTAATAAAGAAGATTTTTACTTTATTTCAGTTCTCATATTACTTCAAAAACTTCATACCCGTTCCGCTGTTTCAGTTTCTCATTTCTCTAGGAATTTCTCGTCATTTAATTTTTTACTGAGACAATTCAACGGAATCCATACATCTTAATAAATCGGGAGAGCATCCAGACTGCATCAACGTACGGCATGCGGGTTGTATTCCCACGGCTTTTACAATAATTACTTACATCCTACTTTTAATCTGGGCATATATCTACCCCTAGTGTAATAATGAACAAACAGCTCAAAGACAAAGTAGGTACCTACCTACGTATGACTTTAACAGGGCTCTCTCCGTCACTCGTTTCATACAATCGTAGTTCCAATTTCATTTGAATATTAAGCAACCAAAGTCCATGAAATTTTGCAGACATATTCTAGAAACTAATATCTGTGTCTGTGGTGTTATAGATTTTTCTAAAAATATGTAGTTTTAAAATTACAGGAGCTCAAAGATTTGTATGAAATTTTTTAAGACCGCGTAATTTTGAAACCGAATATTTCAACAGAAATCTGGAAAACCACAGACATAGATATTAGTTTCTAGAATATGTCTGCAAAATTTCATGGCTTTGGTTGCTTAATATTCAAATGAAATTGGAACTACGATTGTATGAAACGAGTGACGGAGAGAGCCCTCTTAACGTTCGGATCGGACGGAGTGTACAAGCGTTTGTACAAAATACAAATTACAAGTAAGTATCATCGGATCAGCCTGGCTGTCCAGCGTGGTAATGCAGCCAGTATTCTTGGCACCATTCCACGCGGGCATGATTTGTATAGTAATTAGATAAGGCTCGCTTTAAGTTTTATTATAATATTTTCATTTGTTAATAGTAAGTAATTAATATTGTAAGTATTTTAACGTTTAATAACTATAATTTATAATCAAATAATTCGAAAATTAAAAAAAATTAAAGTGTTATTTCTTGTAATATTTTTTGTCCAAATAAACAGTGAATTCAGCAAATCATTTTTTGCGATTACTAAATAATTGTCAAAAAACATTTTTTTTTTTGATTTGGTTACTATATTATTAAGCGTATGGTGTGTAGAGATTGGTTAAAAGGGCCAAATTCAGTGTGAACTTGGAAAAATTGTTTATCACTTAAAATGAATAGCTGGTAATGTATGCAAAACCCATAAAAACATGTAAGAAATAAAGCGATTAGCGTAATGAGCGTAAACGCGCACGTCTGTTAGTAAAACCAGCTCATTAGCAATGTCTTTATTGACATAACAAATCTAAATGCTTTTAGCTGTCACGTAGAATTACTTTAGAAACGACTGTTTTATTGAGCGACGAGCGCAATATTGGATTTACGAGTTTGTCAGTTTCGAAATAAGTGTAGATCCATCATTGCTATAGTCAAAACTCGTATCCAGTCAAAACTATTTTTAGGTGCGAAAAACAGTCAAAAGTGCTTTTATTTTAACTGAAAATATTTATTAAAAGTGCTTCTGATCGAAAATATTGGTTAGAATGGTTTTAAGTCCTATCCTTCGAGTGTTTTAAATGGGCTACGCCAAAAGACTAGCTTTATCTACTCGACCTTCATTTCGCTCCGGAGGTCAGGACCTAGCTTCGCTCACCATATTCTTCCCCGGAGTTCCCCGTCCACTCGGCCTCGTAAGCTCGCTTCTTTTTCTATTTAAGCAAAATCTCCTAAATCCAGCGATTTGAGCTGTTCTTCGATCTATCAGTCACTCCGTTTTTAACCCCCTACCGAAAAAGAAGGGTGTTATAAGTTTGACGTGTGTATTTGTGTATCTGTCTGTACTCTGTAGCATCGCAGCTCCTAAACTAATGAACCGATTTTAATTTGTTTTTTTTTTTGTTTGAAATGTGGCTTGATCGAGAGTGTTCTCAGCTATAATCCAAGAAAATCGGTTCAGCCGTTTGAAAGTTATCAGCTCTTTTCTAGTTACTGTAGCCTTCACTTTTCGGGGGTGTTATAAATTTTTAGGGTTCCGTACCTCAAAAGGAAAAACGGAATCCTTATAGGATCACTTTGTTGTCTGTCTGTCTGTCCGTCTGTCCGTCCGTCCGTCGTGTCTGTCAAGAAACCTACAGGGTACTACTTCCCGTTGACCTAGAATTATGAAATTTGGCAGGTAGGTAAGTCTTATAAGCACAAGTAAAGGAATAAATCTGAAAACCGTAAATTTGTGGTTACGTGACAGGAAAAAAAATAAAAACGAGTTTTAATTTTCAAAGTAAGATCACTATACCAAGTGGTGTATCATAATATGAAAGGGCTTTAGTTGTACATTCTAAAACAGATTTTTATTTATTTTTATGCATAAAAGTTTTTCATTTAACGAGCAAAATATCGGAAAAAATACCCGAGTACGGAACCCTCGCTGCGCGAATCTGACTCGCACTTGGCCGGTTTTTACTTTACACTTGTATAAGGGATTTTATAGATTAGTAGATATATTATTATACCTCGTAAGAATATCAATACATGACGTGTTGTAGATAACACTAGCTAGTTCCTAATGACTTCCAGTAAATCTCGTGTGTCTCGTTACCACCGGTAGGCTGTGTCAACTGAGCTACATAAGCAATTGTACAAATTGGCCAATCATACACACATTCTTCTTTATTCCCACGAACGTGATTTAGTGTGGGCGAACTCGTTCCTATGAACTGTTCTACTAGAAGTTAGAACCCTATTAGGGATCATAATATTATACCTAACTCCGTCGTTCGTCTACTGTCTATAACTATTTACCTCAATATAATTATTATATACCCAGTTAAATCACAAAATAACCCTAAAACAAGTGTAAATTAAAAAAAAAATTTGTAAACCCCCGACAAGTGAAGGTTAATAATAATAATAATAACCCCCCCTGACCCCCGGCCGTTTGGTCTCCCCTGCCGGGGCGTAATCCTCCGCCCGGTACAAATATGTATTTATGTAAATGTGTATGTAGGTTTATTTATTTTTATATATGTAAGTATATTATATTATCTTTGGCTTTTATATATATCTATTTTGTAACCGGGCGTGAGAGTAAGTTATATCTATAATAATAATAATAATATTATAATATAGCCTTTATTTACTGAAATTTCCATACAATTACTTAAACTTTACATCTTATATATTTAATATTATAATTAAACAGACTTATCCTATTAAATTATTACAATTCAATCCATTCAATTATTACAATTTAATACAATACAATTATTTACTTAACATTTTATATATTTAATATTATAATTAAACAGACTTATCCTATTAGAAATATTTATTCACATTTATATTTATTTATATATCAGACTTAATATTTTATATCACCACTAGTTTATAATTAATAATTTTCCTTATCTTGTATTTACATAGTATTATTTTTTAGATATAATGTACATGTTACTATCTCACATTACTACTAATTTTCTTATTTTAATAGGTAAGTATACATATACATTCTCCTTCTACATTTGTTTTCAGTACGCCCTTTGGACGAAGGCCTCCTCCAGTCTTTTCCACATTTCTCTGTCTTGGGTCAATCGTTGCCATGTTGCTCCCATAATTTTCACAAAATCATCACTCCATCTAATTCTTTGTCTCCCTCTTGCTCTTTTTCCATCTCTGGGATACCATTCCGTTACTCTTTTTGCCCACCTATCTTGATTTTGTCTGCAAACATGCCCAGCCCATTTCCATTTTAATTTTCTAATTTTTCCTAGTACATCTACTATGTTAGTTTCTTTCCTTAATGTTTTATTTGCTATTCTATCTTTTCTTCTTACATGTAACATACTACGTTCCATTGCACGTTGGCAGATTGCTAGTTTTTGCTCAAGTTTTTGTGTCAGGGCCCAGGTTTGGCTACCATAGGTTAATATAGGCAGTACGCAGCTATCAAATACTTTTTGTTTGCATTTCATCGGCATTTCTTTTGATTTCATTACTTCTTTTAACATCCAGTATCTGTTCCACGCATTTGATGTTCTTCGTTCTACTTTCTTTTTCATCGAATCTTTCGTTGAGACAATTTCTCCGAGATAAATGTATTCATCGACATATTCTATTTCTATATTGTTTGCTTTAATGCATTTCTTGGTTCCGTTTGTCATTGCTTTTGTCTTTTGTATATTCATGTCAAGGCCAACCTTATTGCTTTCAGTTAACAATTCATTTAGCATTTTCTCTAATGCGACAGGGTTCTCGGCGAATAATACTAGATCATCTGCGAATCTCAAATTATTCAGATACATGCCATCTATTTTTATTCCTTGTTCGTTCCAGTTTAATTTTCGAAACACATTTTCTAGTACTGCATTAAATATTTTTGGTGACAATGGATCTCCCTGCTTTACTCCTTTCGATAGTTTAAACCACTTCCCTTCCCTTTCTAGTTTTATTTTTGCTGTGCTATTTACATAAATATTTTTTATAATATTAATATATTTCGTATGTATTCCTTGCTCAAATAGTGCCTTCCATATTTCATTGTGTTCTAAACTGTCAAAAGCTTTTGAGTAGTCGATAAATATTATGTAAATAGTTTTATTATATTCATTATATTTCTCAATTATTTGGTTTAGGGTATGTATGTGATCAATAGTTGAAAAGCCACTTCGAAAGCCTGCTTGCTCTAAAGGCTGATTTTCATCTAAGGTGCTTTCAATTCTTTTAAGAATTATTTTAGAAAATATTTTATATATATTTGAAGTTAAGCTAATTGGACGATAGTTGTTAATGTCACTAGGGTCACCTTTTTTATGTAATAGTTTTATTATTGATCGAGTCCATTGTGTTGGTATATTTTCGCTATGTAATATTGCGTTGAAAATTGTACACATGATATCATTAATTGCAGGTTCAGCTGCTTTAAGAAGCTCATTTGTGATGTTATCTTCGCCTGGAGATTTATTATTCTTCTGTGTAGACAGAGCCTTAGACACTTCTTCTGGCAAGATCCATGGTATCGGTTCTTCTATTCTATTCAGGTTTATGTCTTCGGCAGAGTTTTGGTCAGATTTATATAAATTTTCGTAAAATTTAGTCGCTACTGTTATAATCTCCTCTCTGTTACCAACTTGCTTCTTTTCTTTATTTTGAATTTTGGGTATCCATTGTACTTTTTTATCTAATTCTCTATATGCTTTTTTAATAGCGCCGGTTGATTCTATATATTTTTGTATAAGTTTTGATCTCTTTTCTCGTTTCTTTTGTCTGAGGAGTCTATTAATTCTTTTACTTATTTCATTAATCTCTTTCCTGTTATTCTTTCTATTTTTTATCAAATTTTTCCGCTGTCTCATCAAGTCTATAATATTTTCTGGTATTTCTTTGCTATTGGTTGATGTCTGAGCTGTTATCGATTTTTGTATTGATCTAAGTTTTTCTTCGAAATCATCATAGATTTCTTTTACCTCTATAATACTGTCTATAGTTTGAGGCAGGTCAATTTCCTTTTTCCATTGTTGTAATTCTGTATTTATTAGTAAACCTTCATCTTTTCCATATATTGCATTGGTGTTGGCAAAATTTCGTCTAGTTTTCCTTTGATGTTTTAAACTTAATTGAGCCCGAATTAATCTGTGGTCAGAGTAAAAGTTAAAGTTATTGAGTACCTTAAAATTTTTTACTATTTTTTTATTATTGCTCAAGAAAAAGTCTATTTCGTTTGTTGTTTTGCCATCCGGCGAAATCCAAGTCCATTTCTTGTGCAATTTTTTATTATAAAATGTATTTATTATAGCCAAATTATTACTTCTTGCAAACTGAATAAGTTTTTCTCCATTATCATTACACACTCCATAGCTATATGGACCCATTATCTTATCATCTTTCTTTATAGCTTCTCCAATTTGTGCATTAAAATCGCCCATTACAAAAATATTTTTCTCTGTGTTATTGTCTATCGTCTCTTGTAGCTTTGTATAAAAATCTTCCTTCTTCTGTTTGTCTGTATCTTCAGTTGGTGCATGTATTTGGATTATTGTTGATGCTCCCAATGTTGGAAGATCTATATTTATTACAGCGATTCGCTCTGATATACCTTTAAATTCTTTGATATTCTTCTTAAGGTATTTTTTAACCAAGAAGCCAATGCCATAGTGGCCTTTTGTTTCACCGATATGGAAAAATATGTACTCATCCCTATCTTCTATCATTTCCCCCATTCTGCGTACTTCACTTAATCCGAAGATATCCCATTTTACTTTTTGCAGTGCTTGTTCCAATTCTAATAATCGTTCATCGCTTCCTAGTGTTCTTACGTTCATACTCAATATATGGAGCTCTCTATCGTTATTTGTATTTCCATTGTTATTATTTTTAACTGAGTTTTTATTCCTTATTGTGTTCGTTTTGATGATAAAGTTATTTTTTTTGTCATGTATTCTAATATTATTCGTACTTATACTTATACTATCCAATCTGACTGCAGGGTACTGGTCTAGCTCTCCCACGGTGACCAACCGGCTTGGGAGACTGTTTTTGTAAAAGTGTTTCTTCTTATTAATTATTATGTTATTTTGTGTTGAGTTGGCGGCAGAGTTATTTTTATCTTGGAGGGGCCGTGGTAGTTGCTATTCATCGCATTCCTCATTTTGTGTAGCTGGAATAAATATTTTTGGTACTAGGTCTTCGCTTCGTTTTTGTAAAAAACTATTCATCGAGCTTTGTCCATTATTCTGGGCATTCATCTTATGTTTATTTTTCTTTGCCATGTGATAGTTCGATGACGGTTCATTTCGTTGTACATAAGGATTGCTCATTTTACTAGGAGGGGTAGACTGTAATTCTCTTTTCCGAGGATTCTGACTATTTGTACTTTCCACAATTTTTCGAGTTTTATTTGGTTCGTGTATTATTAGCCTATCCTGGCGTAGGTATGCGATCTTTCCTTCATTTCGTGCTTGTTGTAATTGGTCTTGAAGCTGTTTCCTTTTTTCCAATGTCTGTTGTGGGTAGTCTTCCTTCAAATAAATCGTTTTGTTTTTAAGTTGCTGTTTATTTTTGAGAATAGAAATCTTTTTGCCATAAGTTGTAAAAGTGGCTACTATCGGTCTTATTTTATTTTCTGCTTTTTTCCCCATCCTTCTTGTTCTTTCAATTTCGTTACTGTTGCAATCCACCTTTATTTCTGTTTTTACTATATTTATTATTTTATTTTCTAATTCTTTATAAGTTTTTTCCCCTTCTTCAACTCCAAAAAATATTATATTCCTGCATTTCATCTGTTTTTCTATTGCTAGAATCCTCTCATTTTGCTCGTTACTGTTCTTCTTTATTATTTCAATCTGCGCTTGAATGTCTTCGAATTTTGTATCTATATTTTCGTTAATACTTTTTGTGATTCGCTCTTCCACTATTCTGAGTGACTCCTCCGAATCTTTTCTGATGTCGCATCTAAGCTCGCGTAACAGTTGCTCGAAGTTCGACATGTTGAACTTGCCACACACTAATGAGAGCGATAAACTAAGGGAGTAATTATTTCTAGTAAGTACTTTCCTATAAGTAAAGGTAAAGTATTATAGTTTTTCTATTAATTAATTCCTGTCAATTAGTAGTAATGGCAATAGCAACATGTAACACTGTGACTTTCTATATTCAATAATAGTAATATTATTTAATCTACCAATTAAAACTTACATTTAATTGATAGATCCAAAAGTGCTTAAGTAAAAATTATTACTATTAATTTTTATTTTATTTTATAAATTCATTGATAGGTAATGTTATATTTCATAGTATACTATCTGAAATTGATCTACTCTAACTTTGGCTAAGTCTATACAAACCAAACAATAATCATATGAAATAATTTCCTATAGTCCTGAATAATAATATTATGTAATCTAATCATTAAACCTTGCATCTAATTGAGATCTATATTTAAAGTCAAAATTTAATATTCATAAATAGTTAATTAGTTAATAAATGGTTGTTCTTTGTATTTTGTATTCTCTAAATCTATTCCGCTTTAATGCTAGGTAGGTGCCTAATTATAACAAATATTTCATACAATTGGGATGTCAATAGGTTCCTGCCTACACATTAATTATTTTAAGTAACTTTTAATTCCTAGTTATATTTTATTACAAACAATAAAGCCTATAATATATTTTATCTATTTATAAGTAATTCATGTCAGTTAGTAGTAATGGCAATAGTAATATGAAACACTGTGACTTTCTATATTCAATTAATAGTAATATTATTTAATCTACCAATTAAACCTCACATTTAATTGATAGATCCAAAGGTACTTAACTAAAAATTATTATTATTAATTTATATTATTTTATAAATTCATCAATAGGTAATGTTATATTTCATAGTATTCTATCTGCAATCTATCTACTCTAATGTTAGATATGTCTATATTGATAGATCCATATTTAAAGTCAAAATTTAATATTCATAAATAGTTTGTAAGTGTTATAATATGTATTTTGTACGCTTTGAACCTATTCCACTTTAATGCTAGGTAGGTGCCTAATCATAACAAATATTTCATACAATTTGGATGTCAATAGGTTCCTGCCTACACATTAATTATTATTTATGTAACTTTTAATTCCTAGTTAAACAATAAAGCAATAATATAATTAGCTAAACCTTACATGTCATTGATATGTAAATCCATTTAGGTCAAAATTTAATATTCAGAAATTCATAAATACCTATTTAGTTAATGTCACATATATTTAGTATTATTCTATTAATCTAAAGGTTTTTCCACTTTGATGCTAAACAAGTCTATTTGAACAAACAATAATCACAAAATATATTTTCTTAATTTGGGTGTTAAGTACACACAAACATTAGTAGTAACACATTATTTTAGTAAGCTGTTAATTTCTAGTCACTGACTGTCAAAAACACCTAGGTATCCACTAGTGTTCACCGCAACAATCAAATTACAAGTTGTGGTACAAATAGTATGAAGTATCTCGCATCACATTAGGCTTATTATGTCCTGTTAGTTAGTTCATAGGTACACAAAGATTTGATATGGAACTATATTGCTCGCACACTCCCTTATCTTATGTACAGCCTATTATGACTTCATAAAACAAAATTCGGTTGTTGGTCCAGATTAATGTCACTTCCAATGAATCGGTACTCGCATTTATGAAGTCCAGTAGGCAGAGTTTAATAATAATTCATCATCTCCTTTCTATGCAGTAGAATTAAGTAAGTTTCTTAGTGTATTTTTTATTGTCGTACTGACCTTCTCAGTGTGAGTTCCAACATCCATCAGTATTCAGTACCTACATCACAACGAAATGGTATGTTTACCTCCATGAATTTGATTCGCAATCGCACTTTTCGGGCCGGTTTTTTATGACGTAGGTACCTAATTATCCAATTTGGCTCTAAACTTTCCTTTATTTTATCAGTTTATAATCCGTGAAGGCCACTAATCGAGTATTGTATTTCGCTTTGTGATCACTTCCACAGTCTTTCTTGTGTAGGTAGGTATATTGAAGTCCGGACGGGTGGCACTAAAAACACGGAAACTTTCACACTTCCTGGAAATATTTATTTTTGCAAACGTTTCTACTCATGAGTTGCACATAGATTTACATATTTAACACACCAAGAACAACTAAATTGCATTAATTGTCTATTTAAAATACTTTTTACGCGGAGCTAATGTTTCACTGTTCGCTGCAGCGCCCTCAGTTCTTCTTCAAGTGAAGGTTACAGTAACTAAAAAAGAGCTGATAACTTTTAAACGGCTGAACCGATTTTCTTGGATTATAGCTAAGAACACTCTCGATTAAGCCACCTTTCAAAAAAAACCAAATTACAATTGGTCCATTAGTTTAGGAGTTGCCACAGACAGATTGTGTATCTGTCTGTACATACACACGTCAAACTTAATATAACACCCCTCTTTTTGGGTCGGGGGTTAATAAGGCTACAAGCTCGTTTGGTTGCAAGTCAGACTAAAACAAAAGTTAGTGTGTTTTTCGGTAAAAGAAAGTCTCAGTAGCTACCCTGAATTAGGAAGAAACCGTTGGTCCGACGCTGAACCAGCGCCTGTTCTCTCTCCTGTCGTGTTAGATGGCCCTCCCATTGAGTGATCGAATAGATCGACTGTGTTTGTACACAAAATCTTTGCACTATAATGTATACTATGTTAGTACTAAGAGTTAGTTGTAATTGTAAAGGTACCCAACTATGAAGGAACTCTTAGATATCGAACTTCGGATACTATTAAAGACTATAACTAGGGATATACCTAGTTGTCGCATAAATTGTAATAGCAGAATTCTTTTCTTTTTTAACCCCCGACCCAAAAAGAGGGGTGTTATAAGTTTGACGTGTGTACCTATCTGTGTGTCTGTGTATTTGTGTATCTGTCTGTGGCATCGTAGCTCCTAAACTAATTTAGGTTTTTTTGTTTGAAAGGTGGCTTGATCGAGAGTGTTCTTAGCTATCATCCATGAAAATCGGTTCAGCCGTTTGAAAGTTATCAGCTCTTTTCTAGTTACTGTCCTTCACTTGTCGGGGGTGTTAGGTATATTAATTTACACTTGTTAAATAATTAACTATTTGGTATTTTGTTATTACGTAGGTTGGTAGGTACCTACCTACTGCATGACTGAGGAGCACTTAAATCTTAAAAGCTTAATTCCCTATGCGTTAACACATAAGGACCTGGCATTGTATATCAATCTATACCAATTGTCCCATTGTATAGGCTACCTTGAAACGTATGTCAAAGGTTACAATTATTTTCAAATAGAAGCAAAATAGATCTTATTGTAGGACCTGCTGCAGAAAGGCTGCAGGCAATACTACTGATTTCTAAGTAAGTTATTTACTTGTGCTATAAGAGTTACCTGCCCATGATTCTAGGTCAACGGGAAGTAGGTACCCTATAGGTTTTCTCGACAGACACGACAGACAGACAGACAGACATAAAACAAAGTCATCCTATATGGGGCCCGTTTTTCCTTTTGAATTAAAAATTACCGTATTTATGTGTGAGAATGACTTTGTTTAATTAATTTGAATATAAGTTCGATATGCGGGATTTGCCCGCACCCCCATGGACATAGTTGGTCCGATCGTATCGGTAGGAACTAAACTGGCTCGTCTGTTAGTACAATATACCTTACACGTGTTGACCGTTATAAAAAGCGTCGGTGTAATCCATAACAACTTTATTATTTCAAAGTATTTCCTATATTTACTGATGCCCGCGACTTCGTTCGCGTGGATGTAGGTTTTTAAAAATCCCGTGGGTACTCTTTAATTTTCCGGGATAAAAAGTAGCCTATGTGCTAATCCAGGGTATAATCTATCTCTATTCTACAGCCCAATCCGTTCAGTAGTTTTTGCGTGAAGGAGTAACAAACCACAGAAATCCAAATAATACATATCTATGTAACAAACATACACACATTCACACAAACTTTCCCCTTTATAATATTAATGTGATGTATGCGCTAGGCCGGTCGTCAAAGCAGTAGGCAAGTAAGTAGGATATAGTTTTTTGAAGCGGAGGAAACCGCGCTTAGCAACATGAAAGTATAATAGTTAGATATAGTACATACAACCTATCTTAATGCTATCTTATAAACAAAATATGATCATATGCAATAAGATATTATTTACTGTAGGTTTTAGAGATAAGAACATCTCGCTACTTGAAGATAACGGTGTATTGGGATTTTTTGTAAATTGCTGCATGCAACATCTACTGAAGTAAGAAGAACCAGTGAAGTGCAAGTCAAACAGACAGACGAACGGACAGACCTACGGATATCGGAGGCTTATTAAAATAGGGCCCAATGGCACTCTCCGGGTACGGAACCCTAAAAAACATAATATGTTAGGTATAATCACCTATATACCTAGTTGTCGACTTTCTTTGAAAAGTAATTGTTAAACCCGTCAAAATTTTTCATGGCTGGCGGTAAAAGATTAATAGGTAAGCAAATACCTTTTAATTAAGTAAATATGCGAAAGAGTCATCGGCGTCATTTATTTGGTACAGAGATAGCTTACATCCCGGATATAAGCTACTTTTTATCCCGGAAAATTTCCACGAGATTGTTAAAACCCCAAAACTCGCGCGGACGAAGTCAAAAACTGAAAATTCCATACATCATCAATCGAATTGCCATGCAGAATTAAAACTTTAATTTGACTTTTCACTTTTCCCAGAATAATTACTATTCAGCTGATTACGTTTGTTATTTGAGATCTATAAGAGTATATGACGTCATTAGGTATAGTGTGAGTATATTTATCTCTGTTTTATCATTTATCTTAGAGGTACCGTAAGATTCTTTCTGAGAAGATACCTTTACCTACATTATAATATTATGATTTCAGTTTAGATTTGTATGCTTACCTATAATTGTTGTTAAGTTAACTAAGTATCTTATATATTTAAGGGGAATGTGCAACATCCACATTCAAGAGAGTTTCAGGATGTCTAGTGGAATTACGACGTACACCTGTTACTTATTTGGTCGAATAATTAATTTTTAAAAAGTCAGTAGGAACATTTTAATGTAGGTAAGTATTTACTTTTGAGAAAATTAAATACCTACTAAAATAGTCGGTACTCTCAACCCATCGCCAGCTGACTACTGACCATGCGTCTCCACTCAGAATGGGAAGGACTTAAGTCCACCATGCTGGCCAAGTGCTGGACAAGCAAGATTGGCAGACTTCACACTTCTTTGAGAACATAATGGAAACTCTCAGGCATGCAGGTTCGCTCACGTACACTTAGGAGACCTACCTTGTATCTAATTGAAAACCGGCGGCTTTTGTGCAACAATGTAAAGTCGGTTGCTTTAGTATGTCGTCTCTTTTAGAGTCATTGACTACAAACAGACTAGATGATTCAAAAGGGACACAATTATTAGGTAGCTGTATGTAAAGTCCTACCTACCTACCTAAAGGAAATAAATCTAAGTAATTATTACAAATAATCATGTTTTTAATTCTAATAAAGCATGGATTGCCACATAGCTAGGTGCTTTTTACTAAAAAAAAACTTTAAAAAGTCTAACTCTACAGGCTACTTTCGCTCTAATAGTCTGTAGCGACCTAATTGCAAGTTAACTGCAGGAACGATGAACATACTTATACTTAGTATACTATTAATATTTTGTTTTTGTTATTAAACTATGACAAAGAAATTAAAATCATGTTATGAATATGAACTTACCTTTTGTGAAAAATCGGGAAAGTCGCTATTGATATGTGTACTTCCACCAATTTCCTAAAATCTTATAGGTAACTGCAAAAGTCTAGATATAGCTTGAAGCTATCGAGAAACGGAGCTTCTTCTTGAAAATTTTCATCTTCCTCTTTACAAAGGGATCCACTGTGAAACTTGTCGAGCAACAAAAAGTTTTAATAGCTAAACTATGAACTCTTTTCTCGAGCATGCAAAGTTCGCGCTGGCCACTAAAAAAGCCATTTGCTTACTGGCTGGTTAGACGCGGGCAAAATTTGAAAATGGAACGACCAAACTCGATAATGGTTCGCGTAGCAGTTAAAGGAAACACTGCTATTTCACTGCGCCGTATTATTTAATTCTATTGGATGATTAGGGCTTTATTGCCGGAATGGTGCGTAAGTCTAGCCCACGCGTTCTCGGCCCGAGTCGAGACTGAATGCGATCCTTTTCGTCGTCAAATATTCTCCTTAATAATTTAAGACCGGTGTATGTACAATATAAGGTTTCATATACGGCAGATCTCCGTGTCACTTAATGTAAACGCGACGGGAACTTTACAAAGTTGATGCTACGTTGGTTTAGGTTTTCGCAATTTTGGTTCGCAGGAGAACGCAACTTGGTCACTGACGAACATCCGCAAGCTGAAGTGGCAGTAACCATGCTTATCGTAGGGGTGATGGCAGTTGGAACAGTTCCGAAAAGTTCTAGAGTAGAGACCGCGTAGTTCCTAAGTAATCGGATAGAACGCTAATTAATAGTAAGCATATCGTGAGAAACGTTCGGCGCGATGGACTAGAGACTGGTTGTTCGATTTTAGACTAGCTAAACTATGAAAAATGAACAATCGATATTAATATTATTAATATGAAACTGTGTGTCTGTTTGCTAGCTTTTCACTTTCCATTTGTTTAACCGATTTTGATTTTTAGTACAGACTCACAGTGGCAATAATATATCCCTTATATCCCGAGGAAAAACATAGGCTGTTTTTTATCCCGCAAAATCAAAGAGTTCCCACGGGATTCATAAAAGGCGCATCCGTTTAACCGATGTTTATCTTTGGTTCAGACTACAGAAATAGCTTGCATCCCTAAGACTGGCAAAGGTTACTTTTATCCCAGAAAAATCAGTGTTTCCACGGGATTTTTAAAAAACCTTAGTCCACGAGGTCAACGTCGCTAGTATTATCGAGTTCTTCGTGATGGATACAATTATTTATCAAGATATTCTAGAATTATTGCGGTGGTAATACCAGCTCCACTAAATATCCCTATATAGATCATCTTATAGATGCGTTTCTCAATAATTTTATTGTGCACTTTAGTACGCCCACATCTTAGTCTTTGTTCTGTACCCATTATAGTAGAGATTCGTTTGGTCAGATCACTCCCGATCCTTAGGTATCTACCTAGGTACCACTTACAAGAACCTACAGGGGAATCTGTGTTTTATTGCGAGGGGATTAAATGTTATTATCGTATTAATATTTATTATCGTTAGCAATTATGATTGGTATGAATCGATAGTCTCGACGAAACTCTTAGGTGCCTACCTACATTCCTTATTTGAGCTAGCCTTTATTGATAGGGTTCATTAGAATCCCATGTCTGGTCACGTGCTGATTGTAGGTATATTGGCTATTGCAACATGATTCATGAGATATCTCATACTTGAACATCTTAAGAGCATAATCAAACCATCAAACCATGATAAAACCCTTTTAATTAACCCCCGACCCAAAAAGAGGGGTGTTATAAGTTTGACGTGTGTATCTGTCTGTGGCATCGTAGCTCTTAAACTAATGAACCGATTTTAATTTAGTATTTTTTGTTTGAAAGGTGGCTTGATCGAAAGTGTTCTGCGCTATAATCCAAGAAAATCAGTTTAGCCGTTTGAAAGTTATCAGCTCTTTTCTAGTTACTGTAACCTCCACTTGTCGGGGGTGTTATAAATTTTTAATTTATACTTGTATTACTTATATCATAAGAAATACCTAAGTACATCATAGATCTGTCAGTCAGTCAGTCACTTTTTCCTTTAATAAGTATATAGATTAAGATTAGGTAAGCTCAGTGTATTGATCTGCTCTGCTTTCTGAAAATTATTTTCTTAGACACTTGTCAAACTGCCGACAATTAGCGAGAAACGAATAATAATTGAGCTATAAACTAGAAACGAGTTGGCGAGCAACGAGAAGTGAATGTGTAGTTGGGATAGTACCAGTGACGGATTAAGACTACTTGGTGCCCTAAGCAATCCATGCCTGTGGGCCCCCCTATCCACATGTCAACTAGAATCGGTCTTTAAACCTTTACCGCCTAAAAACATTAGTTTTTTGTAAAATAAGATGATGAGATATAACGTACTTTAGAAGTGGAGTAGTTAGGTGCGACAACAATAAAAAACCGGCCAAGTGCGAGTCGGACTCGCGCACCGAAGGTTCCGTACTCTGGTATTTTTTTGACATTTTGCTCGATAAATCAAAAACTATTATGCATAAAAATAAATAAAAATCTGTTTTAGAATATACAAGTAAAGCTCTTACATATGATACCCCGCTTGGTATAGTTATATTACTTTGAAAATTTAAACATATTTTTAGTTTTTATGACGTATTAAAAAAAACTACTGACTAGATCTCGTTCAAACCAATTTTCGGTGGAAGTTTGCATGGTAATGTACATCATACATTTTTTTTAGTTTTATCATTCTCTTATTTTAGAAATTAAAGGGGGGGGGACACACATTTTACCACTTTGGAAGAGTCTCTCGCGCAAACTATTCAGTTTAGAAAAAAGTGATGTTAGAAACCTTAATATCATTTTTGAAGACCTATTCATAGATACCACACACGTATGGGTTTGATGAAAAAAAAATATTTTGAGTTTCAGTTCTAAGTATGGGAATTGGGGACCCCAAAATTTATTGTTTTATTTCTAATTTTGTGTAAAAGTCTTAATGCGGTTCACAGAATACATCTACTTACTAAGTTTCAACAGTATAGGTCTTATAATTTCGGAAAAAAGTGGCTGTGACATACGGACGGGCAGACAGACAGACAGACATGACGAATCTATAAGGGTTCCGTTTTTTGCCATTTGGCTACGGAACCCTAAAAAGCATAATTTATTGAAATGCACCTTGCGGCTTTCGGGGGCATTCGAATCCGTAGGACGGATTTTTTTTGTGCTTCTTCTGGTGCCCCCTCAGACGTGATGCCCTAGGCAATTGCTTAATTTGATTAAGGGTTAATCCGTCACTGGATAGTACTCACGCCGGTAACCGAGGCTTGTACATTTAATTCCTGCTTAAATATACCTAGATATTATAGATTTCCTTCAAAAATGAAAATGAAAAATGAAAATGTTTTATTAACAAAATATAGTCTTATACAATAATTTCCCTGTGTCTGGTGGTACCCACACAAGTATAGTTAAGTCCTTAAAATTAAAATAAATTCTAAGTATCCATACAGGGGTCAATCGGTGGCAAAATAATAAAAACAGCACTAATTCAAAGTACAGTTATTAATAGTGCTTAACATCTGCTTAGAAGATCATATACTTAGGTATTTAGTTTCAAACAAAACGGATCAAGATGAAATAAAACCATCTCCTGCTTCCTTCGGTTTTTCTCTTTTTGCGTTTGTTACATTACGACTTGGGAGGTAATTTAATAAGTAAGCTTTTTAATGATTTGTTGAGATACAGCTGTTGACGTCTGGTAAAACGAACTCAGACATTGATTTTGCGATTCGAATTCATCGATATGCATAATATCGACACCTCCCACGTAAGTTGTTGTAAGCCACAAAATTGCCATTTTGCGTTTTTTACATAACAATGTCTATTTTTATGTATTTTATATGTTCAATTAAAAAAAATCCTAAAAATGTTGTTTTTTAAAGTACTTATGAGGCGTATAATGTTGTATGTTTCAAACGAGGACGACGTAAAATATCATATTGACCTTTACAACGTTTTATGTGGGGTGAAGTCGCACGTTTGCACCTCGTATGTAACAGATACAACAGATCACGCCGGACTTCAGATGAAATGTTTGTAACTCAAGACACTGATATGTCACGGTTGTGTTTACATTTTTTTATTTCATGATCGTATTTTAGTAATTTAATAGTGATGCCAAGCTAAACTATTGTATAGATTACATACAACAATTTACGTCGTTGAGGACACCCAAAAACAGTATTGTATGATGACATACAACCGTTTACGTTGCAGAATTATAATAAATTTTGTGTTAAGTGATACATACAACATTTTACTTCGGCATTTATTTCTCAAAATTTTGTTGTATTACATTACATGCTATATTTTACGTTGCTATGACATTGTTTTTTTTCTTACATACGACATTGTATAGAATAAAACTATGTTAAAATTTAGTTTGATGGCGACGTAAACTCATGATAGTCAATAAAATAACTAATCGGCTCATCATACCACTAGGTTACTATATAATTAACAAAAAAATCACTACTACAATATATAATTTCAGAGCCTACCTTTCCAATAAATAGGTTGGTAGAACCTGCCAGGTGGTGGAGTCCAATTTCTTTACGGCCTATCGTCCAAAAATAACAAATATTTTTTATGATTTTAAAGCTCATGGCTAGAAAAAGGCCAGAAATGATACTGTAGTCTTCAGCAGATGCACCTTCCTACTGGCAGATCTCTATTGTACAAACACGTGACTTATGGATCTTTAATTTCGTTTTAAAGATACCATAGAGCGGAAGAGGAACTCAAAAGTATTCACGAAAGATGTGTCTTTAGCAGACAGATCTTTCGTGGCAGGGCATGCTGATACGATAAAAAACTGACAACACCTCATTTCAGCTAAACTTGAGCTCTTGAAATAAGTGGAGAAGTTCTATGGACAGTTATACACAATACAACACAATACAATACAAAGACTTGTTGAAGATTTGGCTAAAGATCCCAGAGCTAAATTGACGGGACACTATACCCAAGATATCCTAGATGCCAGTTTATACGAGATAAGTATGGCTCTCAAACAACTCAAGGATAAAAATTCGCTCGGTGATGTCAGAATCACAGTAGAATTCCTGAAAGCGGGTGGCAAACCAGTACTTAAGGTCTTTCAGCGATTTTCCAATCTTTTTCCAAGGGATTTTCAATCCCGTCATGGCGATAATGCCGTAATAAATAATAAGTAATGGTTTATTTGTTGCAATGTGGGCACAAAAGGTTAGTGAATCTTATATTCAAATTAATCTAGTTCATTGCATAACGAAATTACAAAGTTACAAACATTAATCAAGAAGAGTCATAGACTCATTTCGCTGCTAAGCCATGTCTATAAGCTGTTGTTATCGTAAGTCATTATGAATCGTCACCATAATAAGTTCGATGACTTTCAGCATCCCTAACAAGCTTGATTCTGAAAAAGCTTAAGCACTATAGGTCACATTCATAAGCTGCGACATGTTATGCATAATATAACTGAAGGTTATTATAATAATCTGCCACTTTGCTAAGCGTTTGTAAACTATGAGAAAGTTTTTGATTTGGTGGAAACTGGGGCTGTATTAAGGTCGCTATTGAGATGCTGAAACAACTGCCTGTTCATACCCAGTTTCTACATTTACAGCTCAATGACAAAGTTTCACAACAGATAGGCCTGAAAATGAACATGAGTAAGACGAAAATCGTGTCTAATTCTTATGTCTCGGCCCACCCAGTAATCGTTGAGGGCTCTGCACTCGAAATTATAGAAAAGTGTGAGCCTGGAACAGGTACCTAGACGCTAGGTGATTCGCCAACTCAGTGTCTAACGCCTACGAATGATAGCCACCGAGGTTGGTTGATTCTACATTGCTGTTTGTTACACTGGGTGATATCAAAATATTGTTTCGTAGAAAACCTTCAATAGTTTATAAAAATAAGCTCGGTGGCTATCATTCACTGTTAGACACTGAGTGCTAATCACCCCGCTGCTCTATCCCGGCCCCCAAATTCGAGTGACCTCGCCTAATTCGCTATTATATAGACGAGCCAACCCTGCCCTTGGGGGCTACGTAAGTAGGTACCTGAACCTACTAGTTATCAATAATATTATCGATATCGCCATCTAGAAAACATTGATGGTATAGACAGTATCGCTTTTATCGCTCGTGTTCTTCACAATTGATAGGTAAGTACCCCCCTTTAAGGAAAATTACTATAACAAAATAACCATCAGCTAGTCAGCCAGGTGTAAATTAAAGCTGATGCGGTTCGCGGGGTTTTTAAAAATCCCGTGGGAACAGTGGCGTGCAGCTCATAGAGGTATAAAAGTACTGCCTACCCTAGTTGTAATAAATCAACACTTATTTTCCATTATGACCTGCCAGAAAATAAGTTCATATGTTAATGCTTACCCTGGCTTTAAATCCTGAGCACGCCACTGCGTAGGAAACTTTAATTTTGTGGCCTAAACGTAGCCTATGTCACTCTCCACGTTTTTAACTACATAATACATATATTAGGTATGTAAGCAAAAAATCACGTTGATCCGTTGCTCCGTTGCGGGCTACGGCGTAATTGAAGGACAAACCAACAAACAGACACACTTCCGCTTTTATAATATGCATAGTAATATGCATGTAATATTGGTAGTGACTAGTGATGCCAGTCGCCAGCTTGAAATAAAATCTATATAGTGCAGTGGAATGCAAGTCATAGAGGCATAAAAGCACTGCTTACCCTAGATAAAATGGCTCAATACTAATTTTTTATTACAACCTGTCTGTAAAGAGGAATTCAACTAAACATTTTTATGATAGTGTACCTGCTAGTTTACCTGCACCAATTCAAGGTAAATGATCCTACTCCACCCTGCCTACCCTGGCTTCAGACCATCAGACCCTGTGCATGCTACTGATATCTAGAGTAGATACAGGTACCGAAGTAATACTATTTCATCATAATATTTCATCATCATAATCATCATGATCAACCCATCGCCGGATCAACTCATCGACGGGTCTGCTCTCAGAGTGAGAAGGGTTTTGGCCATTCTACCACGGATTTGCAGACTTCACACTCCTTTGAGAGCATTATATTTAATTACTTAAAACGCACATAACTCCGAAAAGTTAGAGATGCGTTCCCGGGATCGAACCCCCGTCTTCCGATTAGGAGGCGGAAGGCTATCACACAATATTTCCACTACCTATAAACTCTGACGTATCTACTAATGGCCATATTGCAGTTTATGGGCCATTTCCTTTCAGCGAGAATAACAAATTCGGTAGTGAGTTAGTAAACTGCGATTTCACAGGTTACTAAAACACCATTAATGTGCCCAAATGTACGACAAACTAGATTTACTGGCCACGTGGAAATGGTGCATGGAAATAAGCCGGCTAAGTTGTTTATGAATATACCTACTCAAGCTATCTACCTATACCTACAACCATCCCATTGATCTGAGTACATTACCAAACTTGCGGGAAAAAATTGGAGAAGGCTCGCCCAACACCGGAAAGAAGGGCGTGCACGCGCCTATGTCCAACAATGGATAAATAAGGGCTAACAAAGAAGAACAAAAGAGGATACCTACTTAGGTAGGTAGGTACCTACTTACTTTACTTTAGACTTGCCTTTACACAAACTTAAAAAATCTATTGAAAGTCTTGAAAAAGCTTACAAAGTGTATTGCAAAACTTTTTTTCTAATCTCTTTCTGATCGAAAATAAATAATTGTCAAAAGATTAAAAAAATTGGTTGTCTGTAAAGTCGGTTTACTGACGATAGTTGAACGTGACAACAAAGGCCGATTGTGCTTCTTTGTCGCTCGTACCGCGCTCTCGCTTGCACTTCAAGCCTTACATGGAACGCCTCAGAGCGAGGTAACGCCGCATGAGTCATGTTTTTTCGTGCGTGCAGCCGGCTCTATCGAATTATAAGACGTTGTCACGTCAAAAAAGCTAAAACGTAGTGATCTTTGAAAAAAATGTGAATTTGACTCACATTTCGCTCCAGCATTGCGCGGGATTGCTATTATAAACTGCATGGCATAATATTGTAAACTGAATAAAAAAAAATCTATTTCTACGCCTATCTATTCACAAACAACTTAGCGGGTAGCTATGTAGGTACCTCTATCGTAACGTGCTAACGTAGCGCCACGTAGCGCCTACCTAACGTAACGTAAGATCAGTAGACCAATTACTGACTCTTTACCTCTTTTGGACCTATTTACCCAGATAGAAATAGGTCTAATTAGAAAACCGTTAAAACTTGAAATCAATTACTATATTTTAATCCCCCGACCCAAAAAGTCAAAGTGTTATAAGTTTGACGTATGTATCTGTGTGTCTGTCTGTGGCATCGTAGCTCCTAAACGTCCTTAACGAATGGACCGATTTTAATTTAGTTTTTTTTGTTTGAAAGGTGGCTTGATTGAGAGTGTTCTTAGCTATAATCGAAGAAAATCAGTTCAGCCGTTCAAAAGTTATCAGCTCTTTTCTAGTTTTCTTATAGAGGTTTTTGTGTCGGGGGTTTTTAAATTTTAAGTTATTATTTTTAGGGCTGCTTTACGCAAATATTTGCAAAGCAGAATCTTCTAAAGGCAATCAAACGGGCTAGAAATACGAGACACAGGCAGGAAACTTTATATGTTTAAATGTAGAAAGATAAATGAAAAACACTATAAAAAATACGTACATGGTTTTTGAAGCTCTGCAGACGGACACTTCAGAAATTATACACGTAACACTAGTAACTAAGCATTAATTGTATGTATATACAAAAATTACCTATTTCTATTCACAAAATAAACTTTTACAGCAGTTTAATTTAGAACGAAATATTTTTATTTATTTCACAACAATATCTAATAGTTTTGCATATTAAATGAACCAGATAAGTACTAAACTGAGATATATGGTTACTGTCGACTTGATGACTATGACACTATGATACAATCTTGATGAACCTAATCTTATCATATCATGTAATCGACATCTTAACACCACTTACAATGTATAATAATGTTGTCTTCCGGTTTTACTCGTATCACACTAATATTATAAAGGAGAAAGTTTGTATGTGTGTGTGTGTGTATGTTTGTTACTCCTTCACGCAAAAACTACTGGACGGATTGGCTGAAATTTAAAATGGAGCTATCTCCATTATACCCTGGATTAGCACATAGGCTACTTTTTATCCCGGAAAATCAAAGAGTTCCCACGGGAATTTTAAAAACCTACATCCACGCGAACGAAGTTGCGGGTATCAGCTAGTATCTACATAATTTTTAGAACAGAGTAGCATTAATAGATTTTTTTATTCAGATGTAAGTACTTTATACGAGGTGCTTTTGAATCGTCATTGAATAGAAATGCCCTACGTATCGAGTAGAGCTGGCAAGAAACTCGGCAGTTGCTCTTTTCAAAATTTTCAGTTTACAGACGGTGCGAGCTTACTTTTTTAGGATTCCGTACCTCAAAAGGAAAAAAGGAACCCTTATAGAATAGGGAAGGCGTCCCATATCCTAGCAGTTCGAATTAGAAAGGATGAGGCAAATCGCTTCGTATGTCGTGTCCGTCATTACTACGTACGGGTGCAGACCTTGACGATGCCTCTAGTTTTTTTTTTAAGAATATTAGCCATGCTAATCATGACTAATACTCCCCTTTCCCCTACAATTAAGCGTAAAGCTTGTGTCAGGAGCGGCGACGATAACAGTGCAACGGATGGGGTTTGAACCGCCGACCTTTCGAAATTCAGTCTGCTCCTCAACCGTTGAGCTATCGAGGCTAGCTATAGCTATTTATTCATAAGTCATAACTACATGAAACCGACAACTTCGTCTGCGCGGACTTAGGCTTTTTAAAAATCCTGTGGGAACTTTTGTTTTTCCGGGATAAAAAGTAGCTAGTTATCCGTCTCTATGATGTCCCAAATTCATACAAATTACATCATAAGTACATATCCTGTATGTATCTCTACTTTTAAAAACTAAATCACACTAATCACACTATCACACTTCACACTAATATTATAAAGGCGAAAGTTTGTGTGTATGTGTGTGTGTATGTTTGTTACTCCTTCACGCAAAATCTACTAAACGGATTTGGCTGAAATTTGGAATGAAGATAGATAATATCATGGATTAGCCTATAGGCTACTTTTTATCCCGGAAAATCAAAGAGTTCCCACGGGATTTTGAAAAACCTAAATCCACGCGGGTGAAGTCGCGGGCATCGGCTAGTAGTTTTCAAAAATCTGTAGAACGAGTGTAGACCTTGGCCTATTGTAATTTGTATTACACAACACACTGCAACGGCAGTGCGGTGGGTCTGCAACATGTTCAAACCAGCCGCTCCTAGAAATTGTAATCCAAGGAACTTGAAGACAGGCACAGTCACCCGTCACAACCAGAGACAGTGGGAGACATTGTATCTAACCACAACCAGTTCACTGTGTTACACTGTTCACACAAACTCACACATTAGTAAAAACTTCGTACTTATACACCTGGGTACTTCTCTGATTTGGCGCAAATCGGAGAAAATAAGAGAATTTTTTAAATTGTGAAAATTGCTGAACTAAACTAAAATATAGGTGAAATTAAAAAGAATGACCAAGTTATATCAAATTGCACCCATGAATTTCAGAGATATATGCATTTGAAATTTTCAGTTACTGAAGGTAATGATTTCTAGTGTGCTGGTAATGATTTTGGTGGAGAAGGCGTTGATGTTTATCTGAAGGTAATGAAGCAATATTTCATTTTCAAAAAATAACGTGTTTCTTCATCTTATTAATCAATTAAACAGAATTAATAACGGAAATATTGCAAACTTTAACAAAAATATTATTCCAGACATATCATCACCTATAAATTTTACTTGAAATGTATTAAATAATCATGCTGCGAGAGCATATTATCACGAAAACAAATGTTTGGTGATAGAACAGTATGAGCGAAAACATGATTATTTTAATTTGCATAGAAATGGTAGACCTGCGAAGGGTGTCTTATATAAACATTTTAGTTGATGATAAAGTTAAACCAATTTTGGACCCTGAAGTCAAAAAGAATTTGTAAAACGATTTATAGAAAATAATATGTTCGCAGACACATGTCAAGGAATCATTGCAACATCTTGGGAATGTTAAGACATGCAATGAATACCGCACTATCAGCCTCATGAGTCATGTTCCAAAGATGTTTCTACTTATCAGCTCTTAAGGGATTAGAAATAAATGTGACAACTACTTCAATGAGAGTCAGTTTTGATTTAGATTTGATGTTGGAACCTGAGAAGCATTATTTGCTATAAACGTACTAGTCCAAAAATATAGAGATATGCAAACTGATGTATGAATTTCCTTCATTGATTATGAGAAAGTCTTTGACCGTGTGCAACAAGTGGTACTTATTCGTCGTTTGCAGTATGTTGAACTCGTTGGCAAGGAAATAAAGATCATTAAGAACCCTTACTGGTGGCAGACTGGGACAGTAATAGTTGAAGTTGAGGAAACAGATGAAGTAGCGGTAGGCCATAGGGTATGACAAGGACACATCTTATCTCCGCTTCTGTTCAACTTATACTGAGACGCTATCATCTCAGAAGCATTGGAAAATAAGGAATGGGATGTCAAGGTAAACAAATAAATATAAATAATATTAGATACGCTGATGATACTGTTTTTTTGGCTTCTAGTTCCCAAGATCTTTAGAAAATAATAGATAGCGTTTATAAATGTAGCAGAAAGTCGGGTCTAAGCATGAATCTCTCAAAGACTAAGTTTATGTACAGTATCAAGAAAACCGCAACAAACCTCAATAAGAACTCTCACATGTACAACACTCGAAAGAGTTTCAATGCACAAATATCTTGGTACATGGGTTAATGAAGAATGGGATCCAGATTCTGAAATAAAGACCTGAATTGAAATTGCCCGTGAATTATTCATGAAAATGAAAAAAGTACTGCGCAATAAGCAACTGCTACTGAAAATTACTGCGAGTAAGTTGGATTAAAAAAATAAAAATGACAAAGATGCATCGGTAAAGATAGAGACCTAATTTTGGCGATCAAATGCAGAAAGGTCGGTTATCTGGGGCATGTTCTCAGACATGACCAGTATCAGTCGTACGCGTACTATCTTTAAGAGGTAATCTGCCATTAATAAAAAAAGGAGTATTAGTCCAATGGAAACGTACATCAGAAAGTATTTTTACTTTTGGTGAATTCCTGGCTTTCCTGGAAACTTCTTCCGTTTTATTTATTTCAACTGATAGAGTTTCTTGTAAAGGTTTTTTATATAATCCCATCCTCGTCGCCACTGAAATATACTACAAGAAGTTAATAACCATGGTCATTTCGATACGCCATTTTATTCGAAAACACGTCAAACCGTCGAAACAAAAGCCTAATAATTATTGACATACACCATCGACAATGTATATTACACAAAGCTAGCCCTTGACGTCAATTGTAGAGGTTTTGACGAATAAATAACATCTTTTATTACTATAGGAGTAGTATGTTCACAAGGAGCACATTATTTTTCTGTGGATGATTTTCTTCTAAATCCCTTGTTATCTTAAACAGTATTTTCTCAAACGGCTTACTTCTTTTTATTTTTTCTATATGTTTTTTTAATTTTCAAGTATTTTTTTTCTCTGTACGCTTTGTTGTCTTGGAGTCAACAAAGAGTTTTGATTTTCTATTCTTCTTTAGTCTCAAAATAATCCGTAGAGTTAAGTAAGGATGTCTTCCTCACCACTGTTATTTATCTTGCTTATCGACGAAGTTATGCGTCGTGTCACCAATAGTCCGAAAGGGATATCATGGAGCAGTAGGCAACTTGAAGACCTTGACTATGCGGATGACCTTGTTCTCATATCAGATTGACTCGAATACATTAAGTCCAAATCAAAATACCTACAAGACAAAGTTCCTTAAGTAGTCTGCCGATTACCACAAAGAAAACAGTGAAGATGAGGATAAGTTCTACTGCTTCAGAACCATTTATTTAGAAGACAAACCAATTAAACAGGTGGAGGAGTTCTATAACCTCGGTAGCATCATTTCTCCTAGCGACGGTGCCAAGGCTGATGTCAATAACTGGATTATAAAAGCTAAAGCTCTCTCTGTTTGAATTGCTTGTAAATTCAGTCTTCTTATACAGGTGTGAAACGTGGAAACAACTTTATCGCTAATCCACAGAATTCAGGTTTTCCACAATAAGAGTTTCAGTGTTATTCCCCGCATTTTCTGGTCTAACACGATCAGAAATGAGGACTTGTGGTACAAATGCCAGCAACTCCCAGTTAATAAGGAAATAGCTTTGAGGCGATTGTGATTGGTCGGGCATATTTTGCGAAGAGAGGAAGAAAACGTTGCTCAAGTGGCATTTATTGAAACCTGCCTACCTGGCAGCCTGGCGGTCAAATGAGACCTGGTCGAACAACAAACTCCTAGAGGAGGCCCATTGAAGCAGACCTTAAAAGAGTGGAATTCTCGTGGAACCATGTCAAAGCAGCAACCAAATGTAGGGAGACCTAAAATACAACTGCTGCAGCCCTAATATCCAAGAAGGAATGAAAGGACTCCATCATTCTTCTTTACGTTTCGCATATTTTTCTAGATCTTTCTTTAGTTCTTCGTTTTTGTTTGTTTTTTGTGTTTTTAGCCTGCGCTAATTTTTTTTCGCGCGTTTTTTGACTATTTCTTTTCACTATGGTAGTTTCTAAAATCAATATATGATGGTTATTTTTAATATTGAAATACCTCGAGTTGCAAGGATTTTGAATAGTTATTTCTAAATTGCTTGTAACAATATGGGCTACTAATTCAACTGATTAGTTAAAGAATTACTGAAGATTAATATTTTGTCACGTGATTTAATGTCAAAGGATATGAAGAAAATTACACAATTTTGGAACAACATTATTTCCTGGAAAATTGATCACCTCCTTCAATTCAACATCATTACCTTCAATTTAAAAACGGAAGGAAAATTACGGTAATGATAGAGCGTAAATGAGGTTTTGACAGTTTTAATTGTCTAACGTCGTATTTTAAAATGCAATATATTTGAACTTCAAACTAGATACTTATATTGTTAATAGTACATGAAAGAAGATAAAATTATTAAGAAAAACTAATTACTTACCCTAAAATGATGTTGAAGGTAAAGAGTGAAAAGTCGTGCCAAACACCATTTTCGGCACCAAAAACGTAAATAATTTTTTTTCTACAAGTGCACGGCCACTTTCCGCAACATGCCTAGATAGACCGATTATGGCTTAGTACGGGGCAGGGGAGAACGGGTGGCAATATGTATACTAGAAGGATATTTTGGAGGTGCCATCTCAGTTGCAGGTAATGACTTTTTTTCTGTGCCAAACATTTGTTATTTTTTTATGACGTAATTAAATGATTCGTACGTGTAAAAATGCATTTTAATTGCTTCTCAGGATGTATATAATAATATGTGAAAAACTCGAGCTCGTTTAAAACCGTCTTCTTTGAAAATCATAGCGATTTTTCCTGAGACTCCTGTTTTACCCGCAGAAGGAGGTGAGTTTTTAATATCAAAAATATTATTTCTGAAGTAACCTTTGTAGTTACAATTTTGAATTTTGGGGCACCCGTAGCTGAATATACAAGAGTTCTTTTGTAATGCAATTCTCATCTGTAACTTCATTCATTATTTTTTTATTTGACCTGATATGTGATTTGCGCCAAATTTGAGAATCACCGACCTACCACTTTTTATTTATTTATTCAGATACAATTAGGTCTTGACTGCAATCTCACCTCGTGGTAAGTGATGATGCAGTCTAAGATGGAAGGGGGTTAACTTGAAAGGGATGTACCCCTTTGGTTTCTACACGGCATCTAACCGCTAAATTGCTTGGCGGTATGGTTTTGCTGGTAGGTTGGTAACTAGCCACGGCCGAAACCTCCCACCAGACCATATAGACTGGTAATATTCGTTTTTAACGGGAACTGGCGGCAATACGTCATCATCCTGACTAGTCGTGTCGAGTTTGTGATTGGGACTCAACATCTCAAGACTCAAGGGTAAGCCCTTGTAGAGGCATGCAGCCTCTTTTAAGACCGGCAGCTGCGAAGAAAGCAACACACTTTGCAGCTGTCAGTTAGAGAACACAATTTGAATTCGGAGCGATTCAAATATCTTGCTGGCCTGGACGAACCCCGGGCAGCGAAATTCAACGAATTCACTTCTGATTATCAAGACCGAAACACCTCGTTTTTCTACCACAGTTTTAATTGTAACCCAAGCACATATTCTGGTGGCCGCCGAGAAGAGCACGCAAGCATATGGGTTACATATTCTGGTGACCCACGACAAGAGCACGTAAGCATATACATATTCTGGTGACCGCCGAGAAGAACACGCAAACATATGGGTATTGCTGCCATAATAGTTGGCTCGCTACAACTGAACCTTTGAACCCTTTGAACCCGACGCGCTGGTTCATACATGCCTCGTGAGGACATATCCGAGGCGCCCTGAGGAGGATCCAGGTTCTATAAAAACATTACTTTGTTCTTCTGTGCTGCAAAACATTCGAACAATTATTTATTATTATTGTGTCATTTATTTTTCATTTTTTTGGTGAAAGACATTTTGGAGTGACAATTGACTTTTTAAATTTTAAATTCCGTATAAGAACTTTTCTTCTTCACGCATAAACAATAGAGACATTAAGTGACTTTGAATTATCAAAATTTGAAAAATGATATTTGTAAACATTTACATTTTATTTTATATTTTATATATTATTCATTTTGTAATTTTTTATGTTGTGATTCTTTTTATTTTGTGTAAGGTTTTCAGCTATTTAAAATGGAACAGAGGGTCCGGCAGCTTAATTATTAATGACGAAGTGCTAGGGAATTGTAAGCCGTCCCAGTTTCTTCGTCATTTATGTTCCCTGGCTGGTCACGTACCTACTTACCGACCAGATTTTTGTTTACCTCAGCTATGGATGCGCCGCTTGCCACAATATTAGCAAGCCATATTAGCTGCGCAGTCCAAAATTTCATTTGATAAGGTTGCCGAACTGGCAGGCTAAATTTTAGAGGTCCCCCCCCTGGCATCATGGCACTTTTACTTATATTATTGGAACTTTATAATATGCGATGTTAACACCGCTTTTATAGGGTCCGATTTCTTATCGTATTTTAATTTATTGCCAAATTGCAGAAGCGGTCGGCTGATCGACAACACGACTAGTCTTTCTTATATGGCATCCATAACTACGGATGACCAGGTTAGCGTAAAAACCATAAATGGTAAGCATGAAATATTATTCAAGTTTCCTGCTATTTTAAGGCCTCCAGGCCTGTGCGTGAGATCAAACATACCACGGTGCACCTCATCCGAACGACGGATGGTCCGCCGGTATCGTGTCGTCCACGCCGCCTAGGCCCTCACAAATTAGCCATCAAGGATCTTCAGGAGTTTCCCTTGCCGAAGACGGTACAAGGTCTTCGAAGATTCCTCGGTATGGTGATTATTTATCATAAGTTTTACCGGGCATAGCCCACAGTACCTCTCCACTCATTGATGCTCTGTCAGCCATTCAAGGTAAAGGCGACAAGCCGTTTACTTGGGCACCTGACTTAGAGCGTTGTTTCAACTCGTGCAAGGAGAGTTTAGCTAACGCAACTCTGTTGGCTCATCCAGTCGCCGACGCTCAACTCGGGTTATTTACCGATGCGTCTAGCTCTCATGTCGGCGCTTGTTTACAACAAGTTAATAAGGCTTGGCAACTAATTGCATTTTTTTTAGCTAAAAAAGCTAAACTGCAATTTGTCCACAAACCCTTATTATACGTTTTCACTCAACGGCGTGAGAAACTTCCGCCTGTACAATTAAATCAATTAATATATATTTATTCCACATGTTCCAGTCGTACGGTTCGCTTCCTCGTACCTTATCATGCCGCTTAGCAAATAATTTATTAATCTTTTTCTTTTCTCTTCTTTTTCACTCCGTAGGGGGGTGATGTAGAGGCATGCAGCCTCTTTTAAGACCGGCAGCTGCGAAGAAAGCAACACACTTTGCAGCTGTCAGTTAGAGAACACAATTTGAATTCGGAGCGATTCAAATATCTTGCTGGCCTGGACGAACCCCGGGCAGCGAAATTCAACGAATTCACTTCTGATTATCAAGACCGAAACACCTCGTTTTTCTACCACAGTTTTAATTGTAACCCAAGCACATATTGTAAATACAGCCCAAGTAATACAAGATAATATGTAGCAGTATTTTTATTTATCAGTTATCTATCATACGCTGCATGGCTGCTACATATTCGTGATGTAGAGGCATGCAGCCTCTTTTAAGACCGGCAGCTGCGAAGAAAGCAACACACTTTGCAGCTGTCAGTTAGAGAACACAATTTGAATTCGGAGCGATTCAAATATCTTGCTGGCCTGGACGAACCCCGGGCAGCGAAATTCAACGAATTCACTTCTGATTATCAAGACCGAAACACCTCGTTTTTCTACCACAGTTTTAATTGTAACCCAAGCACATATTGTAAATACAGCCCAAGTAATACAAGATAATATGTAGCAGTATTTTTATTTATCAGTTATCTATCATACGCTGCATGGCTGCTACACCCTTATGGGTCGACCTGACATCAAAAAGCTTGGCAATCCATATTCATATTGTAAATAATGCGAAAGTGTGTCTGTCTGCCTGCCAGTGTTTCACAGTTTATCTGTCGAACCAATTTTGATGAAAAGGACAGAGATAACTTAAATATATCTCGGGGACGGATATAGACAAGCCCTATTTTTTATGACAAAATATCCAATAGTTCACACGGGGACAAAAGGTCCATCTGTTTTACAGATTTTCATGAAAGGAACAGACATAGCTTGCATCTTGGATACTAACCTAAGCTGCTTTTTATTCTGGAAAGTCAGAGTTCCCGTGGGTTTTTGAATATCCCATAAGAAGAGTGAATCCACGCGGACGAGGAAGTGCATCGTTTGGGAAAATTATTAAAAGCTTTTTTATAAAGTCAATTAAAGAGAGACAAGGGCGAGGCCTAGGGGAAGAAAATGTATCACGAATTCTGTTTCTCGTACTTACCTAATAAAACGACAAAAGAATACAGAAAAAGTCTATTTAATTGGGTCTCTCAACCTTTCAGAGCTTAAAACATACGCGTTAGGTTCTTGGCGTAACTTTTATAACACAAAAATGTAGACTACTTGTATGTATGTAGGTACTTACTTAGATACTTTTTCTTCTACTAACTCATTTGCCTAAATTCGCATAAGTATACCTACAGTCTATCTTTGTAGAGTTAGACCGTAAGTACATATTTTCTACTGAATGTTTATGAGCTGGTCGGTAATTTTTGATTTTCTAGGTAACTAGGTACCTACTTAGTTTATATTCAAAAATGTCCCGTATGACCATATACCTACCTACCTATTCAAAAGGTAAACAAAAAACTGGTTAACGCGAGTCGGACTCGCACACAAAGGGTTCCGTACCATTATACAAGAAAATAACACATTTTTTAGATTTTTTTTTTGTATTCATGGCAGTTATATTGAAATTTATTATTTGTTGTTATAGCAGCAGTTGGAATACACATTCTGTGAATATTTCAATTCTCTTCCTATTATGGTTCATCTCTTGAACCAACGAAAGAGAGACGGACGGACGGACGGACAGCGGTAGCTTAGTAATAGAATAGGGTCCTCTTGACACTCTTCCGGTACGGAACCCTAAGGGTACCTATTTAGTGCATTTACCAGGAATTAACAGATAGATACCCATCAATCTATGATTGCAACATTGCATGTCTAAATCCATCAAGATACCTACCTACTTTAATCGTAACGCAGTTCAATGGATTAATTTTTTAAATACCAGTTATATAGCCCCCAGTCCACACGACTCATGGAACTTTATATTTTTAATTGAAGATGATTTATAAGGAGAAGGTCATTTTCATAATCTTAAATGGATGGAAAATCTTCTAAGTATACCTACTAGATACATAACAAAGACTAACTGACTAATATATTTTTATCAACTCACAGCCTAACCACCTTGCCCACCATTAATTTATTAATGGTAGTTTTCGTAAACTAGGAATCGTAGTTTACAGTAATAATTTGTCCATTTCCTACGGTTGTTTTGGTATAAAACGATTGCCTTTTATGCTATTTTTCAACATTTTGTCACTCTTGGCTTGCGCTGTTGCATTAATAAATAGGAGAGATTAATCAACGCGGGTGAAGTCACGGGCATCAGCTAGTGTTTTATAATTTTTGAAATAAGCATTTTTTTGGTGCTGGGGAAAAGATATCTTTGAGTTATTTTTGAAAACCCGCATATTTACCGCCGTTATTTGACAGCTTTTTTTAAAACTGGTTTTACGGCTCTGGATTCTAGCTTTTTGCCTTCTGCCACGCTGTCAAATAACGAAGTGTATTGTTTTTTTTTTTTGGCTAAAATAAATACAGCTACAATGCATTGCTTTCAAATCGACCGAAGAAAAAGAAAATAGTTAATAGAGAGAATACTCTGTGACTCCGTGATAAAATGCCATTTATCAACAAAAACACTAGTAATGCTGAAGTTCAAAAAAAGTATCGATACTAAGTGTATCATTTTAAAAATATAGGAATTGGCATGATTTTTACGGTTCTAAAATAATAGTGATTGGGCTAAACTATGCTGTACTCTTTACCACTCTGAATATTGTTTTAAATCAGTAGCGTCATTGGTGTTGCTATAGAAAAAAAAATCACTTTTGATATAATGTTTTGATATTTTATATCGACAATAGGTACTTCGAAAAATTAAATTTAAATATTATCGCCGAAAAATATCAACATGTTGAAAACAAAATGTCATGTAAGGCGATATATCGATATCTTTTCACAACCCTAGATAACACTGACAAGTGACAACCAAGGGCGACGGTGTTCTGCGCCAATGACAAATGACAATTGGGACTTCGTCTGTGATGGCGTTTGCTGGCGCGCGTGCTGTGCTTGTTTGGAGTGTTTTTTTGTTAAGAGTGGCTGGTTTTTGTATTAGTTGGTGTTTTTTGGTGGTGGAACTGACCGGAAAGCGCTCTAAAGGGGCACCGCGCGTATGTTGGCGGGCGCCGGCGCAGACGGAGTCCATACTTGTATAAATTCAAAAACTTGAAAATGTCACAAACTTGACATTGGCTAATCAGAGTAAAGCCAGATTAAAGAAAAAAAAAAAAAAACCAATGACAAATGACAATTGACAACTGACGTTTTTCATGGTAGCTCATGGGATTTATTTTTCATTAATTTGTTCAAAAGCTTTAGAATATTACATGTAATGTAATTGTAATGTCTTTGTTTGATAACGCGGTCTTCAATTCCACCCTCTACGCAGCGCTGTATCTTCAAATAGAGGGTACTTTAGGATTTGCAAAGGATTTCTTTCAGTCGTGTGTGTCATCGTTGCCGATCGAAAATCTTCCAAAAACCTTTGTGAATTTCAGTGAACTATCCTTTTACGAGGATATCGCAGAAGTATTTTACTTCAACGAGTTTCAGTTGTTGTTGTTTAAGACGTTCTCTTTGATTTTGCTGTTTACTTTCATATTGATTATTTTGTCTTGGAGAGTGTATGGAAAACGTATTTCGGAACGATTTATGAGGCCCGGTAAGTCGCAATTTATCTATCTTGTTGATATTTCCAATGAATTTTGCTCTTGGTATTTAATCGTTACTGTACGTTTGATATTTTACCTAGTGAAACGAAATTATATCTGACAGTATGTTTATAAGTGAATCTGGATTGTCTTTTCACATTAAATTACACTAATTAACTAGCTTTGCTTTCACCTTTTTTAAAAACTTTTTTGTACCATAGTATACCTGTCTAACCTAACCTTTGGATCACATTTTACATTATTATAAGTAATGTATCTACTTACCTACTAACTTAAGTACATTTACTGATATCTGAGTGATTAAAACTCCAACTATTCTTAAACATATCTCTTCAATTCATGTCATTGGCGAAATATTTGTGCCCATCTGATGCAGCCACACACCATAAAACAAAATTAAATCAAAGACTTCAGTCTCCTATTTGGGGTCTGGTGATAATTCTGTTTTCTCCACCATTTGCAATATTGAGACCTTCAAAAGAAGTGTGAATAGGCAAGCATGCTCCAGCATCATCACCTATGTTGATGTGATAGCAGTCAAAAAGTGTTCGATCCAGGTCATTCACATAGAAGTTTACAAAGCTTTGTGCATTTTAAGCGATTAAATTTTAATGGTGAAGGAAAACATGGTGAAATTATATACATGCCTGTGAGGTCTCCATAATGTTGGCAATGTCTAACAATCCATACTGGCCAGCATAGAGCACTATGGGATTTCTACTCATTCTGAGAGGAAATCCATGGTCAATAGTGAACAGTGGTTGGCTTGAGATGAAGATGATTAATATAACTTAAATTATTTATATTACAGCAACTTCGGCAACAATTGAACAACTGAAAGAGAGTGTATCCAAACTAAAACTCCCTAAAGAGCACACACCAAGGATCTAATCCAAGTAAAAATGGCAGACAAAATAAAGAACTTTTTCAAGAAAAAGAAGGCCGATGCTAAATTCAAGCTAGCTGGGCCCGGTCATAAACTCAGTGAATCTACAATAAGTAGTCAATCATCAAATCATGCTAAGAATGTCCGCACTGTGGTACGATCAGGACTTTCGGAAGAAAGTAAGGTAGCTGCGGAGGCTGCGCTGGCGAGACTACAACAGACTAGAGATAACCCAGCTTTTAATACGTCTTTAGCTGCTATAAAAGTAAGTTTTTGGTACTGACTACTATGTCCTAATTAAGTTTTAACTATAGAATATCTTTATTTTATTTTATTTTTAGTTATTTTACCAAAATGTCTTTGAAAAATTCCAATGGGATCTTTAATAACGGATATTTTGACAAAGTTGTGGCAATCAATTAGTCATTGATAAAAAGTGGGGATGGTGGGAATTTAGGTTTTTTATTAAAATTCCAAGTGAACCTTTAATTTTTTAAGATAAAAAGTAGCCCATATCCATATACAGGATGCAAACTGACCCAATTTATTAATCCCCTTTGATTTTCCAAGACAAAAAACAGCCTATGTTGATCCTCATGATGCTATATAGCTCCAAAGTTTGTCAAAATTGGTTAATAACGTGGCAGTGAAAAGCTAGCAGTTCACCAGACATACAGACTCACTTTTGCATTTCTAATATAAGTGTGGAAATGAGAAAAACTACATGGTATTGGTAGATTGAGAATATTATAACATTCTCAAAGGTATTTAATGTTTGCCGATCTGCACTTCAGCATGGTAGAATAGAATAGAATATATTTTTATTCAAGTAGACTTTTACAAGTGCATTTGGATTGTCTAAATAATTTACTAAATCCTTATTCTGAGTGGAGACCAGTACTCAATAGTGGGCCGTCAACATCTTGAGATGATAATGATGATGATAATTACAGGCACAAGTAAAGAGGGAGTTGGAAAATGAAAAGGCAACCAGCTCCAAATCAATCACTGAACCACGAGAGTCAATAGAAAAAGTTGAAATAGAATGTGATGTGCCTAAAAATTTTGCAGCATCTGGAGTTTATTTCAAGTAAGCTGTTTAAATGTATGAGAATATTTAGTGATATGGCCGTCTAGATCACCAGATGGGCATTTTTAGGGTTCCGTACTTCAAAAAGAAAAATGTAACACTTATACAATCACTTTGTTGTCTGTCTGTCTGTCAAGAAACCTATAGGGTACTTCCCGTTGTCCTAGAATCATGAAATTTGGTAGGTATGTAGGTCTTATAGCACATGTACAGTAATAAATCTGAAAAAATACTCGAGTATGGAACCCTCAGTGCGCGAGTCTAACTCGCACTTGGCCTTTTTTTTTAATTTATACACTAGCACATGGCTGCAAACTGCAGACCTGCTAGCAAATGATGATGCAGCCTAAGATGGAGCGTGCAATATAAATAAATCAAGTGGAAACAGAAAACTTGCATCTATATTTAATAGAATTATTCCAATCACAATTATTGTGATTGGCTGAATTTATGGTTGTCTTGTTGCAACAATGCATTGTAGCGAATAGTGAGCGAGCGTCGACCAATTAGAGGTGATTGCGATCGTGAAATTGTAGCTGTCATTTTACCATAATTGAGCACAAGTGAATATTGCAACTTTCAATGTTTTAAGTATAGGGGCAAAAAAAATTGAATTGAATTGAAAATGTTACAATATAAATATTGCCATTTAATAATAATTAATGTTATGGAAATGTTTTAGATGCCCTCTTATAAGCAATGACATTCTACCTCGCGATGAATGGAAGAGAAACATTAAAACATTCCTGTACGAACAGTTGGAGGATGAGCGAGGACTCACCGCCTGTCTCATCATACAGTCCTGCAATAGTAACAGGGAAAAGGTAGGACAATTAGACATGTTTTTTGTAAAAGAAAATTCTCATTGATTACTGTAATCCATACTATAATATTATAAATGCGAAAGTGTGTCTGTCTGTCTGTCTGTCTGCTACGTTTTCACGGTTCAACCGCTGAACCAATATTAATGAAATTTGGTACAGGCTTGGGATACATCCCGGGGAAGGACATAGGCTACTTTTTATCCCGGAAAATCAAAGAGTCCCTACGGGATTTAAAATAATCGAAGTCCACGCGGGCGAAGCCGCGGGCATCCCCTAGTCTTTTATAAGATATGTTGATGTACCTGTGCAGAAATTTTATTTTTGAATGGCGCGAAAATATCTCAGCCAATCATAGCGCGCGTCCGTCCGCTATTGGTTGTTGCCTAGGCGCATGTTTGTACGCGCGAATTATGCTGTCTCTCTCTACTACATACTCTTTTGTTTCGAATCTTAATGTCAAGCAGTAAGGTCTGTATTTCATTGTCGTACATTAGGATTTTTATTCCGCGTTAGCGATTCGTTTGCGCAGAAAAGTGCAAGTGTCGATGCGTATCATAAAACTTGTAGCACTGTACTTTGTCTTATTATATTAAAACTTATAAGATACTAGCTGACGCCCGCGACTTCGTCCGCGTGGATTTAGGTTTTTCGAAATCCCGTGGGAACTCTTTGGTTTTCCGGGATAAAAAGTAGCCTATGTGCTATTCCAGGATATTATTTATCTCCATTCCGAATTTCAGCCAAATCCGTCAAGTAGTTTTTGCGTGAAGGAGTAACAAACATACACACACACACACACACACACACACACACACACACAAACTTTCGCCTTTATAATATTAGTGTGATACCTACTTACAATTAGTTAAAAACTTAGTTTTGGAAACTTGTCATAGATAAACTTAAATCGTAAACATGTTCCTCTTCTCTTTAGGTTGAAACATGTGTGGAGACTCTTTGCAAGTATTTAGAGAATATTGTGACTTATCCTGAAGAGGAGAAGTACCAAAAAATTCGTATGTCAAACAGGTAAAATTAATCACTTAATTTATCCAAATAATATGATACTTAACTCGATTTAAAAACATAACGAAAGGAAACTGTATTTTAACCATGTAGACTACAGGCCCATGTTCAAAAATGGATGGGTCATATGAACCACCAGGTGACGTATACAGGACGATATAAGAGCATAAAATAATAAGATTCAGCACTATGCCGTCACTTGTAAGCTGTCCAACAGAGTGCTGGTGAGAATTCAAAAGTGCAGGTAGAGTGAGTACATTTTGGTCATATATTTTTGTACGGCATTTTTACCATCGATAGATCCATGAAAAATAATAAGAAAGCGCGCAGTGCCGTAAAAAAATGGTGCGCCACAAAGTCAGTAAATTTTTTGATTTTCTGACAATTTCCAGGATAAATTTGGTCATTTAATTCTGTACGGCATTAGTTTCATACTGTTTCAATACAGCCTCTAATCCATTAGTCCGCAACGCCGTACAAAAATCATGCGACAAGGGGAAAAAATTGAGAGTAGCAACCCCCTCTCTTTCCGTGGTCCGGGGGGTGATTTGAAAAAGTACGGCTTTGGTTCCAAAACATTATCTAGCACTCAAAAGTACTATTAAAAATAATGCCGTCAAAAAATTAGTGTTCATTTGAATGTGTATCAATAATTATCGTAATTTCATGGTATACTTGATTTTTAAAGCTGTAAAATCATTTGACTCTGTACGGCAACTTTTTTTTTAACATGATAGTGTAAAATACTATTGTTATATAGTATTGCCGTTCAAAAGAAACTGTTCTAAAAAAAAATATAGAGAAATACAAAAACTGAAATTTTTCAAATTATTGCAAAAGTTTAAATATTCATAGATTAATAAAATATAGCAATTATCTACGCTTTTCCCTTGTTTTAAATAGTATTAAGATAAATAAATTAGGAAAAAATTATGCCGTACATTTTAATGCAGATCATATCTTTTAGGCTGATGAAAATGACGCTACCATTTTAAGGGTGTAGTACTTTATGGCCATCTGATACTGTACGGCATTAACATATTTTTGAAGAGAACAATTGATAATATGATAAAATCACTATGCCGTCTAACTGAAGTGAACGGGTGTGTATATAATATCCACATCCCCTACAAACCTTTGGACCAGCGAAAATGTACGGCATGTAAAAAAATATTGTCTATGCATAAAACACTTTCAAAATAAATTAATTTTATGTTGTTTCAAATCATCCCCCGGACCACGGAAAGAGAGGGGGTTGCTACCCTCAATTTTTTCCCCTTGTCGCATAATTTTTGTACGGCGTTGCGGAATAATGGATTAGAGGCTGTATTGAAACAGTATGAAACTAATGCCGTACAGTATTAAATGACCAAATTTATCCTGGAAATTGTCAGAAAATCAAAAAATTTACTGACTTTGTGGCGCACCATTTTTTTACGGCACTGCGCGCTTTCTTATTATTTTTCATGGATCTATCGATGGTAAAAATGCCGTACAAAAATATATGACCAAAATGTACTCACTCTACCTGCACTTTTGAATTCTCACCAGCACTCTGTTGGACAGCTTACAAGTGACGGCATAGTGCTGAATCTTATTATTTTATGCTCTTATATCGTCCTGTATACGTCACCTGGTGGTTCATATGACCCATCCATTTTTGAACACGGGCCTGTAGTCTAATGCAATAACTGGCTTTTTTGTTATCATCAACCCATCACTGGGTCACTACTGAGCATGTCTCCTCTCAAAACGAGAAGGGTTTGGCCATAGTCTGCAACGCTTAGATGCGACGAAATTTGTCAAAACTCGAAATCCTTAGTGTGGGTCTAAATTAGTCAATCATTTTTTTTTTAAATTATATAGACTAGCGCTTGGCTGCAATCAGACCTGCTAGCAAGTGATGATGCAGCCTAAGATGGAGCGCGCTTGCCTAGAAGTTGCCTATCATTCAATCTGCCTGTTTGCGTCCATTGCTGGACATAGGCTTTCCCAAGAGCGGGACGCCACACCCGGTCCTCCGTCTTTCTCATCCACACTATCTTAAGGTTGTCGGTCCAGCGGGTCGGAGGTCGTCACACACTGTGCTTGCTGATACGCGGTCTCAACTCCAGAACACGTCTGCCCCAGCGGCCATTGATTCTGCGACAGATATGACCTACCTACTGCCACTTCAGCTGACTAATTAGTTTATTGAGAATATCTACATGCAAAATTTTAAGCTTTTAGACCTATCAGTATAGGCTGGGTTGTGTGTTAAGTGTATTTAGGCTCTACTTGGCGATGAATACATCATAAGGAATCGTGAGAGAGCCTACATAATGTTCTCAAAGGTGTGTGAAGTCTGCTAATGCATACTTGGTCAGCATGGTAGACTATGGCTAAACCCTTCTCATTCTGAGAGGAGACCACAGACAAGCTGTGCTCAGTAGTGAGCCAGTGATGGGTTGATCATGATGATGATTACAAATTATTTTTTTAGAGTGTTCTGTGAGCGCGTTCAACCCATAGAAGGAGCGATGGAACTGTTATTGGCCGCTGGGTTCACTCAACAGAAGCTGACTAATGCGGACGGTGTGGAGGAAGACTTTCTGGTGTTCAATAAAGACAATGTGCCTTCAGTGGAAAGTTTGATAGTGAGTTCTTTAACATACATCAGTCACGAAAGTTGAAAGAACAGACTTGCTAGTACAGGGCTAGTTTGCCTAGGAGCTTTTTCTCGCCTAACAACCAGGACTTGAACTCTAGACCTAAAGATCTGCAGGCTGCAGCTATGCATGCTAGCCACTTGACTAATGAGGCGACGACCCCTCATTATCATTATTAACCGATAGATGTCCACGGCTGGACATAGGTCTCTTGACGTCAAGGTCTTGCGCCGCCTGAATCCAGTGGCTCCCTGTGACTCGTTTGATGTCGTCCTTCCAACTAGTTGCCAAACTAGTTATAATAATAGTTACAATATTATAATGTAAATAGATATAATAATAGTAATAGTTTAAATATTGTTTTTATTTATTATATTATTTTTTATATTATATGTATCCCTTTTATATTATATGCAAGTAACTATATTGTCATATATAGCATATATATATATATATATATATATATTATATATATATAATTACTTTTTATGTTTATTAGTATATATATAAATCTTTTTAAAAAAATTCCTTGCGACTTGGTACTATCCAACCTCCTTCCTAGAACTTCACGTTTCAGCAAAGGTTGCCTGGTAGAGATTGCTCCAAGCAATAAGGCCGCCTTTGCACACAATTGTTTTTTTCTGTTTTCTTCTTACTGTGTTGTTATCCTTTACATGTGCTTTTGTGTGCAATAAAGTGTGCTCGAATGGCACAAGCTTTTGCCCCTAAAGACCAACACACGTGGCTAGCGCGGTCATTAGGAGGAAAAGTATGAGACAACTAAACAACAGAGTAAGGATAGTATGTTTTCACCTTCAGAGGTTTGATGAAGCCGTATAGACAGCAATTGTGCGGTAAGAGCGACCCTATAGCGCCCTATAGACCCTAGAGTGGGCCTATATCGAAGAGTCGTCGCGGTCGTCATTTACCACGAGATCAAAGGCTTCTCTCTTTATACTGTGACCAAACATACAAGCTAAATATCTAAACACGTTATTTCCAGAGCTTAATAGATGCATTGAGAACAGCGGAACCAATCCAACTAGAGTTAGACCGGAACCTACAAGTGTTACTGCCTTCGCAATGTGATGGTACGTGAATCGTCTCTGTTTAATATTTGGTGATTGGCTATAATGAGGAAATTATTATAAATAAAACGGCTAAACTCAGGGACACCTTTAGCATTTGGAGTTATATGTTAATACACGTAATGCCAAGTATATGGCAGGCACAATACGTCGGGTGGACAATGTAGACGTCCCCAATCAAACTACCAGACTTTCGCGGTTTAAAAGAAGAACTTTATCTTATAGAGCTATTAATTTGACTCATTCAACTCTCTCAAGAGAAAAAACCTGAGGAGGAAAGAAAAAGTTTAATTTATACGTTCTGGCCTGAATGAAAGGTCGGTTGATACATGTATATGCCGATTTGGCCATCTTCTCTGACCAGAGCTCCTTCTAGCACGGGGGATCCCTGCACCGGTATCCGGTCTTTTAGCATTGTTATGGGGCTGCAGTCAACTTCCCTATTTGCGCTGCGAAGCGTTTTCAATTGCCTAGGTACGTAAACCTAGGTTCTTTTCAATGAGCTCTGGGCTCGCCCCTTACCATGGTATATTTTGGTATATATATTCATTTGTTATATTATGTCTAAATTGGCCAATTTAGAGGTCGGGAAGTCGCTGCTTATAAGACATGGCGTGTATTGGTGTGCCGGAACTCTGCCGCCAGGAGCCACCTAATCGACCGTGTGCCTTTTTTTTAATTAAATCCGACTTTATAAGTCATGGATATCAAATTAATAGTTCTCCCGAATTATGCTTTCGAATGTCCCTAGGTTTTACCAGAATACAGTGTCGTCGCTCGATCTCCCAAAACCTCGGCGTAACAATGACACACAAAAAAAAAGGTTTATACCTGCCCTTTTTTTTTTTGTCCGCTCGCAGCCATCGATGCTCGCTGCCTCTCGTACATTTCTTGAAATGATTATTAACCGCGATGGCACCGTGGTTAAGTCATTTCTCTATCTACTAGAAGGTCAGGGTTCGAAACTTTGGCAACTATTCCTAAATCTTTCGTAGTTGTATACATTACAATTAATTTAAAACATCACTTGTTTAGTGCAGAGAATAACATCGTGAGGAAAACTACAAGTCTGAGAGTTCTCTATGAAGTCCGCGCTCAGTAGTGAGCCGGTGAAAGCTGTCCATGTTGATGAAGACTATGTTGATACCGCGGTAGCTAGTAGTTTATTAGTACACCACCTTATTTTAGCTATTGAGTGATTTTTCTACCAAATCAATAATTGTAACGACAAGAGTCATTCCATCAGACTGCATTAGACTGCTAATTCAATTCTAATCCCTATTTAATGCTGAATAAGAGCTAGTATTATAAATAGGTGCACTGCTGAAAAAAAAACCTAACCTAATTTTTACTTAATAATAGGAAATTGTGATTGGTAAATAGGTCATATGAGAAAATCTTAATATTGGAGCTCAAGTTAGTTCGATACATGGTTTCTTTGTATCTTTGGCTTTGTTAATATTACAATACGATAGTCTAGCCTCCAAACAAATTGAATCTCCATTATTAAATGTCTAGGAAAATGTATCTAAATATAGCAAATAAAAGATGATAGTTATACCCAAGTGCATTTATTTCTGGTAAATAATTGTTTATTTACTCATACAGTTGAGTATTTAGAAAAAAAGAAGAGAAACTGAATTTATTATTTAGACTGGAAATTAAGTAACTTTATTACATTAATTAATTCCCGGCCGAATACTTGCTTCCTAAGCCATACTAATTATTGAAAGGGAAAAGCAAATATTCAGAACAAAAAACCCTTTCGGCTCTAGATATTATCATTTTTATCTAAAAATACACACATGCCCACATATTTAATAGAGATCTAAAAATACACACATGCCCACATATTTAATAGAGATATTATCTACAATTCTTATTTCTATAATAAAGTAAATTTTAAGGACACACATTACACAGTTTTATACAATCAATCTAGATATATTCAGATCCCAGCTCCGCAGTTAGTTATTTCGTCTCAATTAAACACTTTGGTTTAAGAAGTTTAATTTTATGTTCAAACGTGGAGTTAACTCATTGTGCGGTCTAGAGTATAGATACGATTTTTATAGCCTCGTATTCATAATTTAAGGATTATGTAAATCATTACAAACAAAATTTCTAGAACCCACCCCTGCTAAAACCAAGTTGTGGATCCCCGATTTACGTCATATAAAATACAAAGTGTGTAATACATTATCTGGATTCATTTCTAATTAAATCAATCAATTAATTTAATTAACTAGGGTTGTGGAGCTGATTTCAAAATAATCTAGTCAAAATAACACAAAATATAATACGTCACCCAATATCAGCTTCTGTCGGCTCAAAACACACACTGATTAATTAAGATTTTACACTATCAAATTTTACTAGTTACTAATTTTAACAATACTAAAATTATTGTTTCAATTTTACAATTTTTCTTTTCTCAAAACTTTAATTTTGAAATATCGAAATTAATGTCGAAATAATCTAGAATAGAGTGATGAGTCTCGAAGGCTGAGGGCCCGAATGAATCCTTCTCGACGACTGTCCTTTTGCTAATATCGTCTCCCTTCTCTACCTTTCGACTTTCTCCCTCTTCCTGTAACAGAAAAAAACACGAGAGCATCTGATTCGTCTTTTGATTGTCTCCTGCGCACCCCTGAATTTTTATTGGTGGACAGAAGAAATGGTGTTTCAAAGTTCCGCCTTTTGACACACCTCGGTGTTCCTGAATGGTCCGATTTTGGCTTCACAATTATTTCTCATGTTCCCATGGTGTTTTTTTTACTTTCGCGCAATCTGGTTGCAATATATGGCATTGTTTATTACACTTACAAAGATTTCTAAGTTAAAATTGACGACTTTATCAAATTTATGACCGACCCTAACGCAATTTTAAAAACTTAAGCTAATTTATTGTTTGTTTATGGATAGGCTCAAAGAAATTTTGTTTTAAGACGTATTTCTCAGTATTTAATTTATTTCATTTCTTTATTTTTTTGTTCTACCATTCTTTTAACATTTAGAGTGATTTATCTCTCAAGCCGTTTGCTTTCTAAAAGCAAAACTTAAAGTAACGGCCATAAAAAAATCTATGATGAATAGGTATGACTATCTCACACTCCCCCAAAATAGATTTTTAATACACGTAGTAATCCCCCTTTTGTCCCTGCAGCTGTGCTAGTTGTTTCAAAATCTATTTTTCTCCTTATCTGTATTAGAACGTTAGTATTAAACCTCCCACGCCTATCTATTATCCCCTCGGGCATGACCATAACTACTTAACTCAGGTATCTCTTTGTTTAGTGTACCCCAAACTACCTGTTTTCTGTTCCTTTCAATACTCTGGTTTTACCTATCTTTCTAGTTATCTACATAGTACCTAAACAAATGAATGGCATTGTAGTTACCCTTAACTTTATCAGTATGAACGTCTATTAATGTATATACATTATTATATGGAACTGCCCCTATTATGTACGGTCCTTCATATAAGCGCATGAATTTTTTTGTCAACTTTTTATCCGCATCTGACTTCGTAAAAGTCTTAAGTTTCACTAAATCTCCAATTTCGAATTGTATTAACTTATGATTTTTGTTATAATGTAATTGCCTACTTTCGGCCGCCTTATCTATGTTTTGTCGTGCCTGTTGTCGAATCTGTTCTAACGGTTCACCTTGTAAGTCTGCCCTCACCGATGAGTCAGTGCTGAAATCAGTCGATAGCAGAGTACGTTTTCCATATATAATCTCGTTTGGCGAATATCCAGTTGTAGTATGTATTACCTGATTGTAACAATCTTCTATATCCGATAATAGATCTACCCATGATCGATGTGATTTGTCGCAATACGTCCTGAATAATCTACCTAACTCTTTATTAACCCTCTCTGTCGAATTTGGCCGCGGATTTCTAACAGATGTGTGCGTTAATTCGATACCTAGTTGGCGAATACCTAACTCGAAAACTTTTGAAGTAAAGTTCGCGCCTCTGTCTGAACATAATGTCTTAATTGTGACCTGCTTATGAAACTTTTTTACACAAGTTAAAGTAGCCTTCCCACTAGCCTGGCGTAGTGGGTATAGTCTGATTAACTTACTATAAGCATCTTGCATTACGAATATGTATTTAAAACCAAATCGTCCTGCCGGTAAAGGTCCAAAAATATCGCAAAAAACTCTCTCTCCTATTTCCTTCGCTATTACAGTTTTTATCGGCCCCGTGTGCGTTTCCAAAGCATGTTTTGACTTCTGACATGCCTCGCAAGCTCTTACAACACGACCTATTATACGAGACATATTTGGGAAATAATATTGACGTTTCATCAGAGCATAAACCTTGTATCGCCCGAAATGACCTACTTCTTCATGTATGCTAACTATCAAATCCCTTAGTATGTTCTCGGGAACATATAATCTTAAGATATCCCCTTTTATGTCTGTTCTATAAAGAATCCCTTCTTTAAGCACGTAGTACTTTGATTCAGAAGTGTTTGCTGTTTGCACGCGTCTAATTATCTCACTAGCAGTCTTGTCGCGACTTTGATAACTACCTATCTCTCTCCATCGCTCCCGCACTAATCGTCCTAATGATGTTTTAAATAGATTCATTTCAGGCCCCGTGACCTTGTTAGTTAATACATCAGTGGTCCCCTTTAAATGTCGAGACAATACGTCTGCTACAATGTTTAGTTTACCTTTCACATGTTCGACTGTGTAATTAAATCGCCCTATATAATGTACCCAACGTATCATCCTAGCACTCAATAGTTTGCACGTCTGCAAGAAAATCAGACTTTTATGATCAGTCCTAATGACTAAATTCGCTCCTCTCAAATATGTTTCAAACTTTGACAAACTGAAAATGATGGCCCATAGTTCTTGTTCAGTAACTGTCCATTTGCGTTCTGTCTCTGTCAATGCTTTACTACAGAACCCTAATATTTGTTCTTCACCAGCTTCATTCAATTGATAGACATAACCCGAAACCCCCAAATTACTGCTATCGGTTTGTAAATAATAAGTTCCCTTAGGATCTGGGTGTACAAGAAGTATCGTGTCTATAAACAATTTCTTGACCCTTTCAAAACAATCGTTAATTTCCTCTGTCCATGACCATTTCGTATTTTGTTTTAATAGGTCACACAGTGGTTTAACCTCTTCGCTATATTTTGAAATAAATCTTCTGAAATAATTTATTAATCCCAGAAATCCTCGTAATTGTTTTATAGTCCGAGGTATAGGGAAGTCTAATATGGCTTTAACCCGTTCAGGATCCATACGTACCCCGTTAGTATTTACTATGTGTCCTAACAACTTTACCTCTACACATAAGAACCGACACTTCTCTAACCTTCCAGTTAAACCTGCGGTTTCTAATTTATCTAACACTCGATCTAAATGTTCTAAGTGTAACCTTATGTCCCCGGTAGTGAATATGACTATGTCGTCTAAATAGTTTACGCAAAACTCTCGTACTCCTACTAGGATATAATCCATTGCTCTCGAGAACCCTGCTACAGAAGTCTTTAAACCTTGAGGTAAAACATTATAAGTATACGTCTTCCCCATGAACGAGAACCCAGTATACTTCCTAGAATCTTTATGCAAAGGTATTTGAAAATAGGCATTATTCAAATCAATTAAACTGATATAATTTACTCCATGAAAGGATTGTAAAATCTCAGATGTGAGTGGAGGCGCGCCCGCGTCACCTACCATTTTCTTATTCAACTCTCGTGCGTCCAATAAGAGTCTTATTGACCCATCTCGCTTCTTAGTGAAAGTGAGAGGACTACAGTAAGGAGTCGCTTCCTGTCTGATCACGCCTAGTTTTTCTAACTCTTCTAATTCGGTTTTTACCTGTTCTCTATATGCCAAAGGTACCGGATAACTGTGTTTTACAAAAGGTGTTTCGTCTAACAGCTCAATAACGTGTACGTACTTGTTTGTCAAACCTAAACCTTCCGTAAATACCTTACAGTGTTTGTTTAACACAGGTAGTAATAATTCCTTTTGTTCATTACTTAAGTTCGCGTCATCTAATTTAAATCCCTTAAATTTCTCATTATCTAAATTCATGTCTAATACACTTTGTTCCACTGGCCTAGAGTTTTGATTTAATATTAAATTAATCGTGGCTGCGTTTGTCTCTCCCCCTAACCTTTCGATTTTGCAGTCCGAATTCAGCCTAACACAAGACCTAACGCCCATATGTTCAATAGTCAAAGTGTGTTCACCATTACAGTTCACTATTCCTTTTACCCGCTCTAACCAATCGTATCCTAGTATCAATGACCTAGGAAGACGTCGCATAACTAGTACAGGTGCTTCAACTAAAGTACTACCTAACTGAAACTCTATTAGCACTAACCGATTTGTGCTTTCACTTCGCGATCCAAACGCGCCTTGTATTTGAATTGCTGGAATAGCGATCTCTGGCAATGTCCCATGTTCTCTTAGAATAGAGTCGTACAATTCCCTAGTTATTCCACTAATCTGACTTCCCGTATCTATGAGTGCACTCATACTTCTTCCATACAATCTAACACATACTTCAGGTAACCTAGGTAAAGAATAATCAACACTCACATCGGTTTGTTCATCTAATTCATGATACATTGTGTACACATTCAAACCTCTCCTCATACAAGTTTCACAAGTCACGCCTAACTCATTACACTCTGTTACATTTTCAAACTGGTTTTCCAATAAGATTCCTATACTCCTAATTTCAAATTGACTACTATACTCGTTATAATCAACGCCGCCTCTTAACAACCGTTTAAGTCCCTTATCTCCGGTCCCCAAACTCTGTCCTGGCTTCCATCCACTATTAATTAAGATTCTATAGACTACACCTGTCCCTTCGTGATCTGAGGTCTTTCTGACGCCCGTGCCACACAAGACTAACTGACTTGACCTCGTTTGTGTTGGGCATTCTAGTTTTTTGATGAACCCTCCCCCACATTCTTAGACACAGTAAGATTCTCGCCCTCTTTCACGAACGTGATAGCCGGCCTAATTTGTTTAGATTCGGATACCGTAGGCCTGTTAAAGTTAACCCTAGAACCTAATCGACCACGATAGCCGCGTCCCCTCGTCGAATTTCCCCTAGCTCTCCAACTTCTTGTTGACATTGTTGCTACAATAGGTCGTCTCGATGGTGACTCATTGTATCGTCTACCTCTGTAATTATTACTAACAGTACCTCTCGTAAATTGCCTGGGTTTTTCAACAATATTTTGCTCTATGTTTCGAAGAAATTTCGCTCCGTTCATGATGTTAACTTCCTCTGTTCTAGTAAACCATAATCGTTGTATATCTATAGCATAATGTCGCATAATAGAATTGACCAAATCTCTCTCACTAAACGCAATAGTTAATGACTGCATTGATTCTGCTTGCTCAGCAAAATGTTCGGACATCGACATTCCCGAATCGCTTGAATATACCGCATTAATCAATTTATATCTTATAGATTCCTGAATTTGTTCGGTCCAATAATTTCGTCTAAAATCAATCTCGAAGTCAGCGAACGTAGTCCAGCCCTTCGAATACAAGTCCATAACCTTCCGAGCATGCCCCGAGATGCAACCTAACGCTATATCTATTTCGCGATCTAATCCATTTACCGCCCTTATATATTTCTTTAATCGTTTTAGAAAAACGATGGGGTTAGTGAATGGTTTTCCGTCGAAATTTGGTTTAGTTACTGACGGCTGTACAACATATAAATTCCGGGTCTCAGATAATGTACTTGTGCTCGCGGTTTCAAGATTTGACCCCTGCCTATCAGATTTTTCATTTTCATTAATCCCGTTCGACTCGTGTGAAGAAACGCTCGCGATTTCATTTGAACCGGTATTTGAATTTAACTGTTGTAATTTTGCTTCGAACTCGGTGATTTTTTTCAAAATCAACTCTAATGTAGCATTCCCTAAGGTCGTTGTTTGCTCGCTCGATTCTACGGTACTAACATCGCTTTGCCCCGCACCTACTTGCTTTGCTCTACGTCCCTTCCTACCTGAAGACATCTTTTTTTTTTTTTTTTTTCAATTTGACCCTATTTCTTTTACCAACTTTGGTACTATCTTAAATATTTTTAATTTTTTACTTTCCGTGTAAAATTTAGTAATATGCAAAGTTGTAATTAGAATAATAGTGCAATACTGCTATAATTTGCAACCACATGCGCGAAGTGCTTTGATTATATGAATTCCCAGACTTTAAGCAAAATTTGTTAAGTCTAAGAAATAAGCACGGGATAAATAACTCGGTCTTTGTAATATCCTCTCTGAAAACCTGTAAATTGTACATTTATAAGACACATAGCTTATTTCTGCTCCTGCTCCCCCTATACATAAATAAATGTAAATGTACAACATATATATATAAAACAACATGCAGTGTGTCCTTAAAACTTATAATTTATAAATAGTAATGTAAGTTTATAAATTTTTCTCCCTCAAATACCCAATCACAATTTCTACGTTGTGTTATTTTTATGTTAATGTAAATCTAGTCATATCGTTATTTCGAATACGTACATAGATCCCTGGTCACTCGGCATCATATTTCTGTGATGGTACGTGAATCGTCTCTGTTTAATATTTGGTGATTGGCTATAATGAGGAAATTATTATAAATAAAACGGCTAAACTCAGGGACACCTTTAGCATTTGGAGTTATATGTTAATACACGTAATGCCAAGTATATGGCAGGCACAATACGTCGGGTGGACAATGTAGACGTCCCCAATCAAACTACCAGACTTTCGCGGTTTAAAAGAAGAACTTTATCTTATAGAGCTATTAATTTGACTCATTCAACTCTCTCAAGAGAAAAAACCTGAGGAGGAAAGAAAAAGTTTAATTTATACGTTCTGGCCTGAATGAAAGGTCGGTTGATACATGTATATGCCGATTTGGCCATCTTCTCTGACCAGAGCTCCTTCTAGCACGGGGGATCCCTGCACCGGTATCCGGTCTTTTAGCATTGTTATGGGGCTGCAGTCAACTTCCCTATTTGCGCTGCGAAGCGTTTTCAATTGCCTAGGTACGTAAACCTAGGTTCTTTTCAATGAGCTCTGGGCTCGCCCCTTACCATGGTATATTTTGGTATATATATTCATTTGTTATATTATGTCTAAATTGGCCAATTTAGAGGTCGGGAAGTCGCTGCTTATAAGACATGGCGTGTATTGGTGTGCCGGAACTCTGCCGCCAGGAGCCACCTAATCGACCGTGTGCCTTTTTTTTAATTAAATCCGACTTTATAAGTCATGGATATCAAATTAATAGTTCTCCCGAATTATGCTTTCGAATGTCCCTAGGTTTTACCAGAATACAGTGTCGTCGCTCGATCTCCCAAAACCTCGGCGTAACAATGACACACAAAAAAAAAGGTTTATACCTGCCCTTTTTTTTTTTGTCCGCTCGCAGCCATCGATGCTCGCTGCCTCTCGTACATTTCTTGAAATGATTATTAACCGCGATGGCACCGTGGTTAAGTCATTTCTCTATCTACTAGAAGGTCAGGGTTCGAAACTTTGGCAACTATTCCTAAATCTTTCGTAGTTGTATACATTACAATTAATTTAAAACATCACTTGTTTAGTGCAGAGAATAACATCGTGAGGAAAACTACAAGTCTGAGAGTTCTCTATGAAGTCCGCGCTCAGTAGTGAGCCGGTGAAAGCTGTCCATGTTGATGAAGACTATGTTGATACCGCGGTAGCTAGTAGTTTATTAGTACACCACCTTATTTTAGCTATTGAGTGATTTTTCTACCAAATCAATAATTGTAACGACAAGAGTCATTCCATCAGACTGCATTAGACTGCTAATTCAATTCTAATCCCTATTTAATGCTGAATAAGAGCTAGTATTATAAATAGGTGCACTGCTGAAAAAAAAACCTAACCTAATTTTTACTTAATAATAGGAAATTGTGATTGGTAAATAGGTCATATGAGAAAATCTTAATATTGGAGCTCAAGTTAGTTCGATACATGGTTTCTTTGTATCTTTGGCTTTGTTAATATTACAATACGATAGTCTAGCCTCCAAACAAATTGAATCTCCATTATTAAATGTCTAGGAAAATGTATCTAAATATAGCAAATAAAAGATGATAGTTATACCCAAGTGCATTTATTTCTGGTAAATAATTGTTTATTTACTCATACAGTTGAGTATTTAGAAAAAAAGAAGAGAAACTGAATTTATTATTTAGACTGGAAATTAAGTAACTTTATTACATTAATTAATTCCCGGCCGAATACTTGCTTCCTAAGCCATACTAATTATTGAAAGGGAAAAGCAAATATTCAGAACAAAAAACCCTTTCGGCTCTAGATATTATCATTTTTATCTAAAAATACACACATGCCCACATATTTAATAGAGATCTAAAAATACACACATGCCCACATATTTAATAGAGATATTATCTACAATTCTTATTTCTATAATAAAGTAAATTTTAAGGACACACATTACACAGTTTTATACAATCAATCTAGATATATTCAGATCCCAGCTCCGCAGTTAGTTATTTCGTCTCAATTAAACACTTTGGTTTAAGAAGTTTAATTTTATGTTCAAACGTGGAGTTAACTCATTGTGCGGTCTAGAGTATAGATACGATTTTTATAGCCTCGTATTCATAATTTAAGGATTATGTAAATCATTACAAACAAAATTTCTAGAACCCACCCCTGCTAAAACCAAGTTGTGGATCCCCGATTTACGTCATATAAAATACAAAGTGTGTAATACATTATCTGGATTCATTTCTAATTAAATCAATCAATTAATTTAATTAACTAGGGTTGTGGAGCTGATTTCAAAATAATCTAGTCAAAATAACACAAAATATAATACGTCACCCAATATCAGCTTCTGTCGGCTCAAAACACACACTGATTAATTAAGATTTTACACTATCAAATTTTACTAGTTACTAATTTTAACAATACTAAAATTATTGTTTCAATTTTACAATTTTTCTTTTCTCAAAACTTTAATTTTGAAATATCGAAATTAATGTCGAAATAATCTAGAATAGAGTGATGAGTCTCGAAGGCTGAGGGCCCGAATGAATCCTTCTCGACGACTGTCCTTTTGCTAATATCGTCTCCCTTCTCTACCTTTCGACTTTCTCCCTCTTCCTGTAACAGAAAAAAACACGAGAGCATCTGATTCGTCTTTTGATTGTCTCCTGCGCACCCCTGAATTTTTATTGGTGGACAGAAGAAATGGTGTTTCAAAGTTCCGCCTTTTGACACACCTCGGTGTTCCTGAATGGTCCGATTTTGGCTTCACAATTATTTCTCATGTTCCCATGGTGTTTTTTTTACTTTCGCGCAATCTGGTTGCAATATATGGCATTGTTTATTACACTTACAAAGATTTCTAAGTTAAAATTGACGACTTTATCAAATTTATGACCGACCCTAACGCAATTTTAAAAACTTAAGCTAATTTATTGTTTGTTTATGGATAGGCTCAAAGAAATTTTGTTTTAAGACGTATTTCTCAGTATTTAATTTATTTCATTTCTTTATTTTTTTGTTCTACCATTCTTTTAACATTTAGAGTGATTTATCTCTCAAGCCGTTTGCTTTCTAAAAGCAAAACTTAAAGTAACGGCCATAAAAAAATCTATGATGAATAGGTATGACTATCTCAGCAAGCCGCCAACAAGATGCAGCTCCCGCCTTCCTTCTTCGCTCTCACGCCTGAGGAACTGAAGAAGGAGCAACAGCTTAGGTATTTATTTAATGTTCTAATGTTGCTTATCCTATAGTATAGAAGCAGGCGTTATTTTGCGGAAGTCCATGATATATGTATAAGGAACCAAAAGCTTAATTTGCTATTTGATTATAGTATATAGCGACTTCTAGTTATTCTGTTGTACACAATCTCTAAACTAAACTGGGTCTAAATATATTGCCTCTTTCATAACTCGTTCTGGCTATATAGCCACCCAACAGACAAGAGAAATCGAATCCCTGAATTTCCCACTTACAAGGCACCAGCGAGGTCATGTTTAGGGGTTTAGTTATACAATGTGTTCAACCTACCAGGACTGAAGCAATGGAGAAGAGTCAAATGCTGCGCACTAAGGCGATGCGAGAAAAGGACGAGCTGAGAGAGATGCGAAAATACAAGTTTGCAATCATCCGGATCAGATTCCCGGACGGCATATTATTACAAGTAAGTTTAACTGTGACTTAAACATATGGTTATAGTTTGGTGTGCCTATAGAATACTGATGTATTTTTACCCGACTGCGGCAAAGCCAAAAGGAAGGGTTGTTATTTTAGCAGTCTATGTGTGTATGTTTGTATCCAGATTCTGTGTGTTCTACCGTAGCGCCGAAACTACGTATACTGGGCCGATTTTGATGAATGAGGTGTCAATCGATTGGTCGTAAAGGTCTGGGTGACATAGGTTATAGGAGCGGACTGAAATCCGAAAGGTGGGCGGTTCAAACCACACCCGTTGCACTATTGTCTATTTGGACGCTTCCTTAACGGACTTTCATAAAACTCGCGTGTAATAAACCCTAAGCCCCAATTCGCACGAGCGTTAAAAAAGCTTTGCGCTAAAACCCGGCGTTGCGCTGACAATACAACAATGCGCGATAAAAAAGCGTTGACGTGTGAACAGTTACTTGGGAATGCATTTGTTCTATTTGAACGCTTTTTTAACGAACGTTAAAAAAGCTCTCGTGCGAATTAGCCCTAAATGGCTAACATTCTTTAAAAAAAAATAGTTACTGTAAGCTTAGACCAAAATGGGCGTTATAATTTAACTATTTTTATAAGTTATTAAATGTTCTTTCATATTAAGCTTGCGCGAGGACATAAGTCACAACGCGTAGAGGCTTATCAAGAGTTTTAATCTTTAAATAACCTAACTGCAATATTAATTTGATCGGGGCGCAATTGCTATTGCAACCACTCAATCAAAATGGCGACCTAAACACAAAAGTATTTAATAGTCGTTGAGTCTCGAGTCGGAGCGAGACTGATTTAAAACCCGTCAAGCAGCCGTATTTATACAAATCGATTCAAGATGGCTGCTCGGAAGCGATCGTGTGACGTCGAATGAGTCAAATATCTGTTTTATTATTTTAAATTTTAAATAGTTTTTTTGAAAAAGCTAACATTACTTTGGTTAGAACTTTAGAAGAATGTATAATTTTTGTTACAGGGGACATTTTCCGTTTACGAACGCTACCAAGACATTCATGATTTCGTACAAGAAAACCTCGAACACAGCGGCCTGCCGTTCATCCTCAACACACCAACAGGACACAAGTTAATAGAAGAAGAGGACGCAAATAAGACCCTTATCGACCTTCGCCTAGTACCAGCAACAGTGCTCACATTCGCTTGGCACAATTCCATAATAGAAGACATTAATCAAAGCCCAAATAAAGATGTGTATTTGAAACCTGAAGTGATGGTTTTAGTGCAAGAGATTTAAGATTTATTTTGATGTTTTTGTTAAGAGAAATAGATTTTATGCTTCTTTAAAGACTGCCTTATCATTTTATGTAGTAAGCTGATTCTATACAAAAAAAAACTCGAATTATTATTTCCGTATTTATAGGTTCCTAGAGTTTTTTCTAAAACTAAAAATGTAATTTCTTTCATACATCAGCAAAATTTTTGAAATAAAAACAGATAGTACAGAAGGTAAAACAAGAATCTTAAAGATTTATTTTACTTTAAATAGCGATACTCTCGAGAAGTTTAGGAATTTTCAAAAGGTGCTTGGACCAGAGACAATTTTTTTTATTTTTTGTATAAAATCAGCTAAAATTGTCTTATCACAAAAAATTTAACAAGTTTAAATGACGACTATAAATAATAATTGTCTTTGAGGTTTAACACTTGTTTAATTTTTTTTTGTGGCATGACCTAATTCATTTGAATACTATAACATGCCTCAATTACACATTATTTATATTATGGCAACATGTATTAGTGTTATTTAATGGTTACATAGTTGCATAATTATAACTAAAATAAGTAATATAATACTTAAATAACATTAATATTTATTTAATTTATTGAGATAACAGAGTTATCTAAGTATTCCTATTACTCTTTTTATTTTATTTTTATTTTATTTTAAGGGTAAGCGTACACTAGCTTACCGAGCTTATACGAACCGCATCGGATTGGGCCCCAGCGGAAAACTCCGCCTTAATAGCTTCTGATATATCAGTTTTCCGCTTTTATATTATGGCATACTACGCCGGGGCAGTGCGGGTCGCACTATTACGGAGAGGATTTCCATTTTCTGCCAGTGCGATGCGGTCCATCAACCGTGTGCGAAACCAACGTGTTTTAGTTTAAGTACAAGTATCTGCAAAAAGTTGCAGATAGGTATTCGTTCAATATTTCAGAATATTGACCAGGGGCTCTACTACCAACGCTTAAAGTATTCAATATTGTTTTGACACTGTCATACAAGTTTCGTATGAATCAAAACAAAATTAAAATATTATTACTTCAAGGCGCAATCTCCACAGGCGAAAGAATAGCAACGAATCCGACCTACTATCGTCGGCGATAGTATCGTCCTGTAGAGATTGCCCTATTAGGGCCAGCGCACATATGGCGGAGCGCAGCGCAGAGCATGTCCGCGAAGTTTTCTAATCGCGGGACACATTCAGCGAATTTCTACCAGAGAATGCGCGAGCACGCGCCTAACTGCGCGCGGATGCGCGAGTATCCGCACGGATGCACAATTGATTTTAGATATTATTTCAATGAGGTCAATGTCGATAATACTTTGACTGTGAAAAATGCTCTACGCTGCGCTCCGCTGTATATGCGCCGGTCCTTAGAGTTGAATCGACTTTGTTGGCGCAGCGAGATCATCGTCGCTATACTCGTAGAGATGGCTCCTAAGTGGTGATAGTAAAGCACCAGGCCATACATTAACTGTCCCAAACCTTTTTGTCATGTATAAGATCGGGAAAAAGATGATGGTATACCCAAAAACCTCTCTTCTTATGTAATAAGTAAAAAAGAAAAAGTTTTTCGTCTGAGCTATCCATAACGTCTATTTTCAAAGCAATACGCTCGACCGGGCCAGCTCTAGTGTGCGAAATACTTACGCATTTTGCGAATCTGTGCGGCCCGCTTCACACTGCGGCTAGTGTGCGTTTACCTTTACTAATTTTTAATTAAAATAAAGGGATGTAAGACGTCTCTAAGCGGTGCATATATTTTTCTAGCAAGCAAGAGATTCTAGATTCGGTTCCTGTCTGATTATATTAAGATATACTTCACACTAGGTCTAATCCTTGTCTAATCGCATCTCACTTCCTTATGTTACGGCTCCACTTTCGGGATTCAGCACAAGATGCGTGTCTATAACGTTTTTTAATTAAAGTAAGTTCCTACTTCAGCATTTCAATCTACTTTATTCTATTTTCTAAATAAAGTTGATTTCAAACTACGGAATATAATATAATATATAAATATCGCTCACCCGCTTTTAAATGTCACTGATATTACAGAACAGAACGAGAACAGTGACATTTTAAAGTAGGGTGAGCGATATTTATATATTATATATTATATTCCATAGTTTGAAATCAACTTTATGCACTTTTGATTAAGGCCACTCTAATTTCAAGCTAAGTAAGTATATTACCTACTCGTCCAATTTTCATAAGATTTGCTTTACGATGACTTTCAGGGTCTCCACACAATTTGCTTTTGAATTATGTGATACAGCGTTATTTTTTGTTAATAGAAAAACCAACACATTATTATATTGTTATTCAAATAACCAGAATAATTTCCGTTATTAGTTTTTCCTCCCCAGAATAGTGTCAAATTTGAGTTGTGATCTTTTTTACTGAAGTAAATATAACAATACTAACCATCGCGCGCCGGCGCGGTGTATGTAGGAAAATAGTATATCCCAATTTATACGTTATATAACATTTTTAGGACGAAATGTTACAATTTAAAAATCATTGCAATCGATAAGTTAACTGATTCTAAACCACTTTCAGGTTTTCGGGACAAAACATAACGTTGTATAAATATGTTACTTATTGTATAAAAAGTTGTATGTATTAGGTGTATATGTATATGTGATTCGCTCCTAATACAAAATAAAATTTAATTATGTTACAAGTGAAAAGTTTTATTTACAAGTGTAAATTAAAAATTTATAACACCCCCGACAAGTGAAGGTTACAGTAACTAGAAAAGAGCTGATATCTTTCAAACGGCTGAACCGATTTTCTTGGATTATAGCTAAGAACACTCTCGATCAAATCACCTTTCAAACGAAAAAAACTAAATTAAAATCGGTTCATTAGTTAGGAGTTACGATGCCACAGATAGATACACATGTCAAAATTATAACACCCCTCTTTTTGGGTCGGGATTTAAAACTCCATTTGGATGAAAGGATAAAACTTAGACAAAAGATAAATGACAGCTTTAACGGTAACCGTTACGTAACTAACCGCCTGATATGCAACTAGCTCGACGATTGCCTTGAGTATTAAAGCCAGGCGCTACAAAATGTCACTTCTTCAATACGGAAGTGTTTGTTCTTCAATCACAGCAACGGAGCAACAGATCAACGTTATTTTTTAAATAGATATATTATAAAGACTGGTGAGTAACATCGGCTATTTTTTTCTCCTGGGAAATTAGACTTCCTACAGAATTTTAGAGACCTAAATCCACGCAGACGAAACCGTAAGCATCGGTCAAGTCGATAAATGAATCGCCTTATTAACAAACTACAATAAATAAAACACATGCTACATGTAATATTAGTCTTTATTTGTACCAACACTAAACCTAATTTCACTTGCGTTCGTCGTTTCTATTATAGCTTTTAGTATCTTCAGTTTGAGTACAATTCTAGTCCTATGTCTTGATGCCTAAGCTATAATTTCCGTCGCAGTCTGTTCAGGCAACTTATTTTCTATGGTAACAGATTTTGTGCAATCCTCCGTCTTGTAAATGCCAACAAGCCTGTTGGAAACTTCAAACATGTTGTACCGGAGCGATATTATTATGAATTGGGCGTTTTTGGTACGTTCCTGTAACAAAAAGTAAAGTAAAAGTAAAATATTCTTTATTGTACACCAACAAGACAGTAATATATAAATAATAACAATAAAGATTTATGTACAAGAGGCGGCCTTATCGCTAAAATAGCGATCTCTTCCAGGCAACCTTAGGGTGAGGAGATAATAAAAATTAAAGAAAGTGGAAGGGGTGTACTAATAAAATAAAGTAAATAAACATAATGTATATATAAAATTATATGTATATATAACAAAGATGATATTATAAGAGTTATTTTCTGAAAAACGTTCCAAGTTCCAACAGTGACAAGGTACTAATAAAAGTGGGCTGGACTTGTGATTGCCGACCTGTTTTTGAAGCAACTTGATTTTCACCGTTGTTTTGGTGCCGATCGCAGCAGTGAGCGTCATGTAAGCATACTCGGAACTAAATGATGAGACATTCTGTCATACGGTATGCTCGGTGGGGCACACCTCTTCCAGCGTACTTGTGTAGCGTCCATTTTAGTGCACAATCAAGTCGAAATTGAGATATTATGAAAACGTGGTCAAATCAGAAATGAGGAGAACCAGAGTAACGATTATAGATCAGCAGGTTGTAAGGCTGAAGCGAGAATACACAGGGCCCAAATTTTGGAAAACCGATAGACATTAAATTAATCTTTATTTTTGTCAGCCCTAGACTACGGTCTATTTGGGCTGTAAAATTTCAAACACCATTCTCAGTTTTTATCTGGTCTACAACGTTTAGTGTAAAATGTTCTTTTTTTATTAAGTCTTTGATTATATTGAAAAAAAATTGGTAGAAGAATGCTAAGTCAAATGCTTAACAGGTTTAATGATAGCTTAAAATGCTTAACTTGCTTACTTTAATATAATTGGCAACGATAGAGACGTTCTTAAAGTCCAAAGCAGCGTCGATTTCGTCCATAACATACAAGGGGGTAGGTTTATAATAATGTAGAGCAAACACCAAGGCGAGGGATGACAACGTCTTCTCTCCTCCAGAAAGGTTTGATATATTCTTCCACGATTTGTTTGGAGGGCGAACACTGAAAACGCAAGAAAATACTAACAGTTGCAGTAAAAACAAGCAATAATTTTGTTACCATAAAAATTATAGTATTTAAGTTAAATAACCCATACTAATATTATAAATGCGAAAGTGTGTCTGTTTGTCTGTATGTCAGCTAGCTTTTTACGGCCCAACAGTTTAACCGATTTTGATGAAATTTGATGAATACAGAGTTAGCTTACGTCCCGGAAACGGACATAAGACTACTAAGACTACTTTTTATCCCGGAAATTTCCCGGGAAATTTTTCCCACGAGATTCTATCCCGAAAAAGAAATTCCCGCGAGATTCTATCTTTTAAGTAATTATAGGTTAATTTTTTATAGGTCTATCCGTTTAACCGATTTATATGAAATTTGACATAGGCAACTTTTCATCCCGGAAAAGTTAAGAGTTCCCACGGGATGTTTCAAAAACCTATACCCACGCGGAAGCACCAAAGCATCGGGCATCGTCTAGTACTTTATGCCTGCGAATTAACCTGTGTGGATAACATTTAGATATTTTACTTTAAAAAAATCTATGTAAACTTTGATTTTAATCCATCTCATCCAAGGTGGATAGATGGACATAAGTTTCCGAGTATTCACCCTAGGGTGGCTATTTTCGAATGGATAAACGGAATAAACCGATATTATTATGGAAGTATGGATTACCTAAAGGTAATTCCTTCAGTGAATGGATCCAAAGAATCTACAAGTTCCAACTCTGCGTCGCCACCTAGTGTGATCATTTGGTACATTTCCTTTAGTTTCGTTGTTATTGTGTTGAAACCTAGAATTAAATAACAAATTGTTGAAGTAAATACCATACAAAATATATGCTTAGTTTAGAAAAGTAACTCCACACAAAGTTTCTAAGTATTTTACAAGGTCAGTCGGAACTGAGATTCTAGCCCAAAAAAGCGTCCCATCTTAGACCACATCATCACTTTCCATTAGGTGTGATTGTGGTCAAGCGCTTACCTATAGTAAATAAATAAAAAAAACGGTCAAGTGCGAGTCGGATTCATACACGGAGGAATCCGTACCATCGTACAAAACCCCCATTTTTTAACTTTTAGGGTACCGTACCTCAAAAGGAAAAACGGAACCCTTATAGGATCACTTTGTTGTCTGTCTGTCTGTCAAGAAACCTATAGGGTACTTCCTGTTGACCTAGAATCATGAAATTTGGCAGATAGGTAGTTTTTATAGCACAAGTACAGGAATAAATCTGAAAACCGCGAATTTGTGGTTACATCATTTAAAAAAAATTAAAATATGTTTCAATTTTTTGTGATGTAAGCACAAATTCACATTTTTCGGAATTCAAGGAATACTACGAATACTAAAGCGACCCCCTTTCCGAAAGATCTTGTTTATGGAAATATACGAAGGTGCGTGTACTAGTATGTATTGCTTACCACATAGAAAGTCTGTAGTCCTTTTCTTTCTCAGCTGGTCGTATAGAGCCCTCATTTCATTCCGCTTCGTCGTAATTTCGTCCAACTCCGCTGCACGTTTAAGGTATACTTCCTCTTTTGTCCTATAGTCCTAAAAGCAAAAGCATAATTTCAATACAAAATACCTGAGCAAATAGGTAACTTCTAGGCAAGCGCGTTCCATCTTAGGCTGCATCATCATTTGCTAGGTCTGATTGCAGCCAAGCGCTGGTCTATATAATTTTTAATGTCCGTTTAGAAAGCGAGGGGTCCCAATGCTGACAAAAATCTGAAAAAAAAGCCTAAAAGCTAAGCTCATCTTACCTGTATAGCCTGAATGTTGGGCCATCCTAGCATTCCGCATCGCGATTGTTCCGCATCGTGTTTTGATCCTGGCTTTTCACATCGCGATTGTGCAACCTAGTCATTTCCAAACTGATAAGATGTTATAACTTATACCACAGCTATTAGGCCTAGTCTTACCGGTCCACTAAACAAGGTCTCGTACTGCTTAGGATTGTCCCTCAACGCTGTTAAGTCTGAAAAAAGCCTAAAAACTAAGCTCATGTTACCTGAATAGCCTGAACGTTGGGCTTGTTTTCCCCGATCCTGGCTTTCTGCGCCGTCAGTCTGTTCCTGAGCTCGTCCACCGCACACTCTTCCAGCTCCTCGGGCGTGTGTCGCTCGAGCGGCGCCGGCCGTTCAATTCCCGGCACGCCATCTAGCCCGGGATCTTCCAGTTTTAGTGATTTCAACTGAAATTAATAATTTCAAGTTTTTTATATCCATACATTTATTGGGATAAAAACCGGCCAAATGCGAGTCAGACCCGCGCACCGAGGGTTCCGTACTCGGGTATTTTTCCAATATTTTGCACGATAAATCAAAAATTATAATGTACTAGAGGATGCCCGCGACTTCCTCAATAAAAGATGGCGGCCTCAAAACAGCTGTTCTCTTTGGCGGCCATTTCAAATACGGATCAAAGTAACGCAAACGGCCAAGATACTCTCAAATCACGCTTAAAGATATTCGACTTTAAAAAAAAAGATAAATACATACAAATTTCTTTCTCCTACGTAGGCTACCTTTAAAAACCTGGATAAAAGATGGCGGTCTCAAGACATTCTAACTCTTAAATCACGACTACAGAAGTTTTACTTAAAAAAGAGGATAAATACTTCTTTCTCCCACGTAGGTGTCTTCGTCGTACATTCTTTAATGGACTTCTCCATTTTGCTGACGGCGTTGTTAGCCTCGAGTCGCTCGCTCTTTATCTTGTTCTCCTTGCTTTGTAACTTCGCTATTTCTTGTCTTAAGCCGCTGAATTCACTCGTGCCTTCGTTGATTTGTTCTTCTAACTATGAGAAATAAATGTTATCCTTTTACTATCGTCTGCTTTGGAATCGTCTGGTAACTTGAAAGTACCTACATATTATTATAGTAATATTTTTTGGAGTCGATGCCATTGTGGAGTCACAAGACAATATGAAGAGTAGACGGTTCGTGAGGCTAATTGGCTCCAAAAAATATCATTATAAAATAATAATAAATAAATCTTTATGATCTTGACAAAACAGTGTTTACAAACTTTAGTGTGAGGCCCTGCCTCCTGATGAAGTGAAAACTGTGTTTCAGGAGGCAGTGTCTTCCCATAATATAATGTAACAGCATGATACAACCACTTATAATTTAATAATAATATCACATTAACTCTGATTACATAATATATTCAGTAATAACATTTTTTTTAGTGTTTGCGGTTATTGAAGTCAGTTTAGTTTTTATTTAGTTGTTTTTTTAATACAACGTTGCTGTCCTTTCGTTCAAAAGCGTTAACTTCAACAAGTAGTTTTTAAGTTATCATCAAAAAATGTGAGAATTTAAAAACATCTGTTTCTAAAAAATATACTATGTAGAACCAAACTAAAACTGGCTGTAGGGGCAAGTTACAAAATTATTTTTGTATTAAAATAAAAAAAAGTGTTAAAAAAAAAAACAATATTATAATATTCTGTTAGTTAAAATTGAATAAGAAATAAAATACCTCATCACATTCCTTTTGGAACTGTGCACTGTCCAAACTGAGTTGTTTCTTTTGGCTATTTAAATTCTCTACATTCTTTTCGGTTTCCTTCAAATCTGATTCCATTTGATTGATTTTGTCCTTGGACTTCTTTGAATTCCTGAAATTTATTTGCTTTCAAATATTTTTGTTTTGAAATATTTTGACCCATAGCGCACATAAAAACCAGAAACTTTTCAAGTAGTACCGAAAAATAAGGATTAAAAAAAATTCACGTGGACGAAGTCTCGGGCATTAGCTCGTGTATCTAAATATATAAAAGGAAAAGCTGACTGACTGACGCGGTAATAAGCTAGTATTATATATACCTGATGCTGGTGTTAATAGCGACTTTAAGCTTAGTCATTTCGGTGGAGATCTTGTCTATCTTCTTAGTAAGCTCGTCCACATTCTTCTGCAGGTCTTTCACTTTGTTGCCCGCCACCGCCGCTATTTGTGCGTCTACGCCGTGGACCTCTTTCTCTACCTAATAATAACATCAATATTAATCTTAAATATAAAAACCTCGGTTCCACATGCATTGTGCATTAGTTTTCCGCTCCAATTATAATATGGGTACTTTCAAGTCAAGAATGGATAGGCATATTCTAGACAAGCGTGTTCCATCTTAGGCTGCATCATCACTTACCACCAGGCGATATTGCAGTCTTTGTAATGAATAATCTAAAAAATTCAGCAGTGGACATCTATCAGTTGACAACTTAGCTCAGCATCCTAAGTAAACGGCATGCAGTCTTAAAAGTTGCATACCTCTCCTGCGTTGTGTTTCGCTTTCTCCAGTTTTTCCTCGGCGGCTTTCAAAACTTTTTCTAACTTCGCTTTCTGCCTTGCGTCTACTTTGCTCGACGCAACTCTACTTTCTTGCTGCTTTATTTGATGCTGAAATAAAGAAAGGAAAAATAAAAAAGGGCTGATTGAATTGATATCCCTTTCAGTTTAACACATTCCCATCTTAGACTGCATCATCACTTACCACCAGGTGAGATTGCAGTCAAGTGCTAACTTGTATCTGAATTTAAAAAAAAAACTAGTTTATAAGGGTGTTTCACACTCACCTCCAATGCAGGCACTTGCTCAGTCAAACTCTTGGTCTCGATGTCCAGTTTGTGTAATGTCACTTTACCCTCCCTCACACTTCTCTGAGTGGACGCGAACGACTCTTCCAAATTCGCTTGCTCACTGCGGAGATCTGATAACCTAGGAAAAGTACATTAAACTAGAAAAAGTATGTGTCTGTGTAAATACTGAAATGTATATAGCTATGGCATCTTAATGTAAGTGATCTGTATGTTCTTTTTACCCAACTGCAGCAAAGCCTAAGGGAAGGGTTATCATTTTAGCAGTCTATGTATGTATGTTCAAGTGAAATATTTCTTTTCAAGTGACATACTTCTGTTCAAGTGACATACCTCTGTTCAAGTGCCATACCTCAGTTCAAGTGCCATACCTCTGTTCAAGTGACATACCTCTGTTCAAATGACATACCTCTGCTCAAATGACATAGCTCTATTCGAATGGCATACCTCTGTTCAAGTCATATAGGTACCTCTGTTCAAGTGATATAGGTACCTCTGTTTAAGTGACACACCTCTGTTCAAGTGACATACCTCTGCTCAAGCGAAGCTAGTTTCTGCTCGGTCGCCTGTATGACAGCGGGGTCATTCTCACTCGTGTCCTGTTGTACTGAGCTCGACATTCGGCCACGTGATACGGTTTTACCACCGCCGGACATCGTACCTATATTACAACAAAAAAACGGTCAAGTGTGAGTCGGACTCACACACGAAGGGTTCCGTACCATCGTAACTCTCATCCGCATAGTAAAAATGTATCGCTCTAATAGTCGTACGAAACTGCAAGTTAATGATTGATAGCGCCATCTATAATGTGATTTTGTAAACTATTTGATTAAGACTCATCTTATATTTATCGCGCGGATACAAGTGCATGCCAACACCTCCACGGAATAGCCCCACTACAAACAAGACCACCGGGCGGGCGTCCACTGCCCCGTGAGCTTCTACGTCCCGTATCAATGGTGCCTCCCAACGTAGGCATCGGTGGCGACGAAGACGAAGACGCATCGGACACGACACCCCAACCACCGGACACGATAACCCACCCACCGGATATGGCACTACCAAGAGAGAGAGCCGATAGAGAGAATCCAGATGCCTCAAGGCCGACGTCGAATTCAGGCGCGACCTCAGCCCTTTAGAAAGGGCTGAAATTAATAATCCAGGTAGCAAGAACCTGTGAGGACACGCCCGGGCAAGGAGGCTCGGCCTCGAGGCCCGTACCCCGATAAACGTTAGTTTGTCGAGAAGACACCACAACAACAATCTTATATTTTTTTTGATGTAACAACTACCACAAATTCACGGTTATCTGAATGTTTTCTTGTGCTATAAGACACTGCTACCCGCCGAATCTCATGATTTTAGGTCAACAGGAAGTGCCCTATAGGTTTTGATCCTTAGTGTCTTCACATACCTGACAGACAGACGGACAGGGAAACAACAAAGTGATGCTATAGCTTATAAGCTTTCCTTTTTCCTTTCCTAAAAAGCTAAATCGCGAGCATCATCGGGTATACACTTATTACTTACCAACAATTTCAATAACTTTTCCGTCGAGTGAAACCACTCGATATCTCGTAGCTCCATACGCGATCCTTGAAGCCTGGTCCAAGTCTTCCGCCACCAACGTTTCGTTCAGAGCGTAATAGAACGCCGGCAACACCCTTTCATCTTTCACTTTCACCAGGTCGAAAAGACGTGGCACGTTTTCTGGACTGAAAAAAGTGTGAAAGTGAAAAGTGAAAGTAAATTTTTTTTACGTGCAGTTACGTGCTGGACTCGCTACATAACGTGCAGTTACGTGCTGGACTCGCTACATACTGGTAGCCGTGCCGCCGTACCTCATTTCGTACCATCAACTAAATAAATCTATATCTACATTCTGTGATGTGTCTGTCTACATGGTGTGTGTATCTACATTCGGAACAACTTATCATTCAAAATTATTAGTCAGTCACCTTCCGCCTACTCAGGTAGTCTAGAACATCTTTTCCTTGAAATCAGTACTCACCACTCTAAATTTCTTATTGGTGTTGTATATAGTCCTTCATCTACTATCAACTACTTTGACACTTTTGAACAACTTCTTGAGAAACTTATACCTTCCTATTCCGACGTTATTATAATGGGTGACTTTAACACGTGCCTATTAAAAAACGATAGTAGATCGCAAAAATTAAAATCGTTAGTGTCTTCCATTAATATGACTATCCTTCCTCTTTCAGAAACCCACTTCGCCCCGAGTTTTGTTCCCTCTCTTCTAGACTTGATAATTACTTCGTGTCCTCAAAACGTTCTTTTGCATGGTCAGCTCACTGCTCCCTTCTCCTACCACGATCTTTTATATCTTCGCTATAAAGTGCGCTCGCCAAAACGTAAGCATAAGGTTATTTTGCAACGTAATTTCAAAAATATTAATATTGAGTGTTTAAGGAAAGATGCGTCGGAAATTGACCGTCTGGACCTGTGTTTATAATGCACTGGATATTGATAATAAAGTAAATCTTTTCACAACTCTTCTCATTAACTTATATAATACTCATGCTCCACTGAGGCCTGTCAGGATTAGGCATTTACCAGCACCTTGGCTGACCGACTCAATTAAGAAGCTAATGTGTAAACGTAACAAGGCCAAGTCTAAATGTAAAAAATCCCCGACTGACGTAAATGTGGCAGCCTATAAGAAATTGCGTAATCTCTGCAATAGGATGTGTAGGGATGCCAAGCGCCGCTATATCCATTCCTCGATAGATAACGCTTCTACATCCGAAAAATGGAGATTTCTTAAATCCCTAGGTGTGGGCAAATTTCATAGTACGTTAGTAGACTCTGTTGATATAAATGCACTAAACACACATTTTTCCTCCCCACCTGTTCTAGTTTCTGACTCTAAGAAAATTGTAACTCTTCAAAAGTTGACAAACATTACCCCACCTATGTGCGAAACTTTCTGTTTCCAAGAAATTGCGGAGGAGGATGTCAAGAAATACATCCTTTCCATTTCAACTAAAGCTGTCGGTAGTGATGGCTTGAGCCGTGACATGATATTACTCGTTTTAGATCTTTTGGTGCCTATTATTACTCACATATTAAACTTCTCCCTGGCTCATAAGATCTTTCCCACAGACTGGAAAAAGGCCCATGTTATTCCCCTACCGAAAATTGCTAATCCTAATTCCCTCTCACAGTTTCGTCCTATTTCGATTTTACCTATCCTATCAAAGATTATTGAAAATGATGTTTTTAAACAATTATCAACGTATCTCTTTAAAAACAATCTGCTGAGTCCCCTCCAATCAGGATTTCGACCCTCGCACAGCACCGTTACAGCGTTAGTCAAAGTCACTGATGACATTCGTTATGCAATGGATAACAAACAAGTGACTATTATCGCCTTGTTGGATTTTAGTAACGCATTTAACTCAGTTGACTTTGATATCCTTCTTGGTATCCTTCGTTCTCTTAACATATCCTCCTCTGCGATTGACTGGTTTCACTCCTATCTTCATGGTCGCCTGCAGAGGGTGCACTCTGAAGAGGCTAACTCTGACTGGGCTTGCCTATCTGCTGGTGTACCTCAAGGCGGTGTACTATCCCCTCTTCTCTTCTCAATTTTCATCAATGAAATCACCAAAATTCTTACTTCTAACTACCACCTATATGCAGACGATCTGCAGCTCTATAGGCATGCATCATTGTCAGACTTGGATACAGAGATAACTGCTTTGAACGCAGATCTAGTTGCCATCAAAAATTGGGCTGACTCTTTTGGTTTATTAGTTAACCCTAATAAATCTCAGGTTATGATTATTGGAAGTAGGCCGCTAAGAAATCGTATTAACTTCAATGATTTGCCTTTGGTTTCTTATGATGGTACACCCGTTGCTTACACATTCACAGCAAAAAACCTAGGGTTGACTATGGATGGCAACCTCGCTTGGGCAGCACATATAAATCAGCTTAGTAAACGTTTGCATTATTCGATCCATTCCTTGAGGAGACTGCAGAGTTTTCTTCCGCTACGTACCAAAATCATGCTAACACATTCTCTGTTGCTTCCAATTCTCGACTATGCTGATGTGTGCTACTTAGACGCCACTGAAGAGCTACTTGACAAACTCGATCGGCTTCAGAATCTGTGCATACGGTTTATATACGGACTGCGCAAATTCGATCACATTTCCGACTACCGTCGTCAGCTTAAATGGCTCCCTATTCGTTTTCGTCACAATTTGCATATTTTGACTGTTCTATACAATGTTCTCAATACCTCTTTCCCTGGTTATCTGCGAGAGCGATTTCAATTCTCGCTCCCTCCTACTAGGCCTATGCGGTCTTGTGTCTCAAAAAATCCTCTCGTCACTCCCCATTGTAACACAGTCTTCTACAGCAAATCTTTCACCGTACTAGCCACCCATCTTTGGAACTCACTTCCTGAGAATATTAGAGAGAATTGCCGCTCAGTACATTCATTCAAATACAGAGTGAAGCAGTATTACCTATCTTTACAATAGAGTATTTATATATTATATATATATTATATTTATTCGTATTTTATTATATTTTGCATAACTATTTATTATTATATTATTATTGTATGTATTTTATTTTGGTATTTATTGGAAGATATTTGTGTAAATATTATTGTGTAACACTTGTATTAACCATTTTATAAATCTAGTACCATGGGACCTATTCCACGTATTTATGCACCTTACTCACAACCTGCACGGGGAAGCTGGAAGAAATCTCTGTTTAGAGATAAGCATTTCCTTTGTACATAGCTTAATTTATCTTAACTTTGTAACTACAATTTTGGTACATGAAAATAAATATATATAATATAAATCACCCACTGCGCAGGTTCAATGTCAAAGTTCTTTTTTTGTGACGTCAACTGTACCCTTTTAGTCAATTTCTTTAACATTTTTTATTCTATGTCAACCAAGGGTCAACTTACACTAGATGACAATGGCGTCAGCAACTGCATCTATCGATACGATGATCCAATATAATGTGTGACCCCATATAGTCTACATAACATTACTGGAGCGGAGATCTAGTTACAATAGTCTTGACGACGATACTTACTATTTGGTCTTATTCTGGATCCGGCTGAGCAAATGCTGCTGTTTCTCGAGCGCTATGAAGGTAGCTCGGCCTATGTTATGTCTCTTTAGGTACTCTACACAGGCTTGCGCGGTGTCCACGGTGTCTACTACGATATTGTCGAGAGCCCCGCAACATGTGGATATCGCTACATCGTATTTTGCGTCTATACCACCGAGATCACCCTGGAATCGTATTCATAGCTTCTTAACGCTGATTGGTGACCTACTCGTACTATACTAGGTGGTCCCATGATGACCTTTTTTTTTAAAAAAAAAATTGCGAGCAAACAAGCAGGCGGGTCCCTTGATGCTAAGTGATTACCGCCGCCCATGCACATTTGCAGCACTATAAGAACCACCGACGCGTTGCCGGCCTTTCGGGAGTTTGTTGGTCCGCCCCTTGAATAACCCCATGTTGTAATCTAGTGCGAACACTTGCGGAGTGATTCGCTAACTCAGTGTCCAACACTAAATGAAAGCCATCCAACTTATTTGACCAAAAGTAATATTTCGTAACAAACCTTCAATAAGATTAAAGATAAAATTCAAATGAGCTTGATTTAATGCTTTCATTCAGTGATGTATTAGCGATTCCCTGGCCTGATATAGAATTGAAAATCGGCGAAAGAGTGAAATTTCCAAAAGTCGTGAAATACTCTGTACTTCATTTTTAATCACAAATAAGAATTTTCATAGATACGAGTACATATAACTTGAAAAATTATGGACTTTCATCTCATTTTTCTCCCTTTGGGGTGTTTCCGAAAATTCTTTCTTAGTGAGCGCCTACATCATAAAAGGAACATGCTCTCTTTCCAAGTTTTTAACCCAAGCAGTTTAGGATATGCATTAATAGATCAGTCAGTCAGAACAACTTTTTAACACATTTTATATTATTATCCATAGATTTCGAACGGAATCATAGATGGGCAAGTCTAATTCGCATTTGTTCAGATTTATTCTAGTCATATCTCTCTTTTTTTTTTTTTTTAAAAGAATATTAGCCATGCTAATCATGACTAATATTCCCCTTTCCCCTCCAATTAAGCGTAAAGCTTGTGGCAGGAGTGGGTACGACAATAATGCAACGGGTGGGGTTTGAACCGCCGATCTTTCGGAATTCAGTCCGCTCCTCAACCGTTGAGCTATTGAGGCTTATCTCTTTTAAAACTAAAAAACCTTACCAATCTCCCAAAAATACCAGGTAAGTTTCCCGCCTTCTTTTCTTTCATCAGAGCATCTAACACCCTTCCACGGGATCGGTTGGCAGTCATAGCTTGCCTCGATTCTTCCAATTGACCTCTAAAATAAATTTATTCACACTAATATTATAAACACAAAAAGTTTGTGTGTATGTGTAAAAGTTTGTTACTCCTTCACGCAAAAACTACTGGACGGATTTGGCTGGGAATGGAGATAGATAATATCCTGGATTAGCACATAAGCAACTTTTTATCCCGGGAAATCAAAAATTTCCCGCGGGATTTCGAAAAACAGCGGGGATCAGCTAGTGTAATTATAACCAAGTACTTAATGTAAGGAGTTTTCAAAAAACTTAAAGTGTGGTTAAACACTTGATTCTTTCAGCCCGTACATTAAATCACATAAAATCTGTCATTTTGATTTTTAAGTTTTCGTTTTTAGGGTACCCAGCCCAAAGGGTAAAAAGGGAGCACTATTAGTGTCACTCTGTCTGTCTGTTGAACGTTGGCCCATAACCGAATATTGAATTAGAAACTCAATTGAATTATTTTTCAGGGGGGCTTCCATACATGAAATTTTTTAATGCAATTTTTTTTAAACTTGACTACAATCTCACATGAGGGTAACTGGTAAGTGATGATGCAGTCTTAGACGGAAGTGGGTTAACCTGGAAGTTGTATGGCAGTTTTTATTTAACCTGTGGTTTATTTACCCTGTGGTTTCTACATGGCATCGTACCGGAACGATAAATTACTTGGCGGCATGACTTTGCCGGTAGAGTGGTAACTAGCCACGGCCGAAGAGTCCCACCATACAAAATTCGATTTGACAGTAAATAACTATTTGTGAAGTTACCTTAAACTTCTTGCTTCAGTGGACACAGTCCCCTCCTCTCTCTTAATGGCCTGGAGTTTGGTTTGTATTTCATTCAACTTTTTCTCTTGAGAGGGTATTGTGGACGATAGATTTTTACGTAAACTAAAAAAGAAATATTTATTAATATAACCTTATTTATATATATTAGGGTTCCGTATATCCGAACGTAAAGGGACGTAAAAAAGGGACTCTTAGAGTATCTATAATAGGATCACTTCATTGTCTGTGTGTCGTATCTGCCAAGACATGTCAAGGGAGTCAAAACCTATAGGGTACTTCCCGTTGACCTATAATCATGAAATTTGTTAGGCAATACTGTCTTATAGCACAAGTGAAGGAAAAATCCGAATACCGTGAATTTGTGGTGTAAAAAGGGTTATTTCTTGTGCAATGGTACGGAACCGTTCGTATGCGAGTCCGACTCTAACTTGACCGGTTTTTTATGACAACTTATACTATTGAAGAATGGATTACTTACGCGTTCTTTTCTTCTAAACTCTTAGTAGCATTTTCATATGCCTGTTTTAAATTCTCATATTTCTCTGCTTCCTTTTCCTCTGTGCTCAGATATATCTTGAGTTCGGATTGGGCGAGCATATAGTTCTTGTTCGCTTCGTCTACAATTTTCTTTAGGTCTATTAACTTTGATTGTAGTTTGTCTTTTTGCTCTTGAAGACCTTGGGTTTTTGATCTACAAAAAAATGGGGTTTTATGCTGTACAATGTTTTTTAAATAAAAATAGCGAGTAAACAAGCAGGCGGGTCACCTGATGTTAAGTGGTTACCGCCGCCCATGAACATTTGCAGAGGAACCGCCGATGCGCTGACGACCTTTCAGGGATTTGTTGGTCCGCCTCTTGAATAACCCGATGTTGTAATCCAGTGGGAAGGCCGCCGATGAGAGTTGATTCCACAGTTTGCATGTGAGTAGAAAAAAGGATCTGGCACAACGGGCGGTCGAAGTGCACCAGGCACCCAGGTGATGAGGGTAATTAGCTTAACAAATGGTAGAGTTTATTGAGTACCTTACACCAGCCATAACAGTTTGCAGTTCCTCCTCAGCAACCACTTTGTTTTCCTTGTGTTTTTCTAATAATTTCTCACAATCTTCAATTTCACGTTTATTTTTCTCAGGGACCTGTTTTTTTATAAGTTAGAAAATTATAGACTGAATGACGACCTTCCTGACGCAGTGGTGAGCTCTGTGGTCTTATAAGTGGGATGTCCCAGGATCGATTCTCGGCATGGATAATATAGGAATTTATAATTTATTAGAGAACTTCGCCCGCGTGGATTTTGGTTTTTTTAAATCCTACTAAGAACTCTTTGATTTTCCGGGATAAAAAGTAGCCTATGTCCTTCCCCGGGATGTACCCCAAGTCTCTACCAAATTTCATTAAAACGGTTCAGTGGTTGGGTCGTGAAAACGTAGGAGACAGACACACTTTCGCATTTATAATATTAGTATGGATAAATTGTCTCTGGTCTGGTGGAAAGCTGCGGTTGCGGATAGTTCACTACCGGCAAAGTCATGCTGCCAAGCGATTTAGCGATACCGTATAGAAACCGATAAGGGGGTTTAATACTATTAAAACAGCCATACCTTTCAAGTTAGTCTGCTTCCATCTTGGATTATCATATATGGATATCATCACTTACCAGGTGAGATTTTTTTGTCTGGTGGAGGCTTCAGCTGTAGCTAGTTACCACACTACTGCCAAAGCCGTGCAGCCAAGCGATTAAGCGTTCCAGTACGATGCCATATAGAAACCAAAGGGGTATGGATTTAATAAAATTTGCCATACCCTTCCAGATTAGCCCGATTCCTTCTTAAACTGCATTCTCACTTACCACCAGGTGAGATTGCAGTCAAGGGCTAATTAGTAAGAATATAATAAAATCCTATAAAGCCCTCACCATTTCTAAATCAATCAATTTCCCCTTCTCTTGTTCCAGCAAGTGTTCTAGAATCTTCTTTTTCTTGTTGGCCTGCGTCAAATCGGCTTGCGCTGTGACGGCTTTGCGTTTACACTGCTGCAGCTTTTCGCCCAGCTCGTCCTTTTGCTTGCGCATCTGGTCGTACTGTCTAAAATAAATAAGACGCGATTTATACGCTATCCCTTTTATAATGCTCCCTGGGAAAAGGGATAGCACCAGATTTATTGTCAATTTTGTTGTAACAGGTCCAAATCTAATGTTATCCTATTCTAAGGAAACGTAAAGAGATAGCAATATATTTAAACCTGTCATTTTTGTTTTATTTGTGCGCAATAGTAGTCCACTATTTTTCTTTTTTACAGAATAACGGCCACAAACCTGTATTAAGCAATAGCTGGCATCAATACAAATAAGTATGGTGTGAGACAAAATCATCCGAAATGTCATGTTTCAGAGATAACAGCTATCACAGCTTCATTGGTACAACAGTCTAGTCATTTTGGCAAAAAAGAAAAATGGTAGACTAGGTAGGCCAGGCTCCATACTAAAATATTCAATCCCCCGCAGATGCAGAGATACTTACTGTGTACCGTTCTTCAGTTCTGTAGTTTTCTCGTGTAAAGTCTCTTTGATTTTGTTTAATTTCTCATCAATTTTGGCCAAAACTTCCTTTAGTTCTTCCAACTCCTTGTTCTTGTGTTCAATCATTTTGTTAGTTTCGTGACTAAAATAAATGAATTGCTTTAAATGTGGTTTAGAAAAGCTAGAAGTTAAGGCTAGTTCGTAGTTGCGAGTAATTTAGTAGCTAAAATACTTGCTACTCGGTCAAAATCGTTAGTTTCACATTCTTATTAGTATACAGGGTGTAACCAGAACTCTAGCAAAAACAATAGCGTGCAAAACTCGGGTCAATGCCCCACCTACGACGCGGCATTGACTTCGAGTAACCTATTTACTGAACGTTCGTTGACCTCTAGCGTCAGTCAGATGTTTTATTTGCAATAATATATTGTGAACTTTAAAAAATACAGGATTAAAAAAAAAATATTCATAGTTTTATTGATGGGATCTTATCAGTAATTAATTATTATCAGTACTATCACCTGTCTTTGTTTTTGCTAGCGTTCTCGTTACACACTGTATAGCTAGACTTGTTTAATAATAATACATTATATGTTACTAGAAGATGCCCGCGGCTTCGCCCGCGTGGATTTCAGTTTTTTAAAATCCCCTAGGAACTCTTTGATTTTCCGGGATAAAAAGTAGCCTATGTGCTAATCGAGGATATTATCTATCTCCATTCCAAATTTCAGCCAAATCCATTCAGTAGTTATTGCGTGAAAGAGTAACAAACATACACACACACACACACATACAAACTTTCGCCTTTATAATATTAGTGTGATTAGTGTGATATTATGGAGACTCACATATATTTCTGTAACAGCATATTCCTAGTTCTCAGCGCAACATTGGTCAAGTTCATGAGCTCCACAGCTTCTCTCATGGGTTGCTCCAGCTTCTGCTTCTCTTGTTCAACCAGGCGGACTCTGTTGAGCTTGTCTTTGCGCATTTCTGTGTATTCTTCCACTTTCACTGACAGTTTTTCTATGGGTTCCTGTTTGGAATAATCATCATCATGATCAACTCATTGTCGGCTCGCCACCAATCACACACAGGTCTCTCACAACGAGAAGGGTTTGGTCATAGTCTATCATGCTGGCCAAGTGTGGATTTGGCAAACTTTCGGGAACATTATGGAGAATTCTCAGGCATGCAGGTTACCTCACGATTTTTTCCTTCACCATTAAGCAAGTGATATTTGATTCCTTAAAAACACATATAACTCTGAAAAGTTAGAGGTGCATGACCGGAATCAAACCCCCAACCTCCTAAACAGGAGGTGGATGTCTGAACCAGTAGGCTATCACAGTTTGGAATAATGTGGTTTTATTACTGTACGAAGGTCTGAAGTTAGGTCAATGTATACCAAAATGATGCTCATGCCCCTTCTAAAAATACTTGACAAATTTTTGTATTTCCTATTTATTTTTGTTAAATCATTATGTACTTATTTTTAAAGAATTACTAAGAGTTACAATGTTTTTTTTTTTACTTCTATAATATTTATTGTAATCAACATAAGAGATTTTTTTTTACGAAATAAACTTATATCTAAATTAAAACTAAAAACAAATAAAAATAATTAAATTAAATGAAATCTAAAACCTCATGTTTTATTTATGTCCCCTCCTCCCCCCATATCCAGCAGTCTGTTGGTAATAATGGTAATGGTGGTTTAAAATTACCTTATATCTGGAAGTGCCAATAATATCTTCTAAATATTCCAGCATCCCAGACTCATGCTCAGTCAGACCTTTTGGCTTCATCATGGCTATTTGTTCAACTTCACCCTAAATTTTAATAGAAAATATTATCAGCAGACTATTAAGTCCTAGCTCCATGCTCTAGGCAAAAAAATTAAAGTTGGCCAAAAAAATCTTTAATTGTATAATATTTTTGGGAGCATACTATTATAGGTTTTTATTAAACTTATGTAAACACAAGTCTAAAAATTTATAATGTGGAGTATTATAATACAATATTACACTCATTCCTACAAATGACTTGGGACAAATGAGACAAAGACTGTGTCTCAGCACCCCACTATACTCTGACAATGTTCACGGCACCTTAGAATTATATAAATTACAAGCTGCTGCCCGCGACTTTGTTTCAATGGATAGAGGTTTTTAAAAATCCTGTGGGAACTCATTGATTTTCCGGGGTAAAAAGTAGCCTACGTGTTAATGCAGGGTATAATCTTATCTCCATTCCAAATTCCAGCCAGATCGGTCCAGTAGTTTTTGCATGATTGAGTAACAAACATCCAAACATCCACATTTTCACATTTATAACCTTAGTAGGATAACAACAAATAACCTGCAGAATAAGAAATCTATTGTGATCCAAGTCAATTCCATGTGAATTCAACATTCTTGCGACCTCCTTAAACTGAACTCTTTTGCCATTCAGTGTGTAGTATGAGGAGTTGTCTTTACCAGCTGTTCTTGATACCACAATCTCACTGTTTGGTACCACGGTAAACTCTTCACCTTCCTGAAAGATTAATTTTAGTTCAGCATAGCATACAAAATTCCATGTGTGATAATTCATTGACAAAATATTCATTTGGCTATTTTTTCAATTGTAAAAGTTGATAGTTTTTCAAAATACTTTGAAAAATGACAGCATTGAGATATTATATGAAATCAAAGAGGAAAACCAGTTGAAGAATTGTAATCATCATAATCATAATGAAGAGCCTTGGTCAGACGGAAGAAATCCGAAAGGTTGCTGGTTCAAACCCCATCTGTTGTACTATTGTCATACCTACTCCTAGCACAAGCTTTACACTTAATTTGAAGGGAATGGGGTCTATTAGTCATCGTGATGAACTTGGCTAATATTCTTTTTTTTTAAATCGACCCATCCCTGGCTCACTGTTGAGAACAGGTCTCTTGAATGAGAAGGATTTATGCCACTGTCCACTACATTTACCCAGTGCAGATTGGCAGACTTTGCACACCTTTCAGAACATTATGGAGTATTCTCAGACATGCAGGTGTATTCACAATGTTTTCCTACACAGTTAAAACTGTATTTTGAGTGATACTGATTACTTAAAATTCCAATAACTCTTAGGAAGATTTACTTCAAAATTAACTTTTATCAATAAAATACTATAACATATAAAATAGAGGAAATATAACTTAGGTATTTTTTCATAGTCCTTAGGTTAGCTATTATACTATATTTTATATTTTACTGTACGACTTATGTTTATGTTAATGCACGCTGTGACTGCCCGTAAGTGGAGTTGCATAAGAGCAATAGAAAGTAAGGAACAAAATGTATAATTAAAATGTGTAACTCTGTGGGCGGTACTATAGTAAATAAATAAATAAATAAATACATACCCCATCAATAATCTGACAAAAGTGTACAGCAACACACGCATTAGTGATATTTGGAAACTTGCTAGATGAATGTATGAGGACAGAGATCTTCTTAGAACGAATCTTAGCTGCTCTGTAGCCAAATACAAAGAGCATAGAGTCTATTACGTTGCTTTTCCCACTACCATTGGGTCCTATTATAGCTGTGAAACTCTGTGAAGGGAAAAAATAGGTGTTGTAAACATTGTTCAAAGTGATAATTATATTATCTTTGATAAGTATAATCAAAAATATTTGCATATTTAAATCAATAGAGAAAATAATAGTTTAGTATGAATTACAAAGGGTGAACTTATCACAAAAGTGATATTTTTTGGGCAACCCGTGCTTGAGAACTTATGGAACTTTGACATTTATTAGAAATCTATAGTAATAAGTATTCAACTATATGCAATTCTAAAAGAAATAAAAACAATTATCACCTTATGAAATGGGCCTAAAGTCTGTACGCCAGCATAGCTCTTGAAGTTTTCATTAACAATGTGAGTGATTATCAATCTTGGGCCTGTTGCATCGAATGTAAGCGCTGGTTTCGGCGCCGGGGGTATGTAGATGTCGCCTATACGAACTCCACCTTCTTCATCGTCAGATATATGGTCAATTTCTCCATTCTGTTCCACAGTATTTTCGTCCACTGCCATCGGTTCTTCTTCACGTCTTTTCTTCCTTGTTCTTTCCATTTTTATAATCTAAACCACTTTCAAGAACTTTTGAAACAATAACTCAGATCAGCTCTGTAACTTTCGCAATTAAAACACGCAAAATAAGGACTGAAAACAAAGAAATTCTTAAATTATTTTCAATAAAAACGTTATTTTCAACAATAACTTTAAAAGCGCGGTCCGCTTCGCGCTTGTTGTTTACAGTTTTGACCACAGACCAGTAACTTTTGACACTATAATTTTTTAATTCTCGTCCAGAAATAGAAAATATGTTGATTATCTAATGGTGTTTCTAAACCCCCAGACTCTGTCTTTCTTGCCAACCATAATACACAAGCCAGACTCACGAATCGCGAATATAAATTTTATTCAATCAGAAAAATCTATAAATAATTGCAATATTACATTTCTCATTTTGACAGGAGACCTGCGCTTAGTAGTAGGCCGGTGATGGGTTGATCATGATGAACCATTGATGAACATTATTATGCTTCCGCACTTATGCCTGCTAGTTCCATAGTTCCATCTTGGTTCCATCCAACGCCGCTCTTGTCATTCAGCATTCCTTGCTTGGGCGAGCAAAATATTAGGATATAAACAAGCTAAAGTGGCAAGAATCTAGATAGCCTGATTTTGTCGGATCAAATGGAATATACAATTCATATATAGTCAGTGTGCATTCGTGGTCTGTGGTCAGTGTGCACTAGACATTAATATCTTAATAATTTTAGAACGCAGACTTGTCAATGGTTTATTGTCATTTGTCACTATCTGTTGTCAAGTCAATGTTGTCAAAATGGCGAATCGAACCGTAAAAGACGCGAAATCTATTCGCGGCACAAATCCTCAATATTTAGTGGAAAAAATAATCAGATCTCGCATTTACGATTCCAAATATTGGAAAGAAGAATGTTTTGCTTTAACTGCCGAATTATTAGTGGACAAAGCCATGGAGTTACGCTATATCGGTGGAGTGCACGGAGGATTCATTTATCCCACACCGTTTTTGTGTTTAGTGCTGAAAATGTTACAAATACAACCTGAAAAAGATATTGTGGTTGAATTTATAAAGAATGAGGAGTTCAAATATGTTCGTGCATTGGGAGCATTCTATATGAGACTCACAGGTTCGTCTTTGGATTGTTACAAATATTTGGAACCCCTTTACAATGATAACAGAAAGTTGCGGCGACAAAATCGCGAAGGGCAGTTTGAAATAGTTCACATGGACGAGTTCATAGACGAGCTTCTTCGAGAAGAACGTCTCTGTGACGTAATTTTGCCGCGAATACAGAAGAGGCATATTCTTGAAGAAAATAATGAATTGGAACCGAAAGTATCGGCACTGGATGACGATTTGGATGAAGATATGCCTTCGGATGAGGATAACGCAGATGGTGAAGCCAAAGAAAATAAAAGAGATAAAGATAGACGGGACAGAGATAGGAAGCGAGACAGGTACAATTTTATTTTTTATAATAATTGCACTAGGAACTTAGGTAAAACATCACAATAGAAGAGTTATTAGATATGTTATGTTAGGAGCTAATCTTAGTCATGGTGCATCTATTTCAGTATGTGCTAACTAACCAAAAGCTCTGATTCCTTTCAGTAGAAAAGGCATTCTGAACCAGTGGTAGATTCATTTGACACAAAAGTATTTGTAAATGTTTATTAGAATAAAAAATATTTCTATTCTACCAACTTTTGAAATTTTAGTACATACTATATTACATTATTTCACTACTTTTATTATACATTCTAGGTCACATGATCGCGATCGCCGAGACAAAGACCGAAAAAGAGAACGCTCCAGAAGCAGAGAACGTGAAAGACGAAGAGAGAGAGAAAGGGAGAGGGAACGCGAGAGAGAAAGGGATAGAGAGCGTATACGTGAACGTGAGAGGGAGAGGGAAAAGGAAAGAAGAGAGCGACATGAAGTGGATAGACGAAGGGATAGAGGGAGATATTAGATTATTAAGAATAAAATATTTTTTAAGGATGTCTTTGCTTTTAATTTTTAAGTCTCAAAAACCTTTTGCTAAACATTGATGATATATTAATAGTAGATGGGCCGACTATGGTATTTGCCGACTAGCCGACTAATCGGTTTTCAAATTGCCGATCAGTCGGCCGACTAGTCTGCAATGCAATGTATCGAAACTTAGTTTTTAAGTTAGTATTTTGGTTTCCCATCTATGTTTCAAATTTCAAGGCTAGTTCAAAATCAGTAGCATAATTTTTACCGGAAAAAAAATATATACTAACTGAGAATCAAGAAAGTGAGTTAGTATTGGCCTGCCATTCTGGTTCAATAGATACTTAGGTACCTACTTATTTAACATTTCAAGCCTCTAGCTCTTGCGGAACTCTGTTCAAAATCGATTGCAAAATTTGTACCGAGCACATTACCGAATACGTGCAAAATGTTGAAAAAAATACCCAAGTACGGAACCTTCAGTGCGCGAGTCTGACTCGCACTGGCTGTTTTTTTTTTAATGACGTAACCACAAATTCGCGATTTTCAGAATTATTCCTTGTACTTGTGCTATAAGACCTATCTACCTACCAAATTTCATGATTCTAGGTCAACGGGAAAGACCCCTTAGCTTTCTTGACAGACACGACAGACGGACGGACAGACGGACGTTTTTCCTTTTAAGGTACGGAACCCTAAAAACAGATTGGTTTTTGTGGGGACTACCCACTAAAATAAAACAAGTCAATGTTGCTGATGATAATATCATGTATAATTATTATAAAATAACCTTTATTGCTATTAAGTATTTTATTTACAATCAACAATAATTTATATTAAAATTCCCAATATACATACATTTCAAAATAGTTCATTCATGTTCTCTTCATTTACAACATAATTTATTAATTAAACATCTCACTAAAATATAACAGTGGTTTACACAAAATACTCGTACATTGGCAAAATAAAATTTAGGTGGAATTACACATTTGACTACCTACCCAAATTCGCGCTTCTGGCAGTTAGGTACCACAGCATTTACTAGGTGACTCTAGGAAGCATTCTCTAGGTGTCTATAGGAAGAATGATGAACTTATCCGAATTCCTCATCCTAATCCATACTAATATTATAAATGCGAAAGTGTATCTGTCTGTCTGTCTGTCTGCTACCTTTTCACGGCCCATCAGTGTAACCGATTCTGACGTTTCGTACAGAGTCAGCTTATGTCCCGGGGACGGACATAGGCTACTTTTTATCCCGGAAAATCAAACAGTTCCCATCTATAAAAATCTAAATCCACGAGGACGAAGTCGCGGGCACCCTCTATTATTTTCAATAACTAAAAACCAGATTGTAGTTAGAGTTCTCTTTGTAAAATTGTAAAGTGTTTTCTTGTGAAAAGTAAAAGAATACCATAAATAGTACCAGGTGTGCCTCATTCAGTAATGCCACCCCAGTGACTCCGACAGGCAATTAGTCGCCTAGGCAACTAGTTGGTGCTAAAAACCTCTTTCAATACTTTTGTTCAGCTGCAAACATTTTTACTAAATTATATTATGTACAGCTATTATTTATTAAGGTACATTTTATTACAATTTAGGTACTTACCTTAAACAATAAAATTACAATTACAAATTTTCTTAAAACACACTTGTTTATTTTCGATATTATGTCAAGGATATAATTTATTATTTAATAAAATATAAGTAAATAAATAAAATGTTATTTGGTTGTTATTATTAGATGAATCGATTTTTTGATTTTTGAAGTAAACTATTATTTAAGAACTTGACAGCAAAACTACATAAGGTTATGAATCTTTCTTGAATAAAGTGATACTTATGTGCTTAGTAAGTATACAGGGTGGTCAAAAAGTCGTGGATCAAACGCAATAGGGAGATAGAGGAGGTCATTTCCAGCAAAAAAAAATTCTACAGCATGGCCATATTTAAATTGCCCTAAAAGTTATGAATATTTTTGGGTTTTTTAACAAAATACCGAATTCTCTTACAATTACACTAATTTAAAAAAAATGTGATAAAAAACAATAAAACAAACAATGTTGTGTCATTACTAGATAATGTATCAGCACTTCAAACCTTCTATTGAGGCTCTGGCTACCAAATTATAAGAGCAATTAATTTTTGGTAACGCTTTAACAGTTTTGGAAAAAAATTAATTGCTCTTATAATTTGGTAGCCAGAGCCTCAATAGAAGGTTTGTAGTGCTGATACATTATCTAGTAATGACACAACATCGTTTGTTTGATTGTTTTTTATCACATTTTTTTTTAATTAGTGTAATTGTAAGAGAATTCGGTATTTTGTTAAAAAACCCAAAAATATTCATAACTTTTAGGGCAATTTAAATATGGCCATGCTGTGGAATTTTTTTTTTGCTGGAAATGACCTCCTCTATCTCCCTATTGCGTTTGATCCACGACTTTTTGACCACCCTGTATATATTTTTTAAGTTATTACCATTTTAATATTTGTGTTGGTACTTATATTGGTTCAATATAATTAGGAGCAAAACTGGACGACAGTAATACTTAATTCAAACACAATTTTTTTCTCTATCTAAGTATTTCATTTCAAAATTCAATAATTAAATCCTTTTTTTCATTTAACAATATTGCATTTCCGCCTATATTATAGTAACTTGTTAATTACTTTATTTCATTTATTAATATAATATACAAGCTCGTGATTTATTACATAATTTAGCACATCTGAAATAGTCATTAGATTACAACTATGGCTTCTAAAATTGAGACGCAAATTTTTAACCCAAGCCATAGGCCAGGATTATCAGCACTAAGATTTTAATTAGGTATGTACACCATCATATATGTAAATACTATGTTGTTCAACATATTTGTAAGTAAAAGTCAATCCAACCAAACTAAGCCTTATACCAGGCACGAAAAACTGTAACATCTTTGTGAGCAAACTGTGCGATACTATTTTATCGCACGTGTGGTTATATTCTACTTTACAGTTTTGACACTGGTGCCATAAGAGCCCCTTTACAAGCAAGGTTGATAAATGTAACATTACTTTTATAAATTTTTCTATCTAACTCAATTATTGTTCTCAACACTGCGAGATATAGTGTTCTTTATAATACCACTTAGTGTCAACTTTGGCTAGAAGGTCGGAGCGTGCATAATAAATATCCTTTCTTCTTCCTTCTTTATCCAATGTAAGAGACGGTCAACCGCCCGTATAGCGTGGTCCTTTTCCATTAGTGGATCAAATGTTACATACAGCTCAAAGCCATTTGTTACCTGTAAAAATTCAGATTTTATCAAAGGTATTTAAAGCAAAATAGCAATAGGATACTAGAATAAACACTTTTCTGAGATGTACATCTTTGTTAAAGACAGCTGCCAAGTACAGTTTTTTTTAATTTCAGCATCATGAAAGGTTGCCATTATTACCACACTAGGTTAGGAAATTACAATGATTTAATATGATACTTCAAATCTGACAAGAAATAAGAACAACTTTATGAGTAGGTTTTATAAAAAGAATTGCTCACCCATGCTAAAACAGTATCATGTGAATTCGACCTAAATATTAATTTAGCTGGTGTCGAACTACAATGTATTTGACTGCAGAATTTTCTGTAATTCCTAACATAGTCCATATCTGATAATTTCTCTATTTTCTTCTCCATAATATCTCCACCTTAAAATAGTTAAGACATAAATTATTTTTTATTAAAAGGACTTATGTTATAGAAGTTGCATTCTGTATTTTTTTTATTCTGGACATCTTTTATGTTGTTGCTGTTTTATACTTATTTTGTAAGTAACAGGTAAAATTTTATTAAAACAATGTTTTCTTAAGCGTTTAAAAACCTTTATTCACAGAAATTTTCTATGGCTCATTGAATCTGTAGTTGATTTTTAGTTTTAACAGTTACAGTAAATTATTTATAAATAAATAAATAAAAATATTTTATTTCAGACAATAATTATATGTCCTTTATATCTGTATTACGATAGTGGATAGGATGGTTAAATAAACAGTAAAAATATCTCTTACCTTCTTTATGCCGTAACCTGTAATCTTGTAGCCTATCCAAACTGATTGGATCTGATGAAAAAAGCTGTGCAGTTGATTTACATTTGTACATAAAATGCCTTATTTCTGGTATGCCAATGTGTTTTAACGGATTTGTTGTGGGCAGTTCCTTATTTCTGTTTAATGCATCGTTTATAGCGACTAGACAGTTGGAACGTCTTAGTTTCTCTGCGATAGTGTGTTTAGCTTGGGATAGGGGGAAGAATGCGTCTCTTTGAACTGTTAGTAGTAACAGGCAGGCTTGGCAGTCCTCAGAAATGTACGAGACGTGGCCATGAAGAAACCCCCTGTAAAATTAAAAACAAATAATGCCATACTACAGTATCCACTGTACACAAGAGAGAAATAAAAGTATCTGGCATCTTAAATTCATTATTTTCGTAAACCATCAGAAATAAACCCATATATTATGCATAAAAAAACATGTTGGCCATATTGAATTTGAAAATGGCCTTCATTTTCGTAATGAACCTTGGAAAAACTTCGAAAAATTCATCGTGTGATAAATAAGTGGAACGGCCAGACACACATTTGTATTTTTAATATTAGTTTGTATATTAGTATACTTACGTGGCGTCGAATTTAGGTAAGCATATAGGCGTCCAACTCTCCGCAGTCTTAAAAGACTCAGAACTCCTCACCAAATTGAACAGCAAGTGAATATCAGATGGATGTAATGTATACTTTTTCATACGGACCAAAGTTATCAACTGATTCCCAGCAATCAATATAGCGAATACCAGATCCCTTATTTTATTACATGTTGAAGTTATAGCATTAGTTATATTTTCTCTCGCTTTCTCCGGTAATGGTAGACATCGGACTGCACCCAGTAAGAAAGCAGGATCTTTTTCCATGAATATAAGTAAATGGTCGATAAGACGTTCTGCCCCGGAGAGGAGTCGTCTTAAGTCATAATTTCGACGCTGTTCGAATATCCTGTTTAGCTGTGTTAATGTTAAGACTGATACTATTTGGTTGAAGGCGTACCTGGAAATTAATTAAATTTTTTAACGAAAAAAATGTAAATAGTAAAAAACAGAGTTTTGAATACCCTATCAAACTAATTGATACTATAAAAGACCTCGATAAAGATGGCGGCTCCGACATAGCAGCTGTTTCGCGTCGCGACCACTATATTTCCGCTCTAGTGCGTAAATGAATATTCCCAAACGCTTTATAGGCTAATAATGTTCAGTAAAATTTTTGTTTCCCAAGGGAGGTAAGTCTACTTTATACTTTTAACAATGGTGAAGCAAGAGCTCTTTACAAGTATTGTAAGATACAAAATTTTAAAATCAGAAAGTAGAAAAAAAACAGAGCCAATAAAAGTTTAGTAGCTGTTGTATGATTAGACAACAAGGCGGAAATAAATATTATGGGACGCATCCGTAAGCCGACTGATAGGTGTGTACAGTCGCTTGGCAGGCGGCTTGTCATCTATCGGCCGTCCGAGCGCTCAAGATCGTCTTGCATCTGATAGTTTGCATAGTTCATTGTACATTTCATTCTTATAAGACGCGTCCAAAATATTGTTTCCGCTTTAAGTCTTTTTCTTTTGAACATCAAATTATTGATAACAGAAAAAGATAAATTGTTGTTTAACTATTCACCTACTGTGCAACATTTACCAGTAAGGCAGTTAGTCAATGAGTACTGGATTTGCAATCAACATGTTTTAGAAAATGGGCACTAACGTTAACTGCAGGACCAGTTGTGGTTCACTTTCATTTGACTTGGACACAGCGACCAGTATCAAAGGCCCCTTGACAAGGAAGATGGCCTTACAATCCTTTGTACTGATGGATCTCAAGATATCCTGGTTCTGTTCCTCCACCACACTGACCAGCGCCTGTATGACGCCGCACAAACCTGCGAGTTTGTCTTCATTACCATATCTGAATGTGGAAAAAATTGCTTATTATGTATAGGCTCATTAATCAAAATATGCCTACAATAAGATATTAAGCAATGCTGGCCAAAAGTCGGTAACTGGATGGGTGACCGACTTTGGAGTTCCGAATTAGGCCTTCTCGTTTGCTCTGCGCCTCGGAGAGCACGTTAAGCCGTCGGCCCCTGATATTATCACTAACAAAATAACTGTAAATTAACCTAAGAGTCAAATCTTGTTCATTTATTCTAGTTGTATGCATCTGGGAACCTACTGCATTATTATTCCAAGAGAACTCCAACCATTATTCGATTAATGGAAAGGGGTCACAACCCTCAACAATGAGAAAAATATGACTATAAAGAAACTAATGTCAATACAAAAATTATGACACAGGGTTAAAATTGCCATACTGATAAATTCCTACCTATTTACTTTCCTCAGAGAATGTAAAAGAGTGTGTGTTTGCTGAATTGTCCTTCAATCATGTAGTAGGTACTGTTATAAGTCAGAAGTTGTCCATATTCCTCAGGATATGTCCAACCCCTGCTCAAAGGTATAATCTATCTCCAATTCAAATTTCAGCCAAATCGGTTCATTAGTTGCAGCATGAAAGAGTAACAAACATACACACACAGACAAACTTTCACCTTTACAATATTAGTTTTGCTTAGCCTTACAGTGTAGGTAAACACTATAATAAAAATTATAAATTATATTCTGTACCTGGAATAGATAGGTTTCCCTGCAGTGCTCAGTATGAACACATGTTTCTCTTTATTCACCAGTTCTGGTGAATGTAGGTAATCTTCCCGTTCACCATCTGTGTCCTCACCATTCTCGTCTGCTATGTTGGTGCTGCTTGCAGATGCTGACATAGATTCCTGGAATGAGGAATAAGAATACTTGATTTATTTATAATAAGTATTATTTTATAAGATAATTCTTTATTGAGAGCTTCACTTTTACTTTTTTTTAACTCTTAAGTACTATTCATAACAAATTTCTCATATGTAGATAGTAGATACCAATAATAATAAATAATTAATGCTTAAATGTTTTGCTATCAAGCAAATGTCTTCCCCAGACATGTTTCAAGGTGGTGGAGGGTTCTCTTCCAAAGTGTTCCTGCTTTTGACTTTACTAATACTTATATGATCATTCCTGAGCAGGTTTGCACACTTAAACATTTCCATCTACTTTGTGTATTTATAATATGATATATCATTAAAATTATAATTTAGCCTAAAAGGTTAATAAGTAATTTAACATTAACGTAACCTTATAAAAGGTTAAACTGACTGTCATATTCATGCACAGCCAAAACTGCTTGGTACAGAAACTATGTAGGGTTTTTCTACATTTATTAAATACTTCTGTTAGGTTACTATCCACCCACCACAATACCAATTTCAAACTAATCCAATATAGCTAAGAAATCTTAATTTATTCAAATTTTTACCAACATGTTGACTTTAGTGACTCATTATAAACCTAATTATCTAAACCAAGTGGACAGTTAAACGCAAAAAATAAATAAAAAAATAGCTCACATCTTTACTTTGCAAATTGTCACTAGATTTTGTTTCTCTCAGTGTTTCTTTTGAACTTTCACCTATTTCACTTTGAATCTCACTAATTGTACTCGATTTTGCAGTTAAAGTTTTTCTTTCTTCAAGACTGGAGCTCATTTCTGTGGCAAACTCCTCAAAGGAATCAGTAGGATTGAGGATGCTTTCGGTACAGGCGCCAGGCTCAAGATCGTCAGGAACATTTTCTGGCTTGGCACTCGTTGGAATATCCTTAGAAGTGGACGCCATGGGGATATTTTATCTTATAATATTTTTAAAATAAAATAACACTGCAACACGCTACTGCTGCATCAATATTTTTTTGTGATGACATTGACATTTAATTTAACTTTCAGTGTCAGTGTCACTGCCAAGTGCCAGTATTATTTTGGTCTACACAGATAAAAAATAGTTTAGTTAATATCATGACGTGTCTGTGGTATCCGACTACAGAAAGAATATAGTCGAGCTTTATTTCTTTTGATGGAAAAAGGGAAAATCATGGGAAAATAATATATTTTGATTGTTTTTGATAAAAATAATGCACAAGCTATAGTGAATACCCGTCGCTCGTCAGTACATCGCGAAAAAAGTTTTTCCTTTACCTACCTTCCTACAAAAATTGGATAGTCAATGCGAGGTAAATATTATACCTAACCGTCACCCTAAGATCGTTGAAAATGAGTTGATGTGGTTGTAGTGGCTTTTATTCCGATAAGTATAAAAATATAATAAATGTATCCAGGGTGCGCCTCAGATACCTATTTTGTTATTGTAGCCATTAGCAAACAATCGGAAATATTATGGGGAAATGCTTGGCAAGACGGAAAAAGTTTGTAGAAAGTAATCTCTCTTTACTTTACTTCACTTCAAAAAGTTCGTTTGACAATACAGTAGGTACCTATATTTCTAGCTAAGATGTCACGACATGGCCGTTTGTAAATTTGGACGCGTTATAGTTGATCTTAGAGTTTTAGATAGAGAGGTTGTAAAAATATATCCAGCAATATTCTAAGCATAGATTCTAAGTAAATATGCATTTTTCGTTACAAAATATTATAAAATTCGATTGGGGCATGCATGAGGTATCCGAGGCTTACATCCCGCGCCAGGCGTCTCGCGGGCTGCGGCCAACTGTGTGGAAACTGCAGATAACACGCCACTTGCTACGGCTTATGAGCGAGATCCTATATTATTTTGGTCTACATAATATAGTACAGTTCTGAAAATATAATAGTAATATTTAAAACAACAATAATAATAATTATTCACCAAAAGTCCAAGTAAGTACCTATAATGAAAAAAAGCCATAATAAAGACACCTAGGTAGTAGGTACACCTACTGAAATACCAGGAAGTTTTATTTTACAACGTCTTCTAAATTCAAAATTATAAAGGTAAACTTTTTAAAAATATTTGAATTTAGAACTAACCTACTCTTTAGTTTATAGGTGCAATTTGGAGTTCACCATTTCATAAGTAAAAACTCATAAAAACTTGCATGCATGCTTATGTTAATGGTGTTCGACATGCCGAAAGATGTAAACACTAAACTTTTTTTACATGGTCAATAATGGTAATGTAAAATAGTTAATGGGTACCTGGAAAGTGACATAAGTATTCATGGATAAGCTAGGTACTTTTCATCCCGGATAATCATAGTGCTCCCAGAGTGCTCCCACGGGATTTTTAAAAACAAAATCCATGCGAACGAAGTCTAGGACAACATCTAGTAGGCACTTAATAATGCAATTAATATAATACTAGTATAATATGGAGGTTCTAAGGTTTAGTAAAATAAAATGGAATCTTTAAACGATATTCTTGAAAATATCGTAATAATAATTCTCATTAACATGATCAACCCATCGCCGGTATAGCAGGTCTCCTCTCAGAATGAGAAGGGTTTAAGCCATAGTTCACCACGCTGGCCCAGTGTAGATTAGCAGACTTCACACACCTTTGAGAACATTATGGAGAACTTTCTGGCATGCAAGTTTCCTCACGACGTTTTTCTTCACCGCAAAGGATATTTAATTGCAACGGAAATACCAAACTCCAAAACTTAGAGGTGCATGCCCGGGATCGAACCCCGACCCAAAATAGGAAGTCGATGACTTAACCACGAGGCTATCGTAATAAATATTATAGCTACTTTCCTAATATACTTCAATTGGAGAGCGTGGCGCGAAAATCGGTTTCCGCCATGCGTCTTGCAGTCGACGGAGTGGAAACCGTAGATAACACTAAAATGTAGTCGTTTTATTACTTTTTGGATAGCTTGCCACTTACGGGCTCACTTCCTGAATATGTGTCACTTACCTATTTATAGGATAAAAAATGAGACACCTTGGCACTTTTCATAATAATGTGCATCGTACATATTATTATTCCATATAAATTAATAATACATACCTAATACTTTTAGTAGGTACTTATCTTGCACATCTCAATCGGTCACGGCAGCCAATCAAAATCAATTAATTATATTATTGAGTGTTTACATAATATTCATATTTTTTATGTAAGTAAAAATTACTACAGACCTAACTGTCTACAAGTAAAATGCTTTTCACGAAATGCTATTTTTTTAATTATCAAAGTAAGTAGGCAGGTAGGTAAGTATTACATAGGTTGTTTGTATTTTTTTGTTACAAAAAATGCAATAAGTAATTAAATTTGATTTAGGTACCTACACGTACCTACCTACCGAAGTATAGCTACGCATTATACGCGCGAGTTTCTTGCTGGTTCTCGATAGAAAAGGCATTCCAAACCAGCGGTAGCTATACATTTGTATACATATAAGTTTATAACTTTTAAGTGTACTTATAAATTTATAACTTAGGTATTTTTTCATAGTCCTTAGGTTAGCTATTATATTATTTTTTATATTTTACTGTACGACTTATGTTTATGTTAATGCATGCTGTGACTGCCTGTAAGTGGAGTTGCATAAGACCCCAAAATTTAAGGAACAACATGTATTTAATCTAAATGTGTAACTCTGTGGGCGGTACTATAGTAAATAAATAAATATAAGTAGATGTGAGTAGGTAAGGCTCTGCATGTTGTGACTTATGCCCTCGCCATAGAAAACCGCCTAGGTCTGTGGCCCTCGCGCAAGCTTAATAATATGAGAGAACATTTTGAGAGAAGAGAACTTATAAAATTGGTTAAATTATACCTGATTTTGTGGCTTAAGCTTTTACTTGTAAAAGTTTAATTGAATTAAAAATATTTTGAATTGATTTAATTTGACATAAATCTGATACCAGTGTAAATTTTGTCTGCTATTATTTTAGAAGTTATTCAATAACATGAATTTATTGACGCTTTTCCCAGCATGACACCGCTATTGGAGAAGAATGATGGCGTTACGTGATTGATTTATTTGCTCCTCTATACAAAATTGGCGCTTTTTTGGCTTTAGTGAAACTTTATTACTGTTTTGTAGATAAATATAATTTCGCGCGTGATTTATTTGTTGTAGGAAAAATAAACAAAGATTACAGAAACTAGAACTACTATCTATGCACTAGGAGGTCATTCCGGACAAAAATTTTGCGGGCTAAATACCTACTTTTTTTTCCTTATAATTCGATGGCCTGTATTATAATATTACTAGAGGATGGCCACGGCTTCGTCCGCGTGGATTTAGGTTTTTAAAGATCCCGTGGGAACTGTTTGATTTTTCGGAATAAAATGCCTACAAATTACAGAACGCAAGCTAACTCGGTAGGTACAAAATTTCATACAAATCGGTTAAGCGGATGGGTTTTTAGGAATCCCGTGGGAACTCTTTGATTTTCCGGGATAAAAAGTAGTCTATGTCCGTCCCGGGATATAAGCTAACTCTGTACCAAATTTCGTCAGAATCGGTTAAAAACTGTTAGGCCGTGAAGAAGTGGCAGAAGGACAGACAGACACACTTTCGCATTTATAATAATATTAGTATGGATAATATCACCATCATCGTCATCAAGAGAAGAGAGCGGGTCGTCTCTCATAATGAAAAGGGTATGGCCAAGTGCGGATTGGCAGACTTCACACACCTTTGAGAATATTATGGAGAACTCTAAGCCAGACTGGTTTCTTCACGATATTTTGTTTCATCCTTAAAGCTAATGATATATTTTATTTGTTAAAAACCACTTAAGAAGTTCGAAAAGCTAGAAATCCAACGTCTTAACCTATCACGCCTCTATAATCATGGCCATTACACCTACTTAGATACGATACTAATTTTGAACGTTTCATAGAACAAGATTTTTGTTCGAAATGATCCATCTAGTAGGTACAATAGACCACAGAGATAGTTGTATTAAATCAACGAGATTAAGAATCGGAACCTATTATGTTTGTTTATGAGGTAAATTTTTCAAGAAAATTGAGCGTAATAAAGTGCCGAAATAACCACGAAATGTAGGTATACTCGGAAGTTTCTTTTTATAAAATTTAGATTGGATTAGATACCCCAATTCATATTCATGAAAAGCAATTCATCACTTGCTAAATAATAAATTCAACAAGTCACAATGAAACACTTTTTTTTTCTAATAAATTTATTAATCACAACCTCACCCGAGGCGCTGGCAAGGAAAATTTGCTTAAAAACTTGCGACAGTTGTAATTTCTGTCTGTAAAATCTCTTATAAAAATGATATTTCCAATACAATACCTATAATGGAAAGGTCTAAGGTCCTTTGCAAATATTATTTCATATTTGCCATCGGCGGAGTCTTTGTTTGCGCTCCGGAATCCTTCATTACGATTTATTTAAATATCCAATATCCTTTCGACCCTTTGTATAAACATAATGCCATGATTATGTTTTATTCCTTTATTTTCTTTGACGACATAGGAAATTACTTTTTAACCTCGGTCAAAGGAGCCAGCCATCTATTATATCAGGTTTCTTGGGAGCCTGAAGCTCAGATACTAAGAAAATTCTGTAGATATATACTCCGTAGCCTGAGGCAAGAATGTTCCATCTTAGCCTCAGACATAAAAACGATATTTGGTTCTATTATTTATGTTAATAACAAAGAATATTAATAATGCTAAACATGCCTGATATTATGGCCAGAGTGGTAAATTATATACCTACCATGGCTTAAAGCCTCTTTGTTCTGAAAGGAGACCGGTCGCAGTAGTGAGTCGGTGATGAGTTGAACATACTTAATAGTAATACATAAAATTAGTGCTTATAACCTGATGTTTAGTACCTAAGTATAAGTTAAGTAGTTAAAAGTTTCCCTAACAGTTACTCTGCATTGTGTTTAAGACCTATTTACGAAATGAAAACTAACATTCAGGAAACTGATTTCAGTGCCTTCCAATCTTCCAAATTAAACAATGTATCTTGCGGTAAAAAACTATATTTCCTAAGATAACATTACATAACCTTGAAGACACGGCATTGCTTCATACTTTTCAAAACACACCATTTAATCCAATGGACAATCAACTTGGTCAGGGTGGTTACAGAGCTGATTTGTCTGATCCCACAAGAGATCACTAGGACAGTGGAGTAATTTTGGCACTAAGTTACCACTCGAATCGCGAATGCAATAGATAAATGACGAACAGTCTTCAGGATTTGCTTGAAAACCCTCTCCTTCACAAATAGAAGGTGTTGCTGAAAGAAACGAAAATAGTTATCTAAAGACTTTCAAAATCGGATATTTAAAAGATTTAGTGAAATCAAGTATTAAAAATTATAAATTCTATAGAACTAAGCAAAATAGATAATTGTTTTGGTAAAAAACCGGTCAAGTGCGAGTCTGACGGTATGGAACCCGTCGTGGTTCCGTACCATCGTAAAAAAAGTTACACTTTTTAATATTTTTTTGTGATCTAACCACAAATTCACGGTTTTCGGATTTTTCTTTTCACTTGTGCTTTATGACCTGCCTGACTGCCAAATTTCATAATTTTAGGTCAACGGCAAGTACCCTATAGGTTTCTGGATAGATACGACAGACAGACAGCAAAGTGATCCTATATAAGGGTTCCATTTTTCCTTTTGAGGTACGGAAACCTAAAAAATAAGTAGATAGTTACTATTAGTCGGTGGAGCAGTAGGTGTAGTACTAGGGACATCGACTGATCTTCCCAAAGCTCTATTAATACTCCTCAGCAGAGGATAATCTTCATCTTCACATAACCCTCGAAAATCATCAGTCTCTATACTCCAAGCCATAATACCAGTGACGTTGTACTTAAGGGCATATTTAACTTTGTCAGCTAAAGAATTGGCATCGTCGTATGAGACCCAGTTTCGACCTTGGACAGCATAAGGTACTTTGGCTGAATCATCATAAAGTAGATTCCAAGTTTCTGCATCAAATTTCTGGCACAGCTGAAATATTAGAGAAAATGAGATGTAAAAGTTTCTTGAGTACCAATAAATTGTATGGCAAATAAGTATTTTTGAACTGATCTGCTAGAGGCACTATAGATTTTGTTATACATAATACTGATTACTGACATAAGTATAACATCATACTCGACTCATCAGCTTTCCTACGTCGATGGCTTTACTAGCATTTAAGTATGGATCAAGTAAGTTACCAATAAATAAAGTTACATACTGGTCTGCCTAGCCTCTGATATTTCTATCAAACGAAGAAATTTCAATAAAATAATTAAAATTATGTTTTCAATAAAATCATTAACAATTTTAATTTAAAGTTAATAATGTATTTGTAGAGATTATAACGTACTTCATTATACCCGATCGTGCCTTGTGTATTGGTATAAGGACCTGCAATACCAGGCCCACTTGAAGGTGCTCGAACACCATTATCACTTGCATCTTTTAGGTTGAACGTATGGCCGTATAGTGGCACACCCAGCACAAGCTTCTCTGGTGGACATCCTAAAAGAACAAGAAACATAACCACAGATAACTACTTGGTAAGGAATCAGTTCTGGCAGATTTAGCTTCCAATTTTATATTCCTTCAAACTCTATATTGCTTCAGTATAGAAGCGAAATGTTTTATTCCATTCCATTCCATCAGCCTGTATGCATCCACTGCCGGACATAGGCCTTTCCAAGAGCGCACCACTAAACAAGGTCCTCCGCCTTCCTCATCCACCCGCTCCCCGCCATCTTCTTCAGGTCATTGGTCCAGCGATCATTATACCGATCTAATAATCTACCTATATGGCATTAAGTCTGAGTGGTGTGATATTATAGTTGAGCTGTGTTTTCCTTTATATGTATACACGAGAATTTTTTATTCTGTTTTTATTACATAATATTTTTTCTGTAAATGTTTATTGTATTTGATATGTATTGTTGGATCAGCAAATAAAACTAATTCTATTGTATTTTGTTCTAATATTGCTCAGCAGTGGGTGATTTATACCACATTACACGTATATCACAGAGATGTTTTGGAAACAACTTCATCAATTTCATTTTCTTACCTTGACCTAGCCAATATTCCAAAACACCGTCAACAGTATTTAGATCTTCTAATGGTATATCGTCATCCTCTTTGCTTTTGTGCAGAGGAGCGTTATGTCCTGTTTCATTATCACTGGCTACATACATGTCGTATGCCATTACATTTATGAAATCTAAATATCTAAAAAAACAAGAAATTCTTTGGTATCGCAATCTATATCTATTCAATTCACTGCCAATGGTTGATATTCTTGTACTTGTATGACTTCTATTGTAGTTACCATACCTAACACAAATGTGAAATGATAGGTTACAAAGAAACTTAAATGGAGGTGCAAAAAGGCGCTCTTACAGAATTAGGTCTGATAGAAATTGGCTTTTCAAATCCAAATATAAAGTGGAAGACTCGAAAAAATCTTAGTTTTACATTTAAGTATTTGCAGAACTTATTCAAAAAATCATGCAAGTCTAGGTAAACTTAATTGAAAATTTAAAAAAATTGGTATGTAAATCATAAACTTACTGGCTTATAACCGGTATATCATAAGACAATGAAGCAACTTTCTTAACAGGAGATACAGCGGCAGTTAACAACAGTCCATATTTATCAAATTCTTTTCGCAGTTCCTTCAAGAGTTTGGAAAAGTTGTCGACGTCAGCTGGCCCATACACAGAGTCGTAGCGGTTGGGGTACTCCCAGTCAATGTCTAAGCCATCGAAGTTATATTTACGGACCATTTCAAGGGCTGTGTTGATGAATTTTCTACGTAGAGTTGGCTTCTTAGCCATCTAAGGGTAGTGAAAAATACATAGTTTTAGTTTTGTTTTGTATTCTACTTAATCAGATTGGATGAAGCTTAGCCCCGAAACAAAGTCTGAGCATAATGTTAAGCTAAAATGAAATACTTCCGTTTAAATTGGTTAAAAGTTTTGTGTGTTAGGCGCACACACACAAATAAAATGAATCAAATATATTTTCTTCAATTCCTCTTCTTATTTTTGTTGTCAACTTTTATTTCTGCCACATCAGCACAATGCACTTTGCCATTTTTCCATTACTAGTTTATTGAATTATATAAAACTAGCTGATGCCCGCGACTTCGTTCGCGTGGATGTAGTTTTTTAAAAATCCCGTGGGAACTTTTTGATTTTCCGGGATAAAAAGTAGCCTATGTGCTAATCCAGAGTATAATCTATCTCCATTCTAAATTTCAGCCCAATCCGTCAAGTAGTTTTAGCGTGAAGGAGTAACAAACATACACACACACACACACACACACACACACACATACAAACTTTCGCCTTTATAATATTAGTGTGATTACAATATTTTCTCCCATAATATTTAACTGATTTAACAAGTAGCAACAATCATAAAAACTTACCACGGAATATTTAGCTGAACCTTCGTTCCATCCACCAACAGCGAGTAAAGTTTTCACGTTAGGATTTTGCTGCTTTAGTGCACTAAACTTCCGTAAGTTATCTGCAAAGAGATTAATACCTGTTTAACTTTACTTCATGGAGGTCGTCGTTGTCAACCGATAGATATGTCTTTTACTGGATATTAGTCTCCTGTAGAGGCGTCCACATGCCTGGCCTGGGATCCAGCAGCATCCTGTGACTCGTTTGATGTTGTTTTTTTTATACAAAGAATATTAGCCATGCTATCATGAGTAATACTCCTCTTTCCCCACCAATTAAGCGTAAAGCTTGTGCCAGGAGTGGATACGACAATAGTGCAACGGGTGGGGTTGGAACCGCTGACCTTTCGGAATTCAGTCCGCTCCTCAACCGTTAAGCTATCGAGGTTTATCCACCTAGTGTACCTGATGTACTTACATATCTATGACCTGATGTCCTCCTTCCAAATCTCTACGTTCATCGTTTAGGCTATGCGTTGTCACTTTAGTCACTGAAGGTACTGTTTTATAATATGTATCTTCTTCTTTTACTTACCTTTGCCCCAATTGTCAGGATAATCCAAGTAAGGGTCTAAGGAAATGACTTCTCCCTTTGTATTTATACCCAGGAAGGTATACACGATGTGAGTACATAACTCAGTGTTTATGTCGCTAACATCGAATTTGCCAAAACTGTTCCTGTAGGTGGCCCATGACCCATAGTAGCAGACGACGCGCTCTGAAAAATTATGAAAATTTAAAAAAACCCGGTCAAGTGCGAGCTGGACTCCCGCATGAAGGATTCCGTCCTATCTTACAAGATTATGTACTTTTTTAAATTATATGGCGGCCATTTTGAAAATTTTACTAGGTATTTGTTGTTATAGCGTTTTATGGTTTATTTTATTACGGTTCATGACATACCTAGGTAGATACAGTCCACTGACAGACAGACAGACGGACGGGCGTATAGACTGAGGGACTGCGGTGGCTTAGTTATAGGGACCCGTTGGCAGTTGGCACCGTTCGGGTACGGAACCCGAAAAATGTTGTTTTTACGGGCGATTTTAAATATAAAAAGTGAACGTTCTACTTACTTTCATTTGCAGCCCCATAGTTTACCGAAAACGCAAATACACACAGTACAAATAACGTTAAGCCTTTCATTTCTAACAATTTTAGTCTCATGTGCTTGCAAATAGAACAAACATGATAAACGTGTCTATTATATGCAATTTCTTATCAAACATTGATAGATTGATAGTTGAAGAGCAGCAAACAAACAGATAGCAAAACCAGTCAAGTGCGAGTTGGGCTCGCAGACGAAGGATTCTGTACCATTTTACAAGATTAGCTTATTGCTAGAGCGGCAATAGAAATATTATACACTGAAAATTTCAACGCTCTACTTACCTATTGCGGTTCATGACATACAGCCCGCTGACAGACAGATGGACGGACAGCGGATGCATCATAACGTCCCGTTTGCAATCTTCGGGCACGGAACCCTAAGTGAAATACATTGGTACCTATTTACGTGTTCTGAAGCATATTCCTATTGAACAAGTTTCTTGGTAAGAGTTATTCATAGTGAGTACACCTTGAAATTTGCTTAGTTACCAAGTTCATAAAATTAGTTCATCCGGAACTTTGTAAAGCTTTTGAGCAATGTCCGTTCATAAATTCATAAGTTACACTCTAACAAGTTTATGAAAAGTTGATTCTTTTGAAACTCCTTAAATCGTTTCTGCAAGAATTGCTTCGACAATGTTTTTAACATGGATTTTTTTTCTGAATCTCATTTCATCAGATTTAACTATTCACAATTTTCGAACCTCTATTTTACCCCACTAAGAGTTTAATTTTCAAAAATCTTTTCTTAGTGGATGTCTACATCATAATAGCTACGAGTATCTGCATGCGAAATTTCAGCCAGATCCATCCAGTAATTTGAGCTGTGCGTTGATAGATCCGTCAGTCAGCTTCTTGTATGTATTTAGATTTCAGTTCATAGAAACGAACTTATCATAATCTTCATCATTATCAACTGATAGACTCCCACAGCTGAAGATGGGTCTTTTATACCTTACATATATACTTTATATATATACTCTATTACATATATACTCTTTTATACCTCTACACGCCAAAGTCTTGTACCGCCTGATTCCACCAGCGGCTCCTTACGACTCGTTTGATGTCGTCTGTCCGTCTAATAGGAGGCCTTCCAACCGAAAAAGCAACCAAAAAACTCTGGAAAAGGGCAGTGCTTGACGAACAAACCTACCTACCCAAGGAACTGATTCCAAGCAAAATAATTAAAGTTTGTTCTGTAGACTTCAGCCGATCAGTATAATCATTACCCCATCTCTTTAGTTGGTGTATTTTCAACTATTTTCAGAATCACTAGAGTAGGTAATTTATTAAGGAAACAGCTGATAATAATCTGCCCTCAACTCTTCCTTGAACTACTACACGTTCAATGCTACCAATTTGCTACTCTATTGTTTAAAAATGAGTGCAAAATTTTGCTGGGTTAAAAAATTGACCCAAGATTTTCGAAGCTAAGCTTGTATATAAAATAGAGAAACATAGGGATATTGAAAAGTTTCACAGAGCTAACTTGAGTGTTCCTTCGCATAGTTTGTTAAACTTCTGTGGTAAGTGATACTTAGCGTACAGTACTCGGAGCTTTTAGTTTATCGTAGTGTTTTGCCACAATATCCAAATAGTTTGTTACTGAGGTTTCTAGGGCTCTTTTGGGATTTCGAAATTTGTCTGAATATAAATTAATAGTGTAAGGCTGGGTGCACATTGGTTACTTTTCCTTGAGCCTCTAGCGTCTCTAGAAGCGTCTAAAGGTAGATTTTGCGGTAAGTGATTGTGACGCGTGACTACGATATAGGTAAGACACAATGTTGCGCTATCATATTGAAAGTATCGCGTGTCGGTTTCGCTGACCTTTACATACATTTACATAAAGCCTATGTAGCACGTCGCGGTCACATAGCAGGTATATTATTTTAAAAAGATTTAAAATAATAATATACCTGAATTTTTGTTTTTGAGATTTTCGGTAACGACAAACAAACTCATATACGTATAAAAGGAAAAACTGACTGACAGAGATAGAAATATGAGTAGGTAACTACTAAAAAAATTGTGATTTTGCAACTAGGTTTTTCTATAATCTGGACCTCCACTGAGTAAGGATTTTCACAATTTTCTAGCTAGTTTTAGGGTTACCTAGTTTAAATATAACATTATATTAAAGAGGGGGTCTACCGGACGATGATAATATTATCTGACTTTGATAAATTATAGAGCTACAATGAAATAATAGGTAGGTAGGTACGTACAATCATCACTCAAGTGCTTTGACCTCAATTAAATAGTTTGGATAAACAACTGAAAATTAATAATTACTGTAATAACTATATATTGTCTGTGAGGACAGTGGGCATTGAAGACCACTGCGATTTTGTCAAACCAGATTTTACCTGTCCAGTTACCGACTTAGGTCAATGTTGCTTAACAGGTTCGCTTACTCCATACAATCGTAATTCCAATTTCATTTGAATATTAAGCAACCAAAGTCCATGAAATTTTGCAGATATAATATTCTAGAAACTAATATCTGCGCCTGTGGTGTTTTAGATTTTTCTAACAAGTGTAAATTAAAAATTTATAACACCCCCGACGATCCAAAGTATTTGAGTTTTCCAAAACATCATTTTCAAATGAATAATTATGTATTTAGGCAACGTCCATCTTGACAGCTTGACATTTGTCTATTGACATAATATCATGAACCTAACGGTTATTTAACCTTCTTTTCTACAAGAAAACTAGAAAAGAGCTGATAACTCTTAAACGGCTGAACCAATTTTTTTAGATTATAGCTAAGAACACTCTCGATCAAGCCACCTTTCAAACAAAAAAAACTAAATTAAAATCGGTTCATTCGTTTAGGCGCTACGATGCCACAGACAGATACACAGACACACAGACACACAGATACACAGATACACACGTCAAACTTATAACACCCCTCTTTTTGGGTCGGGGGTTAAAAATATGTAGTTTTAAAATTATAGGGGCTCAAAGATTTATATGTGAATTTTTAATACCGCGTAACTTTGAAACCGAATATTTTAACAGAAATCTGGAAAAGCACAGGCTTAGATATTAGTTTCTAGAATATGTCTGCAAAATTTCATAGACTTTGGTTGCTTAATATACAAATGAAATTGGAACTACGTTTGTATGGAGCAAGTGACGGAGAGACCCCTCTTAACCAGTACATTCCGATATGCGCTGTCATAACTAGGCCAAGTAAGACAGCTAGTTTGTGTTAGTTGCTACCAAAATTCATGATTCTCGGTATATCCAGGATTGTTCGCAGTGAACAAACAAGGAGTTTCAACTAAAATTGTCTCATTTATTCAGTAATCAAAATGCAAATTGTGTTGAATGGGGGATCGATTAATTTGCAAACGTTTGGATTAGTACGATTCGAATCGGTGAGTGCTTTCCATTCAAATATCTCCGTTGAGATTTTCTCTGCGATTGGATCAAAATGGGCGATTCCGCGTAATATACATTTAATGGAAGTGTCGTGCTATTAGAAATTAGATTTTTTTAATGATTTTCACCTTCTATGTAAGACTTTTGAACTTTGGAGTTTCTTGTTGTCTTCTCAGTAGAATTTACTTTCCGAAACGGTGGGAGAGTCTTGAAGGCAGTGGTTCTTGAGACGGCACGCATTGTGAGGAGGTTTCTCACTCTGGAGGCCTGACCACTGGCCGCTTGGGTCTTACCCCCCGTGGGACTCATTTTATCATATTTATTAGTTAAGTACTTAATGGTTTTTTTTTGTTTTTGTGACTTTATTTTATCTCTTGTTTCTGTTATTTTATTTTTCTGTTGTTTTTTTTTTATTTTTTGTTGTTTCTGTTATTTATGGGTTTGAGTGGGCTATTTTATACCATGTATCTAGACGTACGCTTAGCTAAGGTTACCCATATTATACTTATTATTATGATGGTATTAGGCGAAACTATGTACGTTATTTTCTCAGATTAGCTCGTCTCGTTCGAAGGCCTCAGATTTCCCACGGGACTTACAGGCGTTTATTAGCAGGAATACACCACTGATTTATTTTTCCACACCTGTGGTTAGACTTTAATCCGCTATTGGAGGTTTTATTTTTGTTGTCTTCGTGTTCTCCGAGGATATTGCAGGGATTTAGTAATTTTGATGCAGAGAAAATGAAAATTGGCGCGCTGGGATTTGAGTATTATTATATTAGTGTGTCTTATTCATCCATTATACAGTCAAAAGTTTTCTAATGTAAGCACCAGTTATTATCTAGTTTAGGTAAAGTAGGTACGCACAAAACAAGTAATTTCCAATCTTGACACAAATCGTATGACTGCGTATTGTACGAAAAGCAAAAGACATCCTATTCGAGCTTGTTTATTTAATACTTAATCTTATAACCTGTGCAAACCGCCAAGCTCCAACTTCAGTTTTTATTTTTTATTTTTTTAATAAGAATATTAGTCACTTTTTTTTAAAATCATGACTAACATTCCCATTTTCCCCTCCAACTAAGCGTAAAGCTTGTACTAGGAGTGGGTACGACAATAGTGCAACGGGTGGGATTTGAACCGCTGACCTTTCGGATTTCAGTCCGCTCCTATAACCGTTGAGCTATTGAGGCTATGGAACTAAGTATAGATACCTACGTTGCTTCGCGATCACTTGAAATCGTTTCATTTTTAACCCCCGATCCAAAAAGAGGGGTGTAATAAATTTGACGTGTGTATCTGTGTTTCTGTGTATCTGTGTATCTGTCTGTGGCATCGTAGCTCTTAAACTAATGAACCGATTTTAATTTAGTTTTTTTTTGTTTGAAAGGTGGCTTGATCGAGAGTGTTTTTACCTATAATCCAAAAAATCGGTTCAGCCATTTGAGAGTTATCAGCTCTTTTCTAATTACTGTAACCTTCACTTGTCGGGGGTGTTATAAATTTTTAATTTACACTTGTATACACTGTCAATGTCACCTACATTAATTTACATGGTAATAATATTTTTGTACAAGGGGTCTATTTAAACTACTAATATATACTAAATAGCTCATCACGATTTTACTGACCCTTTGAAATTAATTATACTGTTTCGGCTTTAGGCCTTTCGCTATATTTTGAGAGGACAAAATTAGCTATTCAAGGTCTAGAAGAGCTTTGTATTTTCTACGACTACTACCTAATCGTGTGGTTTGTCTACAGGGTAAGAAATTTAATTCAGTTTCGTTGGACTATATGGGCAGTAATTAAAATGATAGCAAAAACTAAGCGCTATTATTATACTGCCTTTAAGTGCAATCTAATACCAATAACCATTTGCTATATACTTGAAGTTTTTTGTTACTTAGTGCTTTAGTATTTTTCAAACCCGCAATGTATAGCGTGCTCTACTCGAGGTTTAATGCTCCGCGACGTAGCATTGTCTCCGCGGCACTTATCTAGGCAAGGTTCGTTAACCTCTAGTGGCAGATATTTTTTTGCAATACATTGCGAACTTTTAGAAAATACAGGTTTTTTTTCGCTTTTTTGTGTTATCTTATCTGTAATCATCAGTACTAAGCACCTTTCTTCGAATTTGCTAGCGTTCTACTGACATCCTGTATTAATACAATGATAACGTAAGGATAAATTATTTAAGTAAAAAGCACAGTTCTTCCAGTTAAAATACATCTATGTTATAAAAATTTCAGCAGTTAACGAGCCAATCACGGCTCTTTGATGCCGATGCGTAACGACCTACAGTGCCGAAATTTTTCACATGCAAATTCTTCTCATTCGATGCATACAAAAACCAAAGTATTTCATAATGAATTTCCCTTCATAAGCGAAAACCGGCGATATACCTACTGGTAGGTAATGTTTTATAAAAAACTGTTTTAAAGACTATGCGTACGCCTACTGGTTTTGGTTAGGTACCTACTACTTGTATGAGAGATTACTTTTCCTCTTTCCAAGTACTTGGTAACTTTTTTTACTCATAATATATTATATGTTAGCCCTTGACTGCAATCTCGACTGGTGGTAAGTGATGCATTTTAAGATAGAAGCAGGCTAACCTGGAAGGGGTATGGCAGTTTTATTAAACCCGTACCAACCAACTCAACCATTTGGTTTGTACAAGGCGTACCGGAACGCTGAATCGCTTGGCGGGCACGGCTTTGCCGGTAGGGTGGTAACTAGCCACGGCCGAAGCCTTCCACCAGACCAGAAATGTAGGAATTATAAAATTCCATCTGCCGGGAATCGAACCCAGGTCCTCCTACTAATAAGACCACAGCGCTTATCAATGCGCCAGGGAGGTTGACAATAGGTATATAGGTTAGGTAGACTTCGTCTGTGTTGGTGTTAGCTGGCGGGCGTGCTCTGCCTTTTTGGAGTGTTATTTTTTGTTAAAACTGACTGGAAAGCGCTCTAAGGGGGTGCCGTGCGTGTGTCGGCGAACGCCGGCACAGACGGGGTCCATACTTGTACAGTTTCCCTAACTTGTTACAAATAACTACAAACTTGATATTGGCTAATCTTTGTAAAGCCAGACGAGAGAGCAAAAAAAAAGGTTAGGTATAAGGTTAGGTATATAGGTTGTCAAAAGGCATAAATGATCCATTAGATATTAGAAATTGCGGTCAGTTTTGCATATGTTTTGCCACATTGTGACTGAAGCATCAAACTTACCGTTTGATGCGATACGGTGTTTGCATGACAAACATTTGAATACAACTTACAAGTATAAATTAAAAATTTATAACACCCCCGACAAGTGAAGGTTACAGTAACTAGAAAAGAGATGATAACTTTCAAACGGCTGAATCGATTTTCTTGGATTATAGCTAAGAACACTCTCGATCAAGCCACCTTTCAAACAAAAAAAACTAAATTAAAATCGGTTCATTAGTTTAGGAGCTACGATGCCACAAACAGATACACAGATACACGTTACAATTTTTTGGGTCGGGGGTCAAAAATTATTTGCTACCTGTCGTTGATCACTAAAACGGGATCGATTCATGCAAAATCTATCTTCTAATGGATTCCATAAAACATTTGCGATTTTTAAGTAAACGTACGTGGGGTATACTTAAGTTAAAGTAAACCGCAAGTGCTAGTAAACTTTTCAATAACCGTACATTTTCCTGTTTGAAATACAAGATGTTTGCTAGTTTGGAAACTTCACGAGGCAGTGAAAATTTCTAAGTAATTGGAAGTTATCGCTTACACTCCATAGTAAAATGTAACACTGTATTGTGTTTGTTCATATAAACTCTACGTCTACATTAGGTTGTACTTACTTCGAAAATACTTCGTTTTAGCAAGTAAAATAAAGTTCTTATTCTTATTATGGTAATATAAGAATACAGGTAGATACAGTACAAAAGTCCCTAGAAAATCCTTGCAAGTAATATTATAAATGCGAAGATGTGTTTGTTTCTTGGCTTGTCTTTCATAGAATAAAAAAATCACTTTGTTTCCATTCACTATCCGATCGGATTAATACATATTATTTTTAACCACCGACCCAAAAAGAGGGGTGTTATAAATTTGACGTGTGTATCTGTGTATCTATCTGTGGCATCGTAGCTCCTAAACTAATGAACCGATTTTAAATTAGTTTTTTTGTTTGAAAGGTGGCTTGATCGAGGGTGTTCTTAGCTATAATCCAAGAAAATCGGTTCAGCCGTTTGAGAGTTATCAGCTCTTTTCTAGTTACTGTAACCTTCACTTGTCGGGGGTGTTATAAATTTTTAATTTAGGTACAACAAGTGTGTATTATCATTTAATAAATATGACCTTTAAATAATTTAGAGCTATTATGGTTTGCTTCTCTACACACATAAGCCCAATTTAGTCTTAAAGTTCCTCTCCTTCTGGCATTATGAAACCACGATAGGTCCTATTATTTATTCTAAGCAAATATTTAACGGGCCATTTCCACGAAATCCGTAACACGAACTCGAGATTGAAACCAGGATATTAATTTGTGTAACAAGCACAGACTCGGCAGGCAAACAATTCACTCAACGATTTCAGTACACACCGGTAAGCAAATTAAAATATCTTCAAAAACAAATTATACTCAGTGGAACGGTGCGTGAGACAAGTTTAGGGAACTGGGGCACTGAAAATGAGCTGTCGCTTCATTTTCTTCACATTGTAAGCAGCTTTTTTTATTCAGATACAAGTTAGCCCTTGATTGCTATCTCACCTGATGTTAAGTGATGATGCAGTCTAAGATGGAAGCTGGCTAACCTGGAAGGGCAGTTTTCATTAATAATTATTTAGGAAAACAGATGCCAGGAGAGCGTTCCATATCGTAGCGCTCCCAATAAGAAACGAGGAGGCAAAGCGCTTCGTACGTGTCCGTGGAATTCCGACTAAGTACGTCCGGGTGCAGAGTGCAGACCTTGACGATGCCTTGCGGTATGATTGTAGAAAGGTGAAGGTGGAACCAGGTCAAAAAGTTCTTGGTCCCACTATCCGAACGTATAATAGGTACCTACGTTGTAGCAAGAAGTTAGGTACATGCACAAGTTTTTTGTAGATTATGAGTTTGTAGGTATTTTAGCCGAACTTCATAACTTACTTTAATAAAATCACAGTGAATTTCCCATTGAAAGACCTAAATTTTATATACTTATAAACAGAGGACTCAATTATGCAAACAATTTAGTTAACGAATTCCGTACACTCGGGTAAACAAATTAAAACATCTCCAAAAACAATTATCTATTCATTACCTCGAGGAAAGGTGCGTGTGACAACATTAGGGAAATAAGTAGATTTAAAGGACTTTTTGTTCCATTTTCTGAATCTTTGAACCAACTTCGATGAAGAAGGTTATAAAGTACACGTAGACCGTACCAAGACCAAGCCCAAAACACGCGTCGTCGGCCCATCACTGAGGGTCTCCTCTTAGAATGAGATGTACACACATACATACAGTTGCGTGCCTGGAATAAAGCGATGATAGTTCAGCCTTCTATTCAGAATGTCAGGGTTTCGGTCCCGGACATGCACCCTTAACTTTTCGGATTTCATATCTGTTTTAAGCACTTAAATACCTCATGTTAAAACGGTGAAAATAGGTACATAATGGGAAGATTTGCATGCCTGAGAGTTATCCATAATGTTTTCAAATGTGTGAAATCTGCCAATCGGCACTGAGCTAGGCAGTAGGGTGGCAGACTGTGACCTCCTGTTCTTATCCTGAGATAATTATGATGATTACGAAGATGCTCGGAATCAAACCCCCGACCTCCGGAATAGGAAATTGACGTTTTAACCACTAGGCTATCAACGCTTATCATATTATAGTATCAACACACAAACATTCAAATATCTTGCTTGTTTTGTTCAATATTTCCGTTGGAACAAAAAGCACAGTATCGAATACGTTTTGTATGAACAAGAAAATAAGGTCACGCTTAGCTAAGCGCTTCGAAATAACACATGTAGTAAAATTTGCATGGTTATCTCGCAACGAAAGATAAGTCGCAATGCAAATCGGAGATTGGAGCCAACACTGATTTGCATAATTATATAATTCGATATTTGCGCATTTCCTACGAGAACTAGTACAGTACGAATATTTTTGGAATGCTCCAAATTGGGGAGAGATGACTTATGATAAAATTGTGTTTTAAGTCATAATGACTGCGAATAATCAGTATTCGTTCGAAAGTTCATAGTAGGTTTATGTTTTTTGGTTAGGTGTTAGATCCAAGCATCTCATAATGCTTAAAATTAAGTTCGAAAAAACTTTGAAACTGAATTGATCACCTATCAGTTTTTGCTATTCCACTTACTTTCCTTATACTTTCCACTTATTTTCCTTATACTTTCCAATCTTTAAGGTTGCCTGGTAGAGATCGCTAATTAGCGATAAGGCCGCCTTTTGTATCTTCCCTCTGTCTGTGTTTTGTATTCTTTAATGTAATCCTTCTTGTGGTTGTGCAAATAAAGTGTATTTATTATTATTATTAGTATTACTTATAAATAATACTACATAATATACTTATAATTCTTGATATGAGTCCCTCAAAAACTAAAGGCCTTGGTTACAGGCATTATCATCTTAGAGAACCGCGTCTCATTTTGCGGCCAGCCTAAGTGCGGCGAACGCGAGCAATGTGAAAAGTTTAATATTTAACGTACTTGAAGAATATTTCGATGTATGTTCTTGTACCTACGTGTATTTTACCTCGTCACATAAAATTTGTGGAAGTTTTCGAACGTTTTGCATGAATAATTATTCTCGTCTCGTTTCGTCTTTTAATTTGAATTTTGAAGTCACCCCACCCCATCCCTCTTAAAACTTTCGTCGCTTTGATTGAATTGTGTAATACTAAAGTGCCTCTTTTTGTCCACGTCACGGTTAAGTGCCTTTAATTACTTTTTATTTATTAATAACTAGCGAATATCCGGCGTGTGCTACTACGTACCACTGCCAACTACTACGCTTGTAAACAGTCTATTACGAGTAATATCACTTAAAAAATCTGTTTGACAAGTGTACAAATTAAAAATTTATAACACCCCCGTCAAGTGAAGGTTACAGTAATAACTAGAAAAGAGCTGATAACTTTCAAACGGCTGAACCAATTTTCTTGGATTATAGCTAAGAACACTCTCGATTAAGCCACCTTTCAAACATAAAAAAAATTTAAAAGCGGTTCATTTGTTTAGGAGCTACGATGCCACAGACAGATACACAGATACACACGTCAAACTTATAACACTCCTCTTTTTGGGTCGGGGGTTAAACATGCAAACGTTCTCAATAAACGAACATTTTCCGGAAAATAGGAAAGTATTCTCGCTATAGGTACGTGGCTTTATCCTAACATTGTCGGTGTTTAGTGAAACGGCCGAATGCGTCATCCATCGGTTTTCTGTGAATAAATGGCTAAAAGGAATCTTTATTTTTCCTTCAGCCTTTTTCAGTCGGTATATTTTGCTACACGAACGTGAATTCTGTGGAGGAACTAGGAAGATATACTTTTTAAAGTTATTTATAAAACAAGCTGACTCGCCCCGGCTTCAGACGGATGGGCTTACCTATCCGTCCGTCCGTCTGTCTGTCTGTATGTTGTGTCTTTATGATTCTAAGTCAACAGGAAGTATTGTACCCTATAGGTTTTCTTGACAGACCCGACACACGGACAGACGGACAGATTGACAGACGGACAGAGAGACAGACAGACAGCAAAGACAGACAGACAAATAAGGGGTCCGTTTTTATTTTTGAGGTACGGAACCCTAACAAAAAGATGCAGTAGGCGGCGCAACTTATAAAATCGGGTCTGTCTATCTGTCTGTCTTTATGATTCTAGGTCAACGGGAAGTAAATACCCTATAGGTTTTCTTGACAGACCCGACAGACGGACAGACGGACAGATGGGCAGATGGACAGACAGACAGAAAAGACAGACAGACAAGGGTTCCGTTTTTCCTTTCGAGGTACGGAACCCCAAAAAAAGGATGCAGTAAGTGGCGCACCTTATAAAATCGGGTTTATGTCAGGCGAAAAATTGTGAAAGAGTTGAGATCTTTTTTATTCACAGTTGAATAGAAACGCTACAATAAACCGAACTGTCCGTTTTATCTAGTTCCATCCGGCTCCATCCCGATTCGGTTATGTCCGCGCGACATGTGACACAAGCTTTATTTTATTTGCGCCTGTCAGTTCGTACGCTAACCTGAAATGGGAATGGCCGGTGAGTTTTATTTTTGTTTCATAGCTATACTATAAATTTTAGAATTCAGCGGTTGGCGCTTGTTAGGTTTATTTACAGTTTCACCTTACCTGTCTGAAGCCTGTGCAGGCTATTCTATAGAGATGGAAAGCCCTTTTCTACAATGGGTAAACACAATTATTTCAAGAATGAATAGGTAAGTGCACTGGATATTCTTTTATATTGGAAATTTACTATATGACACCAGCGACCGCCCGTGGCTTCGCTCCCGTTGGAGTTTCGAAAAGAACAGTTTTATTCCTTGTCTAGGTTCTACATTGTAAAGGAAAACTCTGAGCAAAATTATAGCTTTCTACGTTTAAGGGTTTGAGTTGAGCGTTGAGCTCATTTCCGCGATCAGCTGTTTGCAGGGTTGTCACATTTTTTATTATCTCCCACGGGTCTCACTATGAGGCTAAGAGGCAATTTTTTTGTGCATCTACACATTTACGTTCTACCTCTAACCTCAGCTTGCCAGGATGTTACCAACACCATCGTATATCTTGTTTTTCATCCTTATAAAAGTAAGCCCTTGACTGCGATCACACCTGGTGGTAAGTGAAGATGCAGTCTAAGATGGTAGCGAGCTAACCTGGAAGGGGTAAAGCAAGCATCGCACCGGTACGCTAAATCGCTTGGAGGTACGGCTTTGCTGATAGGGTGGTAACTAGCCACGCCCGTAGCCTCCCACCAGACTAGACCAGAGACAATTATAAGACCACAGCACTAACCACTGTGTCAGGGAAGTCGCAGTCTATTACCTACCTAAGTAGGTAACTGTCGAGTATCTTTGTATTGGCGTCACTCAGAAAAACAGGTATTATTTAAATATTTTTATCGAATTATTGGAATGTCCTCTCCAAAACCAACACAAAAAAACACAAGTTTAATGTGTAAGGTTATCCGAGAGTTTTAATCTAAACAAACTAATGCCAAAATAAATAATTTAATTAGAGCGTGATTGCTATCACAACATCTAATTATTCAGTTCACAATCCAAATACCGAAAATATGCGATATCGCTCCGAATCTCAGAAGGAGACTGAACTAAAACCTTCGAAACACCCGTATTTATGCAAGTTCAATCTTGTTGGCCTCCTAGCAACAGATTGTATGACATCGAATGAGCCAAATATCGATTTTATCAATCTACCTGCATTAGATAAATTAATAATTTTATATTATATTTGACAACTCAAATCAATTTTTAAAAATAACCTTACATTTGCTATACATGCTCTTAGCTGTTTGGCCACCGGGTTGGTCTCCATAAATACCTACTTGATAAACGGCTGTCATCAATCATAGGTAACGCCCCACGGTGCACCAGACATTTCAATTTCAACCCAATACCGTATTCCTCACACAGCGTCAAATGTACATTCCTAAGCGTCCAATTCACTTGAAACTACTGCGTTAGCAAATAAAATTGTTGTTTTAAATAAAATGTTGTGGATTAGCTTAGGACAGATTCGTAGTTAGGTTTCAGTACACACAAATATAATATAGCTTTACAAGTGTAAATTAAAAATAACACCCCCGATAATAATAATAATAATAATAAATAGGCTTTATTGCTTTCTTATTGCTAGTGAGTAGTAACATAAACATTTGTTATAATTACATTAAATCTATAAAAATAAAAACTAACAATTAGCAATAAGCCGCTAACTCAGCATGGCCGAGCATTGATGGAAATGCTCAGCGCTGGTTTTCAGTTTGCTCCAAAAAAATTATTGATTAGTAAAATTAAAACGCCCCGCGCCCGTTGCGTTCCCTGCTTATTGATCAATATTAAAATGAATACAGTACAACCCAAGAAAAAGAACCTAAAAAACCGTACAGTAGTAAAGAAAAATGAAAAGGATAAAAAAACATACACATACACATAACAAGCAAAAACAAGCAAAAAAAATAAAAAAAAAACTGAACAAGATGTCCCTTCCCAGCTAGGCCTAACGAATAATATTATTAATAACTTAAACAGTAGTATAATAGACAACAATAATAATAGTATGGTTCCAATTAATTAAGTATCTATGTATTATATAACTAAAATTATTTACATTATGCACTAGTCAGATATATGTATATAAATACGACTAGGATGGAATATTTAGCATATCTAGCAATAATTTCATTATTAAGACGTTTAAATAAGTTAGGTGTAAATAAATTTAGCTGCCTCGATCTGGTCATTTAAGTAAAAATTCCTTAATTTCTTTTTTATTGTGATCTCGCTAGTAGGATGATTCCATTCCCGGAGCTAAGTGAAGGTTACAGTAACTAGAAAAGAGCTGATAACTTTCAAACGTCTGAACCGATTTTCTTGGATTATAGATCAGAACACTCTCGATCAAGCCACCTTTCAAACAAAAAAAAAACTATATTAAAATCGGTTCATTAGTTTAGGAGATATGATGCCACAGACAGATACCCACATCGGGCACGCACATCTTGTTGTTATGTGAGGAATCGCACATCATGAGGAAACCTGCATACCTTAGAGTTTTGTACTCAAAGGTTAAGTCTGATAGACTACGGCCAAACCTTTTCATTTTGAGAGGATACCCATGCTCAGTAGTGAGTCGGTGATAGGTCGATGATAATGTCACACCGATAAATACCGAGAAACATGCTGATACACCAAAATAATTGGTATCTATCCAAACTCCAAAGAAATCAAAATGGCTCCTTTCAGTGGTGATTCGAGGTGATTCTGTCATTTCACCTCGCCACACAAATCCGTGGAAAGTTTGGACATTTGCATGAATAAGAATAATTAGTCCCCAGTTTCGCTTTCTATTTAAATTTTTGAGTCGTTATACTTCTTTAGTTAAAACTTGAAAGTTTCATTAATTTAATTCTTTTAATTAAACAGGAGGTACAAAAGAGTTACTTTGGGTTTGTAAAAAGTTTTATGATATTATTAAGCGTAGATCGCGAAAAGAATTATTGAGATAAGAGTTAGCCTGTTAGGTAAATCTTTTTCTTTGTGGTTCTACAGTCAAGATGATTCTAAGGGTAGTTTACCACATCGCACTCGATCGACAGTTCCTAGTAGGTATCAAATAGCGATCTGCTCAATACAATCGAATTACTATATTTAACGATTCGTCATCGATCGATCGTCAATGATGATCATCGATAATGCATAATATGTCATACTCCAGCCTCCGTATGATTAAATATTTGTATGATAATATAATATGCTAAGTTATACATAATATCATATTATGCTATCGTAATGTGATTGCAGGTAGGAACCTAATTTGATTTCAATAACGCCTGTCGGAATATCAGGCTGCATGCGGTTGCAAATTGCAATGGATCATAGTCGGTAGCCTTTGCGAAATGTACCCAGCGCATACCTAACGGCTATAATCCTCAGATACTATTACTTTGATGTAAGGATTTGAAATGGGTATGGTTCAAAATGTCTGAGAGATTCTGTATGCTGCTGGAAAATTATAGTTTTTGGGGGATTAAATCACACTAATAATTTCCTAGTTTGAGAAAACTCATTTTAGTACATGTAATGAATGATGTATGTAGGCAGATATACTCAAATATTTGGTTTATACAAGTTTTGTGTATGTTTTCAATAAAATAAACAGGAACTGGTTCTTTATTGAATAAAACTGATTAATTAATTTCGTTCATCTCAACCCGTCGCTGGCCTACTGCTGAGAACGTATCTCCTCTCAGAATGAGAAGGGCTTAGAGTGGCTTAGACCATAATCCAACACACTGGCCAAGTGCGGATTACAGCAGGTTTCACACACTTGTAAAGTTTCTGGAGAACTCTTAGCTCTAATTCGCACGAGCGTTAAAAAAGCGTTGCGTTAAAACCCGGCGTTGCGCTGAAAATACAAAGAGCGCGTTAAAAAAACGTTAACGTGTGAACAGATACTTGGGAATGCATTTGTTATATTTGAACGCTTTTTTAACGGACGTTAAAAAGCTCTCGTGCGACTGAGGCCTTCGGTATGCAGATTTCCTCACGATATTTTCCTTCACTTTTAAACCAGGTGATATTTAATTGCTTAAACACACATTACTCTGAAAATTTAGTGCATGCCCTGCCCGCGTTTGAACCCAGGATCTTCCGGAATAGGAAGCCAAAGTCTACTACTAGGCTATCACTGCTTCGAAAAACCGACCAAGTGAAGTCAGACTCACCCACCGAGGGTTCCGTGCTCGGGTAATTTTTCCGAAATTTATCGTGCGATAAATAAAAAACTATTATGCATAAAAATAAATAAAAATCTGTTTTAACATGTACATGTAAAGCATTTTCATATGGTGCCCCACTTGGTAATCCACCATCTTACTTTGAAAATTGAAACACATTTTAATATATAAATTTTTGTGATGTAACCACAAATTCACGGTTTTCGGATTTTTCCTTTACTTGTGCTATAAGACCTACCTTCCTGCCAAATTTTATGATTCTAGGTCAACGGGAAGTACCCCAAAGGTTTTCTTGACAGACGGACAGACAGACAACAAAGTGATCCTATAAGGGTTCCGCTTTTCCTTTTAAAGTATGGAACCCTAAAAATCAAGCTAACATAACATCAACATAACAATAAGTGGAATTCTTTTGCACTGATCAACATTTTGTATATCCAAGGCGCTGATTTTGCGATTCAGGTGTCGCTTCAGGACTCAGGAAGGCGTCGTCAGTAGGGGCAAATCAAATCATTTCGTTGGAGAAGCAAACACGAATATATTCGCAAAACATACTCTTATAGAATACTTTTACATATTATTTGTATTATTTTTACATACATATTTTGTATTATTGGGTAGATATACTAGAGTACAAGTTAGTAATAGGCAAGTTAATGACGGATTGCGCCATCTTTATGTGATTTAGTAAACTAATGATTTGGTCGGGAGTCAAACTTTAAATTTTTTGTGATATAACCGTAAGTTCACGAATTTGGATTTTTTTCTTTACTTATTTGGGCTACAAGAAATTGCTACTCGCCTTTCATGATTGTAGGTCAACGGGAAACTAGATTTTGATTCCCCCGAATTGACAGACAGACAGAAAGACGTTTATATACAGATAGATAGACAATGAAGTGATCCTATAAGGGTTCCTTTTTCCTTTTAAGATACCGAACCCTAAAATGTTTATTCTTTGGCGTTGTATTGATATTAATTCTTATTTGGTCACTTTCCCTCAATAATGCCGTGTAAGAGAACCACTTTGTATCACATCGCCTATTCAATTTAAGGGTGGTGGCTGTGGTCGGGAACACAAATCACTGATAAACGGCCATCATCAATAACAGGTTCCGTATAACAGACATTTCAATTTCTACCGAATGCGCTATTCCTCATACATTACTACATACAATTTATTACAGCTATTAAGATTAAGCTATTGTACTAAGTAATACTGAGTGAATATATATCAGTCAATACGCTAGGTAAGTAACGTTGACCTAAGTAGGTAACTGGATGAGTGCCGTCGCGTCGGTTCCAGTTCAAATCGATACTAATAAATAAAATTGAAGTGTCTGTCTGTAATTTCGAAACTACTTACCTCATATTAAGCTCATATGGTTATTTGACCGGTATCAGCACTGAATCACATGTTTTTAAAACTTTTGTCTATCTGTCTGTATGTCTGTTTGAATGGGCTAATTTTTGGAACGGCTGAACCGATTTTAACAGGATTTTCCCAGACAGGGACATTTGATTGACCAGGGAGTAATATAGGCTACTTTTTTAACCGACTTTCAAAAAGGGAGTTGTGTTTTTCTACCTATGTACACCGAAATCTCCGAGATTTCAGAACCGATTTGCGTAATCTTTTTTTTAATCGAAAGAGGAACTTAGCGACTACTATAATTTACTATAATTTACATTATAAAACTCTGGCATTATATTTAGGAAAACATAATATTATAATTTCGAGAAATAGACAATTAAAAATATCAATTCTGATGTTTTTAATTGTTATAGGTATACTATAGGTATTCTTATAGGTAACAGCTGTGTAAATTATTAATCCCAATTTAAAAAAAAGGATATTAGCCATTCTAATCATGACTAATACTCCCCTTTCCCCTCCAATTAAGCATAAAGCTTGTGCCAGGAGTGGGTACGACAATGGTGCAACGGGTGGGGTTTGAACCGCCGACCTTTCGGTATTCAGTCCGCTCCTCAAACGTTGAGCTATCGAGACTCTAATTATATACAATTTTATATCTACTAATATTATAAAGACTAGCTTGTTTGTATAAAAGAGGCAATAGGCGGACCTAATGATACGCTTCTAAAAAAAATTTCACATGTAGACATAGAGTATATTATTCCCAAGTTCTATAAATTATAATTCGATATACTTAGTGGACGAAGTTGGCGTAAAACGGTTTGTTTTTGAATATAAAGCAACTTAACTTTTGAAGCAAATAACGTTGACTGCTTCAACCATTTCAACTGAGAAAATAAGAGATTTCCTTAATGATTATTAAACAACTTATATACTGTAAATAAAAGTTTTTCGCATTAAAAACGTTATATTCATTGAAAGAAGTGTAAATAATTTGATTAAGCACGTCTTCACTGTAAATTCCATACTTTATTAAAATGCAATCTGCCTTTTTTCCGCTCGAGACTCTGAAAACAGTTAATGCGATGCCTCGCGTTTAATAAATAAAGTGTTCTTTGCGATACTCTTTTGTATGGACGCTTTTTTCAGTTTATGACTACGAGAATTCTTTAAAATGCGTAAACGACTTACTTATAAATTAACTAGCGACCCGCCCCGGCTTCGCACGGTTGGACACTACCACGAAAAATCCTATCTATTTTCCGGGATAAAATATAGCCTATACGGATTCGGAAGAATCCCTCTAAGTAATGGTAAAAGAAATTTTGAAATCGGTCCAGTAGTTTTTGAGCCTATTCAATACAAACATACAAAAATACAAAGGTTTCCTCTTTATAATAATAGTATAGATATAAACTTAAACAAGAGCAATTAAATTAACATACCTAAGTCAATACAAATATTAAGTACGGTCTCCAATTCTCAATAGGTGTACATCGGTCAAGTGCGAGTTGGACTCGAAAAGTGCGGTTCAGCCCGCTGACAGACAGATGGACGGACGGATAGCGGAGGCGTAGTAATAGCGGTTCACGACAGTTAGGGAACTTCTAACAAAACGTCGCTCGAGGAGTCGCGCGACGCCACTGGCAGGCGTCATATGGTGGTCAAATGTTACATTTGACGCAGGTAGCTCTATTTTTCTATGATTTCACGTCACCATAGCCAATATTATTTGACATATCGTCGATTCAGGATCAAACCGAGAGTTCCCTCACTCTATTTAATTCTGGTAATAGGGTCACGTTGGTACCCTTCGGATATGGAACCCTAAATTTTTGCGAGTTGCAACTCGTTGAAAACGTGATGTCCAGTGTCATTTTGATTTTGGCACCTTCATAGAATACGATTTTCGTTTGATCTAATACAGGTACTACTAATTTAGTTTAAGTAATGGTTGACGAATATCTGTGATGACGTATGGCGCTGAAACGTGAACACTGACAGTTTGGCTTGTCCACAAGTTCAAAGTCGTTCAGCGTGCTATGGAGCGGGTTATGTTGGGGATCTCTCTGAGAGACAAAATTCGTAATGAGGAAATCCATAGGAGAACCAGAATGACCGACATAGCTCAACGAATTAGTCATCTGAAGTGGCAGTGCGCAGGCCACGTCTGCCGCAAAACTGATGGCCGCTGGGGCAGACGTTTTCTGGTGTGGAGACCGTGTATCAGCAAGCGCAGTGTGGGACAACCTTGGCCCCGCTGGACTGACGACCTTAAGAGGATAGCGGGAAGTGGGTGGATGAGGAAGGCGGAGGATCGCGTGTGGTGGTGTGCTCTCGGGAAGGCCTAAGTCCAGCTGTGGACGCAAACAGGCTGATTGATTGGATGGTTGAATGAGTAATAAAAAAATCAGTCACAAGATTTCAACAAATAACATGAAAGGGAAGCCAAATGAAACTGTTTAACAAACAGTATCAATTGAAGGAAACAGAATAACGTACAAATAGAGCGAGCAACCGGGTCAGCCGGAAACTCGAGCACAATAGCAATGTCACATCGGCTAATGCATTGCTAGCTCTTAACTCACCTAACGACACTATTATGAGATGCTATTTCATAACACAAATACCTACTATTTGATTAAATAGTAAAAAAAGTTTAACAGATAATTCGAAATCGAAGAATGATTGCCATCGTTGATTTTAGAGCCACCCCTAATTGCCATCAAGCTTTTTACGGCCCATTCGTTAAACTGATTTTGAAAAAACCTAAACCAAACACTTTGATGTAGAACAGATTTAAATTTTTCGTGAACAACTTGATTTTTTCCTTTAGGTACTTGTGCAAGACCTACCTACCTGCTTTTCATGATTCTTAGTCAACGGGAAGTACCCTATAGGGTTTCTTGACAGACACGATAGACGGACAGATGGACTGACAACAAAGTGATACTATAAGGGTTCCTTTTTCCTTTTGAGGTACGGAACCCTAAAAAACCTATAAAACATCAGGCTTGGAAACACAGAACTTGGCACTCTCACGGCACCTAAACTAAAATCCCGAGAACTGACGTAAGCTAACAGGTAAATGGCTTTGTATAATGGGTAACTGGCACAATGGCAGGTTATTCGAAAATGGGTTTAATTGTATCACGTAACGGCAGCGCTAAGTGCGCTATCGGCGCTAAAGGAGCAAGCAATGCATTAGCTGAAGCGACTGTACGTTATAAGAGTACTTCCTCTGAGTTTCCGCTTGACCTAGATTCTAGGTACCATTTTGTCTCTTTCAGCTGACATTGTTTATTTCACAAATAACACACCTGCACACTTTGCTAATACTCAAGCAAAAGGAATATTTCACGGTGTCATGAAATCCATACTTAATATTATAAATGCGAAAGTGTGTCTGTCTGTCTAGCTTATCACAGCCTAACAGTTTAACCGATTTTGATGACATTTGGTACAGTAATGCCTAAATACAGTACTTACCCGATGTGAGGACATCATTCGCTTGCTGTAGTGGGATCACGATCCTAGTCATGAGGGATCATCTGGAGAGAGAGATGCTTAGCTCAGTAACTAGTTAATAAAAGTAGATAAATAAAACAAAATTGCCAATATACTTAATTATTTCTAAATAGAAAAAGCTTCGTCGCTAAAAACGGTACTCTTCCAGCAATTTATCAATGTGTCTCATTCGAATCGTTAAGAATTTTCCTTATTTCCACTGTGGACGCTGCTTCGGCAGAATCGTCATACAAAAACAGTAATAACTCTCTCAGCTATTCTACTTGACATCGTATTGTTATGGATATTATTGTTTGGGTTCCATATCCAATGGGAAAAACGGAGACCTATTAAGGTCAATTTGATGTCTGTCTGTCTGCCTGTTCGGGTGTCACGGTAGCTCGTAGATGAAATGAGTTACACAAATGAAATTTCTTGATTTGTTGTACAACATTGAATTAGAAATTCAATTAAATTATTTTTCAGGTGGGCTCCCATACATGAAAAAGGAGTCAATATTTTATCCTAACATGTGAGGTATCATTATCTATAACTCATTGAGTAAGTAGAGTATGAATATATATTTTTTATTCTTATTTCTTACCTTAAAAAATTGAGAAATGGGGACCGTCAAATTCGCCCGTTTTTGATAATTTTTGTGATGGGATCTATCTCAAAAACTAAACTAAGTAGTTAGGAATATGAAATTTTTGGTATGTTGTTACCATATACTACAACAACAAATACCTACTGATAACAACGATTCATAAAGCAGTTTGTAAGCTGTGACCAAAACATAATTATTTAGGTATGTACGGAGCCCTAAAAAAGCGAGTCTCGACTCGCTTGGCTAGTTTTTTATTTGATGCTCTGAGAAAAAGTTATTGTAGATAAATATTGATTAGTTGTGTTGAAATATAATTTTGTGACTGAATAAAATTTGATTTTGTTGTTTTAGGACATCTTTCAATAAATAAATTGGAGTGGGTACAGACATGAGCAAAATATTATTATAACGAATTTCATTAATATTGTAGACAAACCATATAATAAAGAATAATAAAGAATTCACCAAATCGAATCAAATTTTTCTGAACGAAAGTCAATTTTTCTTTCTCAGATGATTATTTATTTACACCCCTTTAGGAAATTGCCAAAACATCTAATAAATGTATTTCTTTTCAGGGACAAAGTGCTTCTATCGTTATTTTCATTACATTTAGAGTGAAATTTTCAATATACAGTATCATAAAAACCTATGATAACACAACACGTAGACTATAAGACTTTTACATAGAGCTGGTACAAAAGCGTATAACAATAAAAATGACATCAAAACATTTTTATTTTCTTGTAAATATCCGCCGGCGCTTAATATTCGTCTCATAAGAGACAAGAAATAGGAACGTGGTATATGTAATGTGACCTACAGTTACAAAGATGTACAAAAGGATAAAAGGGACTTTCAAAGCGATCAGCAAAAGATATCGAATTCAGCAACTTCGTGGATGCTATGTAAGTGACGTATCGGTTTGGTAAAAGAGTATTGTATTATTGTTTCTCCTCGTCTGAGTATCCGAAAATCAGAGTAAAATAGAGCACCTTCTCTGCACTACATAATAAAACAAATAAAACAATCTTTAGCTGAAAGATTAGTAGGTACCTAGCTACAGCTAGGTACCTACTAATCTTTCACGTCAATGAGCCAGGATGATACATCAATACAAGGTCTGCTGAATAAAGGACACCGGAACAACTGATTTTCCGCGTAGTGTGCCCGATAACAGTAAATTATAATATGTAATCAAAATGTAGTAAAGTTTCACCGTGGAAGATCAGCGACGGAATTTCCCACAATATAGCGTCCTTAGAGTGGGGTATCCGAATACTGCTTTTTCTGGACTCCAGCGTCTATCGGTTCTTCGAACTATGAGCCACGCCCTTTGCCTCGTCAGTTTCTCATGTCATTGAGCTAAGTTGGTTACTCTGGTCCTTTATGGAGATCCATAATGAAGAACAATGAGGAGATCCTCATTTCTGTAAAATCTGAGAGTAGTTCGCTTCATCTTGCATTCCGAACCAGTGGTAGATTATTTTGACGATTCAAAAAAACTTTTAAAAGTTTAATTTAATAAAAATACTTTGAATTTGAATTTGAATTCAAGTGGCACTTAGCTTTATTATTATCAGATGTGACTATTTTTACACGACTGCCCAAAAAAAAAGGCCAATGCTTTGGTTCATAATGATATGTATGCATGTATGTATATGAGTCTCTTTGTCCCACCGTAACTCTAAATGGCTGAACAGATTTTGATGTATAGGGTAACGTAAGAATCCTTGAAAAAATTTAATTGAATTATTGAAAAAAATATTGAATTTTCAAAAATCCTTTTTGAAAATTCAATATGGCAATCAATTCAATGGTTTTTTTAATTACTAATTCTTGTTTTTTTTAGCGTGTCTTGCGTGGTTCCATTAACTTTATATCCTTGAAAAAGTATCGTAGGCAGTACATAAGTAGGCGAAATGCGGTTAATCAAATCCTGATGCGGAGTCTTATTGTTATTAATATTGACGTCTCCTTGGGTCTCATAACACTCTTGTATTTTGTATTCCTCTGGGAGTAAACAACAATAAATATTTTGACATCATGATATGTATTTGTCTACTGAAATAGCTATATTATGTAACACAGTACCTAAGATACTTACCAACTTAGCTAATTGCTGTCTATTTGTGGGTAAACTGTTAAATTACAGGTTTTAAAAGGTGTAGCCTTGTTTAGGGACCATATTTCACTATACCTACAGAATGTAAAGTTTTGTTCGCTACGTAAACTTATTAGGTGTCATGGACCTATAATATCTTTATGTTAGGTGTAGTATGTTTTTGTCATCTCATACCATGGCTAGGCTAGGCTCATTTCAGCCATCGATGTATTCGATGATTTCAGCTTATTGCTCATATTATAATCCGGTGATTTTATGGTGGGAGACCTCGTCTGTGGTTTCTTCTCTGGTCAAAGCAAGCACGAATTGTATATTAGATATTTAGCTATCTATAGCTAGGTATATTTATAGCTTTATTTAAAAAAACAGCAACACGCAGCCAAATATTTAAGCCAAACATTCGAAGTGCCTACATTGCAAATGCATATTGGTTTTGTTGCACAAAATATTTGATGAGCAAACATTTAGGAACACTCTCGAATAAATGTAGAGCGACGTTGCGTAAAAAATCAGGCTCTATTCAAATGCGGAAACGCACAGATTCGTTAGTACAATGGCATCAATAAAATTTTAGCGGTGTTATTCTATAAACCTGTGATTTCGTCGTTGAATTCTACGTTGATATTTTGTTAAACAACCGTTTTCAAGTATCACAGAATGTAGTCTAGTTAGGTACTATACCTATCTACTATCTACTTGCTACTCTACTAAGGAAGGATTTTTGGAAATTCGACCTTAAGAGTTGACGCAAGGAATGGAAGTTTTTCAAGTCATTTTTCAAGTTGATTCCATGATTGGTGCTCGGGTTCGGTAAAAAATAAAAATTATGTTTTTCGCCCTTTCAGGATTTTTGGTGGCGGGTCAGCTAGTCATCAGATCGCTGTTTGAACCACGGAATCGGGAATCGGTTGATTTGAACAGCGTAGCTATACATATTCTGCGCTACTCAAATTATCATAAATGGTTAAATAGGCATAAGGCTAAGACTTTTTGCGACACTGAAACAAAGAAAAGATTAACGAAATGATAAACCCAGTCTTAAACGGGCTTAATAAATGCGTAAACATTAAATTATCGGCTTAAAGTTAAACTAAGCACGCTAAAGTTAAACCAAGTCTAAGCCTGACATGAATTTAATTCTTAAAGTTTAAATTAGTTCCGAACTGAATACACTAACCGGAACGGAGTGGCCAGAACTTATTATCAAACAAGAGCGCCGCTTAATAAGTATTCACACTTAATTTATTAAGGCGGATACATACTTTTGACACTTTTGACACTATGATTAACCACAAAATGTTAAATAGAAGCAGGCTTCTCTTTGCGGAATCCCATGATACTGAACAAGAGGTTTATCTTCTCTACATCTTTAATCAAATCAATAAAACAGTATACCTACTCTTTTATTGATTTGATGGTCCTATGGCTGACTGTCATATTATATAGGTACAATACCAAACAGATCATTTACCATGCCATACAGATCCAGTCTCGGGAATCAGTTAATCCGTCAATCACAGCGGAGCAACGGATGGATGTGAATTTTTATATGAGTTTTGTGAGAGAGTGACATAAGCTATTTATCTCGGAACATCAAAGAGGTCCCACAGGATTTTAAAAAACCTTAATCCACGTGAACAAAGTCGCGGGCATCAGCTAGTTGTATGTAAAAGGAGAAATTGACTGACTGACATATCTATATACGTGCTTACATGTTGACATGTTGCAGACATAGGTGGGTTCTCTATAGGTAGGTATACATCGTAGACTGGTAGGTACCGACTTCTGATCCATGTTGAGCCAAACTCAAAACTCAAACTCAAAATTTTTAGTGGGCAGAAACCCCACATTACTTGATTTCTCTACAAAGAGAAAAAAAGACCGGCGCCGTAAGGTTCTTCAAGAATAAAGCGCGAGTAAAGCTGGGTGGCTGAGGTAGTAAATAATTTACGAGTATTTTCTTTAATAAATATCGTTTATTTACGCAGAGTGTTTAGGTTTTCACCACAGTGTAAAAATGAATTATACCTATTTTTTAAGCTTAGGTATAATGATATTATTATTTTCACTTGAATCTGCTTGAGTCATGTAGCCGGCATTTTTGAAATAATAGTTTATCATATTTTATTATCCCATATCCATTATCTTTTTACTTATTAGCCGTGTGGTATAATAAATACTGAACTAATTGTTATTTATAGTTCTACCTACATGAATTGTTTAAAATTATCCAAATTGAAATGCGCGATTTGTAATCATAGGCATAGATATTATATACAAATACGCTGGATAAGGTGTGTCATTGGATTTCTGTGGGTGTGTCATATAAAATTACAGTAATTTTTTGTGCCGATTCAAAGCGCGCCGCTGAACGTACCGTTAATGAAAATTGTCATTTTGTGTCAAATGATCTTCGTGTTGACCCTATGTTGACAGATGACTCGTCACTAACATTTAGTTCTGAGTACGCTCACATGACGCTCACCAGCTGTTATCAGCGCTAAAATGGCAATAATCATCAAGTTGCTGAAAAACAGGTTTGTAATAGCTAGTCCAGTGTAATATGTTGAGGTCAGTGATTACAGACATTTTTTTAAAAAAAATATTAGCCACGTAAATCATGACTAACATTCCCCTGACCCCTCCAACTAAGCGTAAAGCTTGTGCTAGGAGTGGGTACGACGATAGTGCAACGGCCCACCCGTTTGAACTGACGACCTTTTCGGATTTCAGTCCGCTCCTATAACCGTTGAGCTATTGAGGCTTTTATATTGAATAGGCAGCATCTCTGTGAGGTCGTAATTCCAGATAGAGTTCATAAAAGTTATGTGTTAAAGCTTGAAAATACCGCCACGCAGATTTCTAGTGAACTAAGTGCGAGGTATTGCCAAACAGACAAATTATTTGCATATTGCTTTAGATTATACCTGCTTACGTCACAACTCACAACAGTAGATGATCCTTCTTTTGTACTTACGAGTATATCTATCGGCTTTGTTACAGATAAAAATAGGTACCTAAGTTCATTGATTAGATAGTGGATAATTGCCTTCATCTATTTTATTGACGTAATTTGAATCAAGTCCACAACTCAGAATAGGAAATGCCTATTGCGTTGATGATAGCATTATTCGTAGGTATGGTCAGGAAGCAATGTTGGAAAAAAAAACATTGTCGCCCCATCAGACTATGAAAGTCAGGGAATAGAGAGTGCACAATTTGTTCTTGCGCAAACACTGGTGCACTAGCTCCTGCATAGTTACATTTTTCAAAAGTGCAGTTCTATCGTAAACTGCATCATGTATTTACGGTGAGATGATTGTTATCAACTACTTAGTCATCAAAAGCTGACCATTGTTAAATTAATCGCAGTTGGGAACTCTTTCAATAGCTTTCGTAATTTATTTTCCTTGTTCATGACGTCACAATGACTATTGAATGTGTAGATATTAGTGATTAATATAACAATTCAGAATAGTAGATACTAAACAACAAGAGTGTGGATCAGACTTTCCGTTTGTCCGTAGGTATTCCATGATATTTTATTCGTTTCTTCAACCATGTCTAATTCCGTAATTAATATTACCGTAACTTGCCTCGTAACTTTAACAACATATTTTTATGGCAATGTTTCGTCTGTGCAAACTCACGGTAAGCAATAAGGCTTACTACAGATTGTTCTACGACGGCAATTTTAATTTCAGTTAATCCTTTCAAAGTCTACATATACGTAAACATGAATTAAAACAATCTCTCAAAGCTCAAGTCACAAAGGTAAGTAAGACGGCCACTGCCTTTGTATGGACATAAAAGATCACTGTTATAAATTAAACAAGGCAACTCTAACGCAGAAGTATTTTGTTATTTTTATTTTTAGAAATAGAAAAGCACGTTAAATACGCAAGCCGCAAATATAGAGTGAGAAAACCACAGATAATATTTATTTTATGAAAATCAAAAATATGATACAGAATAATCTCCTTATGCCAATATTAACGTAAGATTTTGAACATGTAAATGAATAACAGGTATGATCCAGATTTAAAAATAGCCCGGATGAAAAATTGTTAAAACTACATTTTACGACTAGTTTGAAAACCGGAAAGCAATTAACAAAATCCGTATGAGACCTATGAGTTTGGATGAGTCCTTGTAAATGAAAATTGATTTTTTAAATCCCTCAGCTTAAAATGTGCCGTGTTTTTGTTTTTTTTTTTTTTGGGAAACATTGCGGTAATAATTTAGCACCGGGATCAAATGAAATTCGCAACCCGGCGCATGCAGTTTGGGACCGGCTCTGGACATAGAAATGTACGTTATATAAATGGAATAAGTTAAATATTGCAAAGCTTAGTGTAACGTGGATTAACAGCTATGTATGGCTAATTACCTACTATTATCCCCAACGAGCGCTAACATGGTGATTCAGCATTTTTGTTTGCTAGCCTTCAGTGATCATATTTAATTCTTTTCCAAACTATGACCAAGTCATATTTAGAACAATGAAAAGACAACAGTAGGGTAGCTAGTCATGACAAAAGATGACCTGAATTAAAATATTGCCATAGAGCCGCTGTATTAAATATAAAAAAAAAATAGTGTTACTCAGGATATTGGAGTATTGGATTCAAACATCCAAATCTGGTTAGGCATTTAGAAGTTATGGGGGAATAAAGAAACTCACATACATACATGAACCCTGAAAACATTAGAGGTTTTGTTTTGTTGGGCAGTCTTGTAAAAAAACTTCGGTCAACGCGTCGCTGCCATTAAAATGAGTAAATATATATACATACATAAATCAAGTGAATTTTCCACTGGTTCAGAGTACCCTTCCTATCGAAAAGAACCAGCAAGGAACTCAGCGACGGCAGTAATTTAAAAAGAACATCGTATCTAGGTATAAGTACCTACTGGGATTCCAACAAGGACCTCATGGTTATACACAGTTATTTAATGCAAGCAAAGTTGAGAAAGTTTGCTTGTTATTTTGTAGATAATAACAAAATCCAAATATTGATAAGAGCTTTATGGGGGGCAATAAAACTTTATTTAGCAGCAATATAATTGGACATTTGCAATGATTAATAAAGGCGTGATTAATTTGTTGATAAAATGGTAAGACAAGTGTAAATTAAAAATTTATAACACCCCCGACGATCCAAAGTATTTGAGTTTTCCAAAACATCATTTTCAAGTAAATAATTGTGTATTTAGGCAACGTCCATCTTGACAGCTTGACATTTGTCAATTGACATAATATTATGAACCTAACGGTTATCTAACCTTCTTTTCTACAAGAAAACTAGAAAATAGCTGATAACTTTTAAACGGCTGAACCAATTTTTTTGGATTATAGCTAAGAACACTCTCGATCAAGCCACCTTTCAAGCAAAAAAAACTAAATTAAAATCGGTTCATTCGTTTAGGCGCTACGATGCCACAGACAGATACACAGATACACAGACACACAGATACACAGATACACACGTCAAACTTATAACACCCCTCTTTTTGGGTCGGGGGTTAATAAATGATTAAAATGTTAATGTTTGTGTATTGCAGGTTTCTTAACTTCAACCATTGGTTAACGATTGAGCTGAAGAGATAACTTCGCAAAAATACCTACTCGTTTATCATCCATTCTTATATCCTACTAATATTAGGTATATTGATTGGGAAAGTGTATCTGTCTTTTACCTTTTCGTGCCCCATCCGTTTAGTTGATTTTGACGAAAGATTCAGAAGTACCTAGCTTGTTTTCGAGAGACGGACGTTACTTTTTTTTTAGAGAATCAAATAGAGTGGTGGCGCTCTTTAGGAAAGGCCTATGTCCAACAGTGGACGTCCACAGGCTGAGGATAGTGATGATGAAATAGAAGATGAATCGGATGAAATAGTAGGCATCATCTGGTCATTTTAAAAATATAATTGCATATTATGTATAATACCCTTATTCGCTGGGTTTAATATCCAAGTATATAATCTTGTGGTAGGTATTTGTTTATATACTTTACATAATTTGTATATAATAATATTATTTTGTACTAGGTAATGCTCGCGACTTCATTCCCGTGGATTTAGGTGTTTCAAAAATTCCGTGGGAACTCTTTGATTTTTCCGGGATATAATTAGCCTGTGTCCTTTCCCGGCTGCATTGTATGCAGTGCTTTAGATAAAGCTTGACAGTTTACTTTTGTTTACATAAAATTCGAAAATAGGTACTTTACGATTTAAGAGGGCTCTCTCCGTCACTCGTTTCATACAATCGTAGTTCCAATTTCATTTGAATATTAAGCAACCAAAGTCCATGAAATTTTGCAGACATATTCTAGAAACTAATATCTTTGTCTGTGGTTTTCCAGATTTCTGTTAAAATATTCGGTTTCAAAGTTACGTGGTCTTAAAAATTTTCATACAAATCTTTGAGCCCCTGTAATTTTAAAACTACATATTTTTCGAAAAATCTAAAATACCACAGACACAGATATTAGTTTCTAAAATATGTCTGCAAAATTTCATGGACTTTGGTTGCTTAATATTCAAATGAAATTGGAACTACGATTGTATGAAACGAGTGACGGAGAGAGCCCTGTTAAACAGTTTCTAATCTAATAGCATGAGCCGAAAAATTCCAATATAAGAAGGATGTCTAAGTATTAGATAGTGTTTATCAGAAATCACAAGTGCAATTTAAATCGTTTAGATCATTGCGAAAATCGATGATTAGTAACTGATAAAATCAATTGCCAATTGTCGAACAAGTACTGATTGTGTTGATAAGGGATTTGTTTATAATAGATGTTTTATCACTATCGTGTTTAGTATTATACAAATCGAAATTAATATTTGGCTAAAAATGACTAAATTAATTTTATTTGTACTCTGTGTTATATCTGTGGCTTGCAGCTATGTGGCTGCAAAAGATAGTGAGTCATTTGTTTGTAAATTCAGTGTTTTGATAATTTTGTTTTGAAATAATTTGGCTCTGGATTAGTGAAGCTCTCCGAGGTTCAGGCCAAGAAGCTTTTCCTTCCATTATTAACCGATTACCAAAAAAGAAGGAGGTTCTCAATTCGTCGGAATCTTTTTTTTTGTGACTGCAATGTCAGGCGTAAATAAACAACAGCCTAAGTAATAATAAATATGGACATCAATTAACTGGATTAAAAAAGAAATACTATTTATATATTGTGTTAAGTTGGAAGTCCATTATTTACTAAACTACATTATATTTTAACTTCTGACAAACAATGATAGTGAGCGTGAGTGATTTACTCTTCACTGAAGACTTCTATCTACTGAGCAGTTCTTCTCCATCACCAAAATCTGTTCACAGTTCTTCACTGTTTACAGTTTTTATTGAAATCATTACAAATCAATAGAGCTGTGTGAAATAGCATTATAGAAATACAAAAATGAAATCGCTCGAATTGATGATCTTTTTTTGAACTCGAATAGCAAAATTCTACAATTTTTTTAAAATTAAGTTTAGTTCACAGTTCGAGTAACTTTAAATACAAGGCATGAAGTGCAAGCGCAAACCTAGATCTGAAATTCACCAATCATTTATCCACTTACAGAACAAGTGTAAATTAAAAATTTATAACACCCCCGACGATCCAAAGTATCTGAGTTTTCCAAAACATCATTTTCAAATAAATAATTATGTATTTAGGCAACGTCCATCTTGACAGCTTGACATTTGTCTATTGACATAATATTATGAACCTAACGGATATCTAACCTTCTTTTCTACAAGAAAACTAGAAAAGAGCTGATAACTCTTAAACGGCTGAACCAATTTTTTTAGATTATAGCTAAGAACACTCTCGATCAAGCCACCTTTCAAACAAAAAAAACTAAATTAAAATCGGTTCATTCGTTTAGGCGCTACGATGCCACAGACAGATACACAGATACACAGACACACAGATACACAGTACACACGTCAAACTTATAACACCCCTCTTTTTGGGTCGGGGGTTAAGAATCAATCGCTTGTTCTAGCGTTTTCGTCCACGTGATAAAACGTATACTTAGCTTATAACACTCGGTAATAATCTATAAATGAAAGAATAATTTTCAAAACGCATTAGTTTGGAAGATCATTATCCCCTGCATCCAAACCTGCAAACTTTATTCCTTTATAAAAATTATTATTTAGATTTATTTGTTGTGTAGATTTGTAGACGCAAAGTGAATGCATTAAGTTGGCGCCTCAATATAAAATCAGCTTTAGTTATAAGTTCTAGCTAAAGCTTGCTATTGCTTGTAAAAAAATTTACAAAATGTTCTAGGTATTAATGCTCGATTTAATTTAAAACTTTTATTATAGAGGTAGTCGTATGTTACTATGGAACGTGGGCGACATACAGAAACGGTAACGGAAAATTTGATGTTGAAAATATCAATACCGACCTGTGCACACATTTGGTTTATACCTTCATTGGAATAACTGAACAAGGGTATGCAAAGTCTTTGGACCCCTGGCTCGATCTAGAAGACAATTGGGGAAGAGGTAAGTTTATACTATGAACATTCACTATTTTAAATAACTAGCAGTTGACCTGTTTTTCTGTGGGACTCTATAATTAGGTACACGATAAAAATTATATTAGTCTAGGAGTCTAGACACTGTTGCAGTTTTTGAAAAGTCTTCTACTTGCCTAAGAAAATCCCGTTAAAATTGATTAAGCCGTTTTTAAGATTAATCTGGATAAACAGTTTTAAAACGTGCGTTTTGATGTAGTTCAAAATGATTATAAATAAGCTTAAAAAGCTGTCTATAATAAGTCCGTACATATCATGAAATATTTCAGGTAACTTCAAAAAATTCAATGCTCTAAAACAGTACAAGCCAAACCTTAAAACGTTGCTAGCTGTAGGAGGATGGAATGAAGGATCAGCTAAGTATTCAGTGGTAAGACCTAATATTTCTTACAGTAGCTTGCTTGCTTAGCGCTTGCCAGTAAAGAAATAAATCGAATCAAAGCAGTGCTAATCATTCTATCTCACTCGTAAATTATACACAGGTATACTCTGCCGTCCTAACAAAGAGTGCAATAAGTCGAGTTTTTGGGCAAATTGACTTAAGACCATATCCGTAATCAGAAAAATGAGCTCTATATTTTCGCCTTAGACGTCTTTTTTGTATCTTCAGTAGTTTCGGTTCTGTTGGTTATCAAAACTGCAATATGTAATATTACGATTTGTAAGTAGCTAATCATAACCGCGAATATCTCGAAAGTAGTCGAAACCTAGTTATTGCTCTCTTCGTTAGGACGGCAGTACTGTAGAAGGGAGATCGTATGATTAAACAAAGTCATTGGATTAAACGCTACTCTTTTCCATTCATTTCTTTATTGACACGCGCTTTATGGTAACTCGTACATGATAAACGTGCGGTCAGTGGAATGTTCTGCAGTGCCGTTTCTGTTAGGTTTTTCCAAAGTTTTGTCTTGGTTTAGTTTTTACTTCGTTACTAAGGCTGGTTCTTCACACGCTGTTCATCAGTGCTAACTGGTTAATATTTTTGCGATGCAATGAAGTGTTCCTGATAGCTGACCATCAGCGCTGACGAGCCAGGAAGCGCTCTTGAATAATGCTGACAAAGAGCACCGAAAATCTACCTGAAATGAAAACCAGCCCAAATCTCTAATCCAATTACTGATGTAATTTCATACTGATTTAGTGATTTATGACTGATTATTATGATGAAGACGATTCGTTAATGGTTATGAAACTTGTCAATTTCCTTTAACTGATTTTTTCAAAATTCCAAATGAGTCATATTTTTATCCTCAGATGGCAGCAAGTCCAGCACTACGACAGAACTTCATTAAAAGCACCCTTGAAATGGTTCGGACACACGGCTTTGATGGATTAGACTTAGATTGGGAATATCCCAATCGTCGTGATTCCGTCCATGGGAAGGCTGATATTGATAACTTCACTCAGCTGACGAAGGAACTTCGGGCAGAGTTTGACAAATATGGTCTGCTTTTGACTGCTGCGGTTTCCGCTGTGGGAAGTGTGGCAGTTTTGTCTTATGATATACCAGCTTTTACACAGTAAGTTTAAACAAATCCCGTTACTACACGGCTGAGTTTGTTGTGGGCTCTTCTCAGACTTGGGCGCGCTTGGAACCCTCGTAGCTTTAGTTTTAAGTTTACGTAATTAATTATCACCTCTATAACATCTTTCAAATCTAACAAATCGGACAAACACAAGGTGTACAATAGTATTTAGAAGGCTATTTTGAATAAATGATTTTGACTTTGACTTTGACAAATTCGTATCTAAACTTTTTCACTTCACCAGTTTTGTGTCTCGCACAGGAGCCGTCCAAATAAATCTTCCTTGAATCGTTCGTCTGTCTGTCTATCTGCGGGCTGTATCTCGTGAACCGTAATAGGTTGAGAGTTGAAACTTACACAGAATATGACGCTATAACAAAAAATAATAAAAAAATCAAAATGGCCGCCATGCAAGTTTTTTTTGTTTTTTTTTGTTTCTTGGGCGCTGTTACGGAACTCTTCGTATGCAAGTCCAACACGCACGTGACTGATTTTTATATTATTTTCCGGATAGCCTGACAAAAACACAGGAAAATCCATTAAAATTATATTTTTGAGATACTGATAAAAGTTTGTATTTTTTTTTTGTAATTTTATACAGTTTCAATCGTGTCGTGTTACACAAAAGGAAAAAATTAAGCACAAAAATAATATTCCAGCTGTTTTGGCCAAGTAGAAGAGATATAATTATAATGATGAATAAAAAAAAAATTATGTAGATATATTGTAAAGTTCAAATGTGTGTGTGTGTGTGTGTGTGTGTGTGCGTGCGTGCGTGCGTGCGTGCGTGCGTGCGTGCGTGCGTGCGTGCGTGCGTGCGTGCGTGCGTGCGTGCGTGCGTGCGTGCGTGCGTGCGTGCGTGCGTGCGTGCGTGCGTGCGTGCGTGCGTGCGTGCGTGCGTGCGTGCGTGCGTGCGTGCGTGCGTGCGTGCGTGCGTGCGTGCGTGCGTGCGTGCGTGCGTGCGTGCGTGCGTGCGTGCGTGCGTGCGTGCGTGTGTCTGTGTCTGTGTCTGTGTCTGTGTCTGTGTCTGTGTCTGTGTGTGTGTGTGTGTGTGTGTGTGTGTGTGTGTGTGTGTGTGTGTGTGAACTTAGAAATCAAGTAAATACCTATTTAAGTAGATAACACAAATAATAAAAATCTTACTTCACAATATTATTATGATCTGAGGATCTGAATTGAAGAAGTGCATTGTACGTAATTTAATTTGAAAGCAGCCCAACAGCTGGTAACGGTAACGATGACAGCTTTTTCTCTAAAATCGATTTTTATCTGTCAATTACGGCCAACTTTGAGCGAGTCCGATTTAATGCTGATTCGACACACCGTTTGCGTTAACGCAACTTCACTGTTTTTGTGTTTCTTTCAGTTACTTCAATTTTTGTGGCATCTTTTTTCAAAATTTTAATATTTTTCGTTTATTTTCACCGAAGTTTTTCACACTAATTTTTATTTTTAACCCCCAACCCAAAAGAGGGGTGTTATAAGTTTGACGTGTGTATCTGTGTATCTGTCTGTGATATCGTAGCTCCTAAACTAATGAACCGATTTTAATTTATTTTTGTTTGTACTGGCTGTTATCTGCATCTAGTTAATTGTCTTTGTCATTTAATTTCGCAAAGTCACGCCTAACAAGAAGAAACTGACTTGTTGGTAACATAATATAAAATGAAAATACAGCAAAAATCCCTGAGTTTGATTATATTATATTTGATATTTTGTATATCTACACAAATATCTATGGTCTGATGGGAGGCTTCGGCTGTGGCTAGTTTACCCTACCGGCAAAGCCGTGCCGCCAAGCGATTTAGCGTTCCAGTACGATGCCGTGTAGAAACCAAAGGGGTATGGGTTTAGTAAACCCCTTCCAGGTTAGCCCTTTTCCATCTTGGACTGCATCATCACTTACCACCAGGTGAGATTGCGGTCAAAGGCAACTTGTATCTGAATAAAAAAATAGACCTTCACAAAGACAGGACTTTAAGAAATTCCATCCGACTGAAGCCGAGACGAATCAGCTTGTACCTACCTAAAAATCCACAAGAACATACTTCTTAGATTACATTTATTTGGTATAAGGTAGTTACTTATTCACCTCGTATTTCCAGCCACAGCCAGGGAGTATGAAATTTCACCTGTCATAGTTCAGCGAATCATGGTTCAAATGCAAAGCGTGTCCCTTTTGTGGCCGATAAAATTTTGTTTTAGCCTTTTTCAGTAAAAAGCACATACTGCGCGTTTTTGAAAACCTTCATTTTTCACGATATATTTCGCTGTTCACGTATTTTAAAACACGGACTTTTTTACCTCGTTGCCCCACAGGTTTTTATTTAGATAACATCGTTTATTTTTTTATTTAATAATTTTTTTGTTGTTGCGGAATATAAGTGGAAATCACAATAGGCGGCATAACAAAAGAATAACATTCTTTAATCCAGTAGGTATCCATTTAAAAAATGTAATTTTTTCTAAAATATTGGCTTTTAATTAGTAGGTACACATATATCTGTTATTTTGAACAGTGAAACCTGAACCTGGCAGATTTCTGTGAGCAGAGAGCGGCTTTGATACATTATATACACATATTTTTTTTTAGTTTCCTTTGTCGATTAATAAATTTCTTAATCAACATATTATATTTAGTTTTCTTCCCAAAAAATATTTGCCCAATCCCAATCCAATCGCAAATTATTTTTCCTTTCAAACCTTCGTAACTTTTTAAAACTCTTTTAAAGTACATAATAAATTGTGTAATCTACTATTTCAAAACTAGCAAAATCCGCAACTATTTATCACACTAATATTATAAAGGCGAAAGTTTGTATGAGTGTGTGTGTGTGTGTGTGTATGTTTGTTACTCCTTCACGCAAAAACTACTGGACGGATTGGGCTGAAATTTAGAATGGAGATAGATTATACTCTGGATTAGCACATAGGCTACTTTTTATCCCGGAAAATCAAAGAATTCCCACGGGATTTTTAAAATACTACATCCACGCGAACGAAGTCGAGGGCATCAGCTAGTGTTATTTAAAAATCTCGTGGGAACTTATTGATTTTCTAGGATAATAACAATACTTATTTGAAATGCGTTTCTAGAACGTAAGCCACCTACTGTCACCTGTGCCAGATTTCGTCAGAACTAGTTCAACGGTTGAGCTATGAAAAGATAGCAGACAGACATTAAGGCCTCATTCGCAGGAGAGCTTTTTTAACGTCCGTTAAAAAAGCGTTCAAATAGAACAAATGCATTCACACGTCAACGCTTTTTTAACGCGCATTTTGTATTTTCAGCGCATCGCCGGGTTTTAATGCAACACTTTTTTATCGCTCGTGCGAATTACGGCTTATAAAGCACAAGCCTCAGCCCTAATTCGCACGGGCCTAATTCACAATGATAAAATAAAAAACCTAGCAGGCTGAAATTTCGCACTGAACTCATTGAACTAGTAGTAATACCTCAATGACTGAACTAGAGGTTCCATTTATAATGTAAAACAAAGAATAAGGCTGGATCGAAATCTCCATTTGAGCAAAGCCGCTGGCGGTCGCTACTTTATAATATTAAGTATGGATTTATTCTAGGTACGTTGATCTTGTAAACTTAATGACATACGACATGTATGGTGCATGGGACTCAGTGACCGGACATAACGCTCCCCTGCACAAGGGCCAAGGGGACGAAAACGTTCCCAAGGAGAATGTCTTCACAGTTGACGTGGCTTTGGAGTATTGGCTTCAACAAGGTGAGACGATAAATTATTCTCATGTCCTACTATTATCTCGATACTAAATCTTAGTCGGCTTAGCGTTGTATCCTAGTTTGACGAAATTCTACTATTAATTGCATAAATAAATCCCTCCAATCCATCATCTACAAGTTATTAGATGGATTATAACATTTTCAAGACAAATCTCTTCTTAACTTTATTTGATGACAGTGGCAGACTAAGGGTTGGGGGGGGGGGGGGGGGGGGAAGGTCCACCCCTTGCTTTGGGTCTAAGGGGCTTCCAAACCTTCAGAAGTCCTTTAGTGAAATATGTTTGGTAAATTAGAGCAACTTTGGAGTTGGACACACTCATGAAAAATTTAACAGGGAATTATATGTATCAAAAATCACACTTCGCTCGCCCTTATATTCTTTTTGTTGAATTATTTCCTTCATCATCAGCTCCTCTGGGAATAAAATCTCTACAGCCTTAATATGTTTATAGGATGCCCTCCAGAAAAGTTGGTGCTAGGGTTACCATTGTACGGTCGCACGTTTCAACTGGCGAATGTTAACAACAACGGAGTTCGTGCGCCAGCAAGTGGTGCTGGGATCGCAGGCCCGTGGACTGCCACCAATGGTCTCATTGGATATAACGAGGTAAGTCCTTCTTGCGTTGTTCACTCATTACTGAACATCGTAAATCCATGTATATGTCGCAGTTATATTGTCAAAGCCGTGATATTAAAATCTGACTAGTGATACATTATAGTTAAACGGTAGATTGTCAATCGACTCCATTTCTTGCAATTTAACGGTCTGGTTTTATTAGCATTATAATGTCACAGAGACACTACAGTGATATTGTAAGGCAATGATATTTTGACAATTTCACTGGTCGGTAGATTATGAGGCCGCTTTTGATTGGTCCGTTTCCGATGTTGTTGAAGAAGAATTGACCAATCAGAACGTTTGACGTCTCCCACTGCTAACTTCACTCATAATATACCTAGATTTTTTATAATGTCACTATTATAGTGACCCCGTGGTATTACAATGTCACTAAAACCAGGTTGATAAATTGTAAGAAATGAAACCAACTGACAATCTACCATTTAATTATAATATGACTAGTGAGATTGTAATATCACGGCTTTGACAATATACCTGCGACATATACAAGTTCTTTCGGAAAATGAAACTGGGTCACTGTATGTAATCATTGTTGTAAAAAACTTCTACCATGTGACCGCCCCTTAAAACGTACAAAAATCAATTGTTTCTAAAAATGAATTATAAGGTACTAGAGGATGCCCGCGGCTTTGCCCGCATGGATTTTGTTTTTTTTTTAATCCCGTAGGAACTACTTGATTTTCCGGGATAAAAAGTAGCCTATGTCCTTCCTCGGGATGTATCCCAAGTCTGTACCCATTAAAATCGGTTGAGCAGTTGGGCTGTGAAAATGTAGCAGACAGACAGACAGACACACTTTCGCATTTATAATATTATGTATGGATTTGTGACGGTTACATACACATAGAGGCATAAATTTTTTAATTTTTATTTACAGTTTTGCCAGAAACTCAAAACGGAAGCTTGGGATTTACGTTACGATAGCTTAGCAAAAGTCCCATACGCCGTCCAAGACCGAAACTGGGTTTCTTACGACGACCCGAGCTCTCTAGCCATCAAAATCGAACATGCTCTACAATATAACATAGCTGGAGCCATGATATGGAGTATAGAGACTGATGATTTCCGTGGTCTTTGCGCTGGAGACTTTCCTATGCTCAGAGCTATCAACGAAGCACTGGGAAAGTATTCTGGACAACAGCAAACTACTACTACTACCAGTTCCAGTGCATTAACTACTACTACTACTTCAACGACTACTCCTTCTCAACCTTCACAAACTTCAACTACTACTTCTCAGCCTTCACAAACTTCAACTACTACTTCTCAGCCTTCACAAACTTCAACTACTACTTCTCAGCCTTCACAAACTTCAACTACTACCTTAGCACCTACGTTAGCTCCATCCACCTCGGGTAATTTGAATTTAAACTCTCATAATATATTTATGTTATAACTTTACCGACATATTGTGTGTGTATGTGTGTGCGTATTTGTGTGTGTATGCGAATTTATTTATGTCTGATCGTTTGTGTGAACTTCTGACAAGAAAACAATAGGCTCCCCAAAGTATCCCGAAGTTGGGAACTTGGTGGCGAAAGACCGAAATTCAATCGGGAGGAACAAAGAAACTGCCCACTTTCATCATCATTATCATCATCAATCATCTCCAGCGTACTACTGAGCATGGATCTCCTCTCAGAATAAAAGGGATTTGGTCATAGTCTACCACACTAGCTAAGTGAGAATTGGCAGACCTCACACATCTTTGAGAACATTATGGAGAACTGTCAGTCGCGCAGGTTTCCTCACGATGTTTTACTTCACCGTTATAGCAAGTGATATTTTCATTGTTCAGATCGCACAAAACTCCGAAAATTAGAGGTGCGTTCGACTAGGAGGCACACATCTTAGCCAATAGGCTATTACCGCTTTACTGATGTTCTATGTTTTTTCACTCCCTTAGCACCATCATCATCAGTTTGCAAAACTGAAGGTTTCAACATTAATCCCGAGGATTGCCACAGTTTCTACGTATGCACTCACGGTGGATCCGGAAAGTTAGTGCCACACTTATTCTATTGCCCGGGAAATCTTCATTGGGATCCACAATTTACAGTATGTAACTACTCTGACCAAGCAAATTGTAAAAACTGATGATTTTCAAATTAAAACTATGGACTGGACATACTTATAACACGCCACTCAAGCTGGACACCTCAAGATCACAGAATTCAGAATACGTATAGAAGTAATAGAACAGAGTAAGCTTGTCGTCTCATAGAAGAGTAGGAAACATCAATGCGCATTTTTGTTAAAAGTAAATATTATTATATTCTCATAGCGTTTCAATTTAATCTACGTTGCTATGCATGCTAGTTATGTATATTCGTAAAGATTCGGTGTTAGGTGGAATGCACACCGACGGAGTGGAGTGGCGGCGAAGTGAAGCTACTGTGTTGGTAACAACTTGAACGAAGCTTTAACAATAATTTTTCGCTATAACAATTTCTCTATTTGTATGAAATTGTTATAACACAACACATATCTTTTCTATTACTAATTTTGAATTCTGTTCCGTCGCGTTGTATGTTTTCAGTACTTTTTTGCTAAAACCAATATTAGGCACATGATTTCAATCAAAAAGCATCGAAACGTGTTGGGCTGAGTGGCGTGTTACTAGTACGTTTCCTGTCTTATAATCATTAATTGTAATGGTTTTATTTATTGTCCTTTTATTCCTGAAACTGGAATAGTACATCACATTTACAGGGAAAGTGAATATCGCGTATACTAGCAAGGGATTTTAAGTATGAAAATGAGTCGATAATTAATGTTAGTTTTTTATTAACTATGTAGTAAGAAAAAATAGACTTAACTACTTATTTTATATATAAGTAAAAGTTAAAAGACTGATGTCTCAAAACAGCTGTTCTGTTTGGCGGCCACTTTGTTACATCCGTCCGGAAAAAGATCTCAGTTATTCTTAAGCAATCTCTCAAATTGCGCCTAAAGAAGTTTACCGAAAGCGAATCATAATAGCACACTTAACGGTATTTACTCAGATGTTACTGTGAGGTTCGGGGTTTCATTCAATCTAACGTTTAGATGTTTCAATTGTCATATTCAGACCCCTGCCTTGAGGGCATTTGAAAAGGTGAGGTTAAAGCTATTTTCATGGTAAATGCCTTATAAAGATCTTTAGTAGGATGTACGAATAATAACATAGGATAGTTTATTTGAAAGCTCTATTCTACTAAAAACAATAAAAAATCAACAAAGTGCGAGACGAGCTCGCACACGAAGGGTTCCATACTTATCTATACATATAATAAAATTGTAGAAAAGTGGTGTCTGTACAATGGAAATATATAAAAAAAAAGTAGCAGGGGTTGTTATTATATTGATGCCGAACCCGAAATTGTAATTAATTTTTTTTTGTCTGTTTGTCTGTTTGTCTGTGTGTTTGTGCACGCTAATATCAGAAACGGCTAATTCGATTTAGATACGGTTTTCATTAATATATTGTAGTAAGCTTCACTTAACATTTAGTGTTAATCAATCGGTTCATAAATAAAAAAGTTATGTCAATTTAAAGAATCACGGCGAACATTTTTAACGTACAGAGTACGTACTACACGCCTCGCGCCTGAGCGTCCGTGGCTATATAAAGCGCGCTGGTTCCAGGCAAACGAAGTCGCGGGCACAGCTAGTACTTATAATAAACCTGTAACTGGGCGATTTGAAAATTTTACTTAATTAGCGAAAACAATTTTTTCGGTAAAGAGTACAAAACAGTATTTTTTTTTTAATCTGACTTTACTCACACATAACGCATACATACTCGTAATATTTAGGTACTAGCTGATGCCCGCGACTTCGTTCGACGTGAAAAGTAAGAGGTGCATGCCCAGGATCAAATCTTCGATCTCACAAATAGAAGGCGTATGTCTTAACCACTAAGCTATCTCGGATTTTATTGAGTAGTTTATATATTCCAAATATTCTTACATCAGCGAAAGATCCATCTCCTTTCAAATAACAGGATCACAGCTAAACCCTTCCCTGGCAACGATTTGACCTTTATCATCTTTGACGTGGAACTCAATATTGCGTCGACTAGAAAAGGTAATGAAAACAAACATCCCATCATAGCCCTATTTATCTTGCTTTATTAACCCAAAACTAGGCCAAGCTACATATTTATACTACCCATTTTCCTTTTTTGCACATTTTACTTGTAGGTACTTATTTCAGCCCCCAATAAAAAAGTTAGGTATCGTACTACTAAGGCAAAAGCTAAGACGTTATGATTACTAGGGTTCCGTACCTCGAAATGAAAACAAGGAACCCTTATCACTTCATTGACTGTCTATCGTGTCTGTCAAGACAAGGGGAATCGAAACCTATAGGGTATACTTCCGTTGACCTAGAATCATGTTTGGCAGGTCTTGTCATGTGCTATCTTATAGCACAAGTAAAGGAAAAAATCCGAAAACCGTGAATTTGTAGTTACAATAAAAAAATTAAAAAAAGAGCTACGGTGAAACTCGCACTTGACTTGACCGGTTTTTAGGGTTTCGTACCTCAAAAGGAAAAACGAAACCGGATTCCTCTCAACGAAGGATCAGCCCCACGAAGAATTTATGTCATTACTAGCTGATGCCCGCGACTTCGTTCGCGTGGATGAAGGTTTTTTAAAAATCCCGTGGGAACTCTTTGATTTTCCGAGATAGAAAGTAGCCTATGTGCTAATCCAGGGTATAATCTATCTCCATTCTAAATTTCAGCCAAATCCGTCCAGTAGTTTTTGCGTGAAGAAGTAACAAACATAAACATACACACACACACACACACACACACACACACACACACACACACACACACACACACACACACACACACACACACACACACACACACACACACACACACACACACACACACACACACACACACACACACACACACACACACACACACACACACACACACACACAAACTTTCGCCTTTATAATATTTGTCGGATCGAGCCGAGGATTGTTTAAGAATTGATGAAGGCAGGCGAAGATCCTAAGGGTCTGCTTCGATTACTAGGCGATCTTCAGACGTGTTAAGAACAATACTTCCGTTTACTGCATGTCACAACTACCAGCGTAACTAGGTAAACCTAACCTAACCTAACCTACCTAGACCGGCTCCTCCACCCCTTACACCGGTCCCAAACCAACCATCTAACCTAACCACCACAATAACAACTCGTTTAACCAACAGTACCACTTTAGGTAACCGCTACTCTAAAACCTACAGTACGACAGACTATTCCTACTGAGAAGTGTCCTCGGCAACAACCGGACGAATCCGTCGTCTGGTCCTCCACGCGGACCCTTACGGGTCCCGGGGTAACTGATCAGGGCGATGGCCCTCTTCAGTGGTGGCCACGCCGCCTGCGACTGCGGGCGGGGCACGGGGTTGGACCACTGGTCGGGGAGTCGAGTCCGGGTTGTCGTGTCCGGTGGTGGCCGCACGGCAGTGCGATCGAGCCCGCGGATGTTCGCGAGCGATCGGCTACTGCGGCGGCGTGGGATGTCCGTGAGGCTAACGCCCGCGGCTCGGCGAGGTCGAGCCCGCCGGCGATGTTCCGGCGAGCGCCCGTCAGCCAGCGGCGGGGAAGCAGTGGTGTCTTTTCAGGTGATCAGGTCACGTGGCAGACCTAACTTGTCCGGCGGGCGCCTATGGTATGGCGCGATGCCCCGCAGGTGCTGGGCTTGCGCTCCATCGGCGCGCGCGAACATCGAGGTGCTCAGGCGGCGAACGTGGTCGTCGAGGCTCTCCATGCGCAGGTCCCTGGAGATGACCGCGTTTCGTACGAAGCGTGGAGCTCCGGCGATGGTGCGGAGCGCTAGCGACTGCTGCGCCCGCAGCGACTTGCGGTCCGTTTCGCTTAGTAGCGCGTACCAAGCTGGGGCCGCGTAAGTGAGTCGCGTGCGGACGTACGTCTTGTAGACGCACAGCCTCGTACGGAGATGCAGGTGGGACGCCAGCACTGGGCGCAAGAGAGCCCGTGCGGCGCGCGTCTGCGTGACCACGTTCTTCACGTGGGATCGCATCTTGAGTCCCCTATCGATGGTCACCCCCAGGTATTTAGCCGAGGGCGCCCACTCGATGGTCTCTCCTAAGAGCGATACCCGTGGCGGCGGGGCAGTCCGCCCGAAGGATACCGCCTGAGTCTTCGCCACGTTGACCTTCAGCCTCCAGTCATTCAGCCAAGCGGGAAGTGCATCCAGTGCACGCTGCATTTTGATCGCCGCGTGCGGTCCTTTGATCGATTTGGTTATGAATGCAGCGTCGTCGGCGTACAACGCCAGCATGGCGTCGCCGACCACTGGGATGTCGTCCGTGTATCTGCCATAGCAGACGGGCGACAGGCAGCTTCCCTGAGGCACACCGGCTCGGATGGGGCGCTCCGTGGACAGGGCGTCTTCAACCGCCACTTGAAAACGTCTGTCTCGCAAAAAGGTGGCCACAGTCTTGACTACTCGACGGGGAATAGTAGACGTGGACAGCTTGTAGATGAGCCCGGTGTGCCAGACGCGATCGAACGCCTTCTCCATGTCGAGGAATACTGCAATGCACCGCTCTCGCTTGTTCATGGCGGCAGCGAGATGGTGCAGCACCCTCGAGACTTGGAGCGTGGTAGAGTGTTCGGCACGGAAACCGAACTGTTCGTCGCGCGGCTGAAAGTGAGGCGTGATGTGCAGCAACAGCAACTTCTCGAAGACTTTCGAGGTTGTCGACAGCAGCGTGATGGGACGGTAGCTCCCAGGCTGCATGATGTTTTTCCCCTGCTTCGGTATCATGATGACTCGGCCGAGCTTCCACGACGATGGGAAGTGCCCGGTACGGAGTATCCCGTTGAATAGCCGCGTCAGCGTCGCGATTGCTCGCGGGGGTAGGTGACGCAGGGCTTCATTGGTGACTCGATCGGGGCCGGGCGCTTTGCGCAGTTTAGTTCGTCGAATCATCCGAAGGACTTGTCCAGGGGAAAATACGACGGGGTCTTCCGTCGGCGCTATCGGCGACTCGAAGTATGCCTCCAAGTGTCGCTCGATGGCTTCTTCGTGCTGCACATCTGTGGTCGGGTTCGGTGTGAACTGCGTCTCCAGGTGGTCCGCAAAGATCTCCGCTCGGTCCTCGGCACGGTAACGTGGGGTTCCGTCACCGGCCAGGAGGGGCCTAATCGGAGGCGGTTTCCCGGAGAGTCGGCGACCGGACGAATAATGCCTCGCTACGCACAGCGTGTCTGATTTTATAGTCCAACGACGACAGTGGGGAGATGACGTAATGCTCAGTGAGCAAAGTATTGACAGCTAAAAGTCGGTACCGCCGACATATTAGTGTGATGTAGTCATGTTTGTTTGTAGTTGGTCGTTACATAAACATTGCTGAAATGTAACCGTGCCACTTCACAAAGTTCTCCGCCGCCAGATGTTCGGTATATTTAATCATGTAAAAGTCAGACACAGCTTACACTTCGAGACACTTGCTAAAACTCTCTCTTGCTCTCACCGTGTCTTGTTAAATTAATTGAAAACTAGCTGATGCCAGCGACTTAGTCCGTGAGGATTTAGGTTTTCAATAACCCATGCATTCATCCATCCACCTCTTTAAATTTCGGGAATAAAAAGTAGCCTGTTACTATCCAGATTTTTGACTATATTCATGCAAAATCACGTCGATAAGTTGCTCGGTCGCGGGGTGATTGAAAGACAAACTAATAAATACACGTTTATTTTATATTGTAAGTATGGGTAGTGAAGAATAGTTTGAGACTACATTTTGTCTTCCAAGTCATTCTATTATAAAATCTCTTTAAGAATAATAATCTAATAGCATGAAATATTATAATTAGATATCGTAACCTTTACTTGAGTCTTGATGTACAACGTAGGTACCTATGGACGTCTTTCTATTAATAAATAACTAATTTAATGTTTAATTACTAATACACCCGAATTCAAGTAGGAAGGATGAGGAAGGTATTACCCAATCGTAACTAAATTAATAATAAAATTGGTGCCTGGTTACACTTATGATAATAACCGACTGAACGACGGTTAATATTAAATAATAATAAATAAATAATTAGTTTTGAGAATGTATACTTAATAATATAATAAGATATAAGATACAATGGATTTTTTTTCAAATAAACTTTTCTAAGTGCTTTTGAAGCGCCAAAATAATTAAAGTTTCGAATGCCGTTCCTACCGAGAAGAATCGGAGAGATATTTAGAATTTAAGATATTATAATATAGATAGGGATTCTACAGCATCCAGACAGAAGTGCGATATGGGTTTATGTTTGGAGAAAATCTATTGCCGAAAAGACCTCAATATTTCCTTTTACACTCGTACTTATTGCGAGAGTGGATCAAGGTCCCTTAAATTCATTACAAATGGTTGTTTTATTGCCAAGACATAAGAAAAGATGACTTAAAAAGTTGAAGGAGACAAATTTGAAGCACGTGACGCTTTTACGTGACTCTCATAAGGTATGAAGGTGCCTTAGACTTGGAACTTTTACAGAGTGTGCACACTTTTTGATCGACCAATTTTAGTTGACAAAAAATCGTTGGGAGAGAATAATATTAAAGCCATCTAATAATAATAAGTTTGATGGGTCCCTAACTTAAAAGTCGGACATCTATCGGCCGATTTTCGTCATCGCCCATCGTGTGGTATTAACACTGGACAGTCTATTCAATTGCTAGGTATGTGGGGACCCTTACGCTGCTACGTATGTACATCTATTTATAAGAATTTTTACGCCCTGTTTTTGATGCTGATTGGCACGTCTTCTTTCCTTTCTCTCGAGTGCTCTAGTGATTTATAACAAAACGAACTTTTTGAGATGTTTCTCTTGATACAAGATTGGCTCGACGAGACTATTGTATCAGAATTTTTGTATACTTTATTGTCCTGATTACGTCGGTGTACTAAATATTTATTTTCAAGGAAAAACAAAGTGCTTCATCAGCTGTTCATGTATTCAGTAGTGATAAGAATTAGAGCCGTTCTTTGCTTTGAGGAATACAAACAAATCCAGGCGGTAAATGTAATAGGCATCCCTGGCACAGTGGGAAGCGCTGTGATTTTATTAGTGGAAAGTCCCGGGTTCGATTCCCGGTAGGGGTTTGGAATTTTATAATTTCTGATCTGGTTTGGTCTGGTGGGAGACTTCGGCCGTAGCTAGTTTACCATCCTACCGGCAAAGCCGTGCCGCCAAGCGATTTGGCGTTCCGGTACTATACCGCGTAGAAACCAAAGAAGTAAGGGCTTAACAGGGCTCTCTCCGTCACTTACTCCATACAATCGTAGTTCCAATTTCATTTGAATATTAAGCAACCAAAGTCCATGAAAATTTGCAGACATATTCTAGAAACTAATATCTGTGCCTGTGGTGTTATAGATTTTTGTAAAAATATGTAGTTTCAAAATTACAGGAGTTCAAAGATTTGTATGTGAATTTTTAAGACCGCGTAACTTTGAAACCGAATATTTTAACAGAAATTTGGAAAACCAAAGGTATAGATATTAGTTTCTAGAATATGTCTGCAAAATTTCATGGACTTTGGTTGCTTAATATTCAAATGAAATTGGAACTACGTCTGTATGGAGCGAGTGACGGAAGTAGGGTAATATTGTGTGTTCTAGCTCAAGTCTCTAGATGACGCGGCGCGCCAGCGCGCGCCGGATCTATAAGACTTAAGCTAGAACACACAATATTTTCACAATAGATATCAGTTACAAGAGAATGATCAGGTTATTGTTACTAACTCATGTAGAAAGATGATTCAATGGTTGATTTAGCACATTCTCGAGTGATGCAACTAGTTACGATACTGAGTTGGAATATTTTATAGAAATTCTATTCTTAAGCATCGATTAGATTATTTAGAATAATTTATATTTTGTACTGGAACCCTTAAGAACCTACCTAATGCAATTAATGTAGCACTCATCTTAAATTTATGTTAAGCGGAGGTTCCGTTTAAGATGGGAGCATGTTAAAGCGGAACAGGTATGTCAGTTTATTAATATAAGTAATTAGTAACCACACTCCTTTATCGTAAAGTCAAAATTCAAGTATTGCGGTATAAAGGTTCAAACACGATCGTTCAATTATTCAATCATTCATTTATTCATTTATTCAAGTATTCAATTCATGGTAAGTGGTGTGTCAGTTTAAGATGGAAGCATACTAAACCGGAACAGGTACGTTTGTCAGTTTATTAATATAAGTATAATTAGTGACCACACTCCCTTACCGAACATTCAAATGTTGCGGTATAAAGGTTCAAAGACAATCGATCAATCATTCAATCATTCAATCATTCATTCATTCATTTATTCAAGTATTCAATTCATGGTAAGTGGTGTGTCAGTTTAAGATGGAAGCATACTAAACCCGAACAGGTACATTTGTCAGTTTATTAATATAAGTATAATTAGTAACCACACTCCCTTATCGAAAATTCAAGTGTTGCGGTATAAAGGTTCAAAGACGATCGTTCAATCATTCATTCATTCATTTATTCAAGTATTCAAAACATGGTAAGTGGTGTGTCAGTTAGGATGGAAAGCATGCTATGCCGGAACAGGTAAGTATGTCGGTATATAAGTATCAATAATAATTACTAACCACACTCTTATAATAGAAGGTTAAAATTCAAGTGTTGTAGTATTAATTTTCATCCAATTCATTCATTCATTCATTCTAGTGTTATGGTATCCCACTAAAGCAAGTGTCCGAGTCAGAGGTGCATGCCTGGGATCGAACCCCTGCCTGACTTATAACCGGAGGCAGCGGGCGTCTTAATCACTATGCTATCATGACTCATAGAGTAGATCGAGTTCGGTTGATAGACCTACTATTCCATAAAATACTTACATTAACACTTTTCTACCTAACTATTTTTGTCGATAAAATCATATTTCATATAAGTAAGTATAAGTACTTTTTATTCTCTAAATAGGCGATAATTTTTATAAAATTATTATTATTATTATTAATCGATCCGCTTTTGGTAAGTAACTAATGAAATATTATATTGTATTTTGGCATTACACTATTTCAACTGCTGTAAACATTACCTACATAGTGCATAATATGCATACTTATCTAATGTAGAAATACAGAACAGACGCCATGAGTGTTAAAAAATAATATCAAAGTAGGTATAGTCGGGATACATCATGTGTTAACTAAAAGTGATTCTTTTCGGTGTCTAATGACTCGTATTGCAGGATTGCATATTTGCACTTTGCTTCCTAATAGGGAATCCTAAACATGCATGCGGCATCTTATGTATGTGTGTAATAATGAGATCTTTGAATGTCATTCTAATTACTTTTATGTTTAAGAGTTATTATTCTATGCAAATACTATGAACTTTTGACTTTATTGATTGACTATTAGAAGAACCTAAATTCTGTAAGCACTGTTTTCACTACGCATTTCTTTTGTGAGCACTTCAACGAGCAAACGTTTACTTAATTCACTTAAAAAATCATTTTTTAAATTTCAAATAAGCAGTTGTTTAGCTTCAGTATGTATGTATTTTTTTATTTTTATTTTTTTACATATTTTAATGAAAGAGTTGTTGCATCTACAGAGAAATAATATATTTTTTAATATTAACTTCTTACCTAATAGTATTTTAAAAAGTTACATTGAGTACATACATGTTTAAATTTCATTTCACCAAAAAAAAATCTTTAATTGTTTCAGAACTAGTTAATAGTATGATGTAACAACATTAAAAAAATGTTTTTTCTATAACAGGGCTTCGAGCTTTAGTAATAATCCTTTTGATTCGGATGACGAATTACCTATAACTTCAAATTCAACTTCAAAGAGTAAATCACTCAATAAAACGAAGAAATCAAAAAGGCGGCAGTCAGATTCAGAATCTGAACCGGAACCACCTGTAAAGCGTAAGAAAGCGCTTCAAAAAAAGCCTGTCAAGGCTGTACGTCCTTCATGGGAGTCTGAGGTGAGTTATTACACTTTATTTTTACGGTAAATATAATATTATTACAATTGTTTTCAAGAAATATTAGAATTCTGACTGAATATAAGCATCAACTAAACTCTTTGAGAAGATATTAATGGTTTTTTACATCATTATATTTAATTATTTAATTATTAGTTAATATTAGTTTAGCACGTTTGAATATGGAGCCTAAGGTCTCAAGTTCGATTCTTGAGCTGGATCAAATAAATTGTTAGCTTTAGGATAGGTTTCGCAACTCAACTCTGGGTTGTTGAATTTATTGATGGAAACCTATAAACAATTTATTAATAAACATTTTATTAAGTGAGTTAATATTTTTTAATAACTAAAAATATTATTTTTGTCTTTTCAGTACGAAGAAGAAGTGGTGCAAAAGCTTGAACCACTTAAAAATTTTATCACCAAGAAAATAGCATCAGGGTATTCTACCCAGCGAAAACCAGAGAAATTAATAGCGGAAGGCGATTATTACTTAGAACTCCGCATCTATAACGCTGCTGAAGCATCAAAGATAAGCCCGGGTAATCGATGGCGTCACGCCCTTTTTACTTATAAGTCATGTATGGATACCAACTCAGAAATTTGGCAGGCAACGAATCGCTTGGTCGCTGCTGCTAAGGAAGATTTTAAAGGGGTTAAACCTACACTATACCCAGCATGAAAATTTTAACTGTATTTTACTAACTTCAAATAATAAGTACTCTTACTTAGTATAATCTCATAATGACTTTTTGTGATATTTGTAATATAACAGTGCCAAAATACTTTTCACACAAAAAAAGTTATATTCATAAGTCTAATTGTTTACTTCGCACAGAATTCGATAATGTTCAAATAATTGGAACTGCTTTTAAGAACAGAATACTAAGCTATCGTGTATGTCCATCAAAAAAATTTTTGTTACCTGAGCAATTTTTATCTGAAGTTGTAAATACGATATGTAATTTAGTAAAAAGAAGTCTTGAGAAACATAATGCTCTTAAAATAAATTTTGAACTATTTGCGACTTTTACTTTGCCAAAAAATAATGAAAAATCTTTGAAGTCGTTTAATACTAAATATGTACAAATTTTTCAATCCACAAACATAAAAAATATATATTTAGAGTGTGTAAAAAGCCTGCTTAACAAATTGTCAGAGTTTGAACATTCAGAATCAGGCTGGTCTTTTGACTCTTTGAATAATTTAGAAGTAAACATTAATAAATACAATCCTTTAAGGACAGGCTCCTATATTCCACTACCAATAAAAATTTTGAAAACTAGATCTTGTGTAAATATTAAAAATAGTGATGATAAGTGTTTTCTGTGGAGTATATTAGCACATATGTATCCCACCAATAAAAACTGTAATAGAGTATCTTCATATCCTCATTATTCAAAAGTTTTAAAAATAGATGGTATGTCGTTTCCACCATCTTTTGAGGATATCACATTATTTGAAAAAAATAATTCTGACATAAGTGTTAATATATACAGTTTAGAAAAAAATGGTGATATTAATGGGCCTCTGTACAAAACCAGCAAGCGTAAACTTGTTCATGTTAATTTGCTTTACATTACTAAAACAATAAAAGACATTTTTGTTTGATAAGAAACTTTGAACGGTTGGTTCATAGTCAACTTACTAAAAATAAGTCTAAAATTTTTTTATGTGAGGAGTGCTTCATTTATTTCAATTCAGAAGAAAAATTATGCAAACATAATTGTGCTAGAATTAAAACTGTTCTTCCAGAGAAAAATAGTAAATTATATTTTGATAATTATGAAAGAACTCAAAGAATACCAATTGTGATTTATGGTGATTTTGAAAGTTTATTAAGAGAATATTCTGATAAAAGTAAATCTGGGCATACTGAAACCATACAGGTTCATGAAGCCACATCTTTCGCGTACTATATTTGTTGTGAGTCTAAACCTGAACTTAATGAACTGGTTTCATACATAGGAGCTAACTGTGCTCAAAAATTTGTAGAAACAATTTCAAATGATGTCAAACGATTACATGCAATTTTGTTAGAAAATAATCCCATGAAACTACTTACTGAAACTGAAAAGAAATGTTTTCATAATGCAAAAGTTTGCTGTATATGTAAACAAAAATTTACATCCACAGATAAAATTGTAGCAGATCATGATCATTTTACAGGGGAATATAGAGGCGCGGCTCACAACATTTGCAACTTGAGTGCAAAGAAATGTCCTTTTATACCTATTATATTTCATAATTTAAGTAATTACGATTGCCATCTTTTTATTAAAGAGTTAGCGAGTATTAACGGTCGTATAAATATTATTCCAAAAAATAAAGAAAAATACATATCGTTCACAAAATTTATATCAGTTGATTCAAAAACTGCTGCTCAACTGAAATTCATCGATTCTTTTAATTTTCTCAGTTGTAGCTTAGATAAATTAGCTAGATCTTTACATCAAGACGACTTCGTAAACTTGCGTAGGTATTACAGTGATCAGTATTTATTTGATTTGATTTGCAGAAAGGGTGTCTACTGCTATGATTATATAGACTCTTTAAAACGTTACGATGAAACTGAGTTACCAAAACGAAAACATTTTTTTAATAAACTTACTTCAGAACTTATTTCGGAAGAAGATTATAAACATGCAATGAAAGTTTGGAAAACTTTTAAAATAAAAAATTTAGGCGAATATACAGATTTATATTTAAAATGTGATGTACTATTACTAGCAGATAGTTTTGAAAAATTCAGGAAAATTAGCTTAGCAACCTATTGCTTAGATCCGTGCTATTATGTTTCTTCACCTTCTTTAAGTTGGGATGCAATGCTTTTGCATACCAATGTAAAATTAGACCTTATAACTGATGTGGAGATGTATCAAATGATTGAAAAAGGTATACGAGGTGGTCTAGCTCAGTGTTCTTTAAGATATGCTAAAGCTAACAATAAATATATGTCTGACTATGATATCAACAAATCAAGTAGCTTTTTGGTATATTTAGACTGTGTGAACCTGTATGGTTATGCAATGATGATGAAACTTCCTACAAGTAATTTTAAATTTTTGAACAAAGACCAAATTGAAACATTTGAAATTGATTCTATTACTGTTGATAGTAACATTGGTTATATACTTGAAGTAGATCTTAGTTATCCATCTGAAATACATGACGCTCACTCAGATTTACCATTTGCTGCTGAAAAATTTACACCTTTTGGTCATAGAAATGCCAAGCTTATTGCAAATTTATACGACAAATGTTCCTATGTTATTCACTACATCCATTTAAAAGAATGTCTTAAAAACGGTCTAAAATTGTTAAAAATTCATAGAATTCTATCATTTGAACAAAAAGAATTTTTGAAACCATATATTGAATTGAATACCTCTTTGAGGCAAAAAGCAGAGTCTGAATTTGAAAAAGACTTTTTCAAAAAACAAAATAATGCTATTTTTGGTAAAACCATAGAAAATAAAAGAAAACAAGTAAATGTAAAACTTGTTAATACATGGACAGATAAGAATAATAAGACAAACAGGATTATTGGAGCAGAAAAGTATGTAAGTGCGCCTAACTTTAAATGTTTGTCGATATTTACAGATAATTTGGTGGCAATCCAATTAGAACAAACGAAATTAATTTTGGATAGACCAATTTATGTGGGGTTTACTGTTTTAGAGTTAGCTAAAACACATTTATATAACTTTCACTATTCTATAATGAAACCATTATATAAAGAAAATATTGAACTTTGTTATACTGATACTGATAGCTTACTATATCGCATATATACTGATGATTTTTATTCAGACATGAAAAAGAATATTAAGTTTTTCGATACCAGCAATTTTAGCGATAAAAATGTTTACAATATCCCTCAAGCAAATATGAAAATTCCGGGGTTTTTTAAAGATGAGATGGGTGGAGATGTTATTGTTGAATTTGTTGGCTTACGAGCAAAATTGTATTGTATTGAATCACAAAAAATGTCTATTAAAAAGGCAAAAGGAGTGACAACATCTGTTACCAAAAGGTTGGATATAGATAAATACAAAAATGTGTTATACTACAATCAATCAGTCAGAAAGAATATGTGTGTTATTAGATCTAAAAATCATAATGTATATACCCAAAAACTTAATAAGTTAGTTTTAAATAGTGAAGATGATAAAAGACAAATTTTAAAGAAGCAATTTAAAACGTTGCCGTGGGGGCACTACAGTACAATTTTTTAGTTGTTAATTTGTACTAGATTTTATGTTATTCATTACTGTGCAATTTTGATTGTTCATGTATGCATGCAAATATTGAAATAAATATTTACTACTCATCATCACTGACATTTTATTATTTTACCTTTTAGTTTTTTTATTCTTATATTTATCGAGATTAATAACTTGAGTTATAGTGATATCATAGCAGGTGATAATGTTTGCTTACTGACCTTTACGTTTTACCTTCAATTTCAACATTATATCCTTATCGCCTTGGTCAAGAAATGAAAATGCAGTAAGCAAACATCAAGCAAAATTAAAAAAACCTTTACATTTAAGGGAATCGAACCCTTGAAATATTTGAAAAAACTTGATTGTACTACCTAATATTTACATGGAATACGTTAATATTATTAGGTACTTAGTACAATCATAATGTTTTCAATTTATAATTTAAAATTTAAAAAAACAATTTTATTCTTTAAACCACGTTTATTTCATAAATAATGAATTCATGCTACAGCTCCTTACTCTAAAAAACACTATTTTTATAAACAAAAAATATGATGATGTTTAAAAATAAGCAAATTACATTTCAACAATAGTTCACATTTATATGGAGTGAGTAATTTTTGACATTATTTTACCTATCAAATTTTCTGTAGCATCCATAACTTCATCGTAATTATCCTTGACTACATACTGTGCACTAACACTAGGTGTATCACCATTTATATTTTCATCTTGTTCTCCTCCATTTAGTCCATAAATATTTATTTTTATTAAATGAAGCCGTCTTCCAGTTGCTTTGCGAATAACATAGGATGTTGATGTAGAAGTCGGGGGTGAAACAGGCTTCAATAGTGATAAACTGCATTTTTTCTTTTTTTTCATCTCCTTACTAGATGCTTGAACTGGTTCTGCTGCTTGTTTTTGAGCTAAATCCTCGCAAAGTCTCTGAAATTCAGTTTCCGCGAACCCGTTTACATCTTGTGCGTAGTAAAAAGGATTTGTTAGATTTTCGTTGGGTAAGATAGGAGTCGACATAATTCTGAAACAAAAAGAAAAATAATTAATAAATAACAGTAAAAAAATACATGCTTTATTAAAAGTCAGCACATTGTTATAAAATAATTATAATAACTTACCAAGTAAAATACTATATTATGATAAAATTATGAGCGCGGCTACTGTTTTCTTCGGGAGCTGTAGCAGGAATGAAGCTTTAATAAATAATAATTAATCTAATACTGTCTTGCGATCTAAAACGATGTAATTTGAGCAAAACGAAAACATAATGCTTTAGTGACACAGCATCACATTCCAAGTTTTTTCCCGAGAACTGTAACAGGAATGAACATGCATCGATAGTAAAATCTTATATAATCTTGTATTCTCAAATGGGTAATTTGAGCAAAGTGAAAACAAATCTTTAGTGACACAGCAACGCATTCCGAGTTTACACGTGTATGGTGTCATTTCTTTAAATTGGTTATTAACATTATGTTACATTTTAGTTATAAAATTATATAGAATATAATGTGAAGACTTTATAACAGGATTTCATCTTTTTTAACAGAAAACACAATGAAGTTGATCAAACAACCAGTAACATTGGAAATTAACAATTTAAATATAGAAGCGTCATCAATCCAAAAAAGGCATAGTTTGCTGTTGCCCGATACGATTCGCTGTATAATATGTGGACCGTCAAATTGTGGCAAAACAAACACAATGTTAAGCTTATTACTACATCAAAATGGACTCAAGTTTCAAAATGTTTACCTATATTCTAAAACAACATTTCAACCAAAATATTGTTTTTTGAATAAAGTTTTAAGCATGGTTCCAGCTGTTAAGCTCTTTACCTTCAAAGATGATAAAGAGGTTATTCCTCCTACTGAAGCCTTGAAAAATTCTGTATTTATTTTTGATGATGTTACTTGCGAGAACCAAGTAAATATCCGAGATTATTTTTCAATGGGTAGACATAAGAACATCGACTGTTTTTATTTGACTCAAACATATTCCAAGATACCAAAACAATTAATTCGAGATAACGTAAATTTTTTAATAATTTTTAAACAAGATGATATAAATTTGAAACACATCTATAACGAACATGTCAATTCTGACATGACTTGGTCAGACTTCAAAAAATTATGTTCAGATATATGGAAAGATCCATACACATGTTTAATAATTAACAAAGATTGTGAATTAAATAACGGCAGATATAGAAAATCTTTCGACGTTTTTGTAAAATTTTGAATGAAATGATTTAAACAGATTGTAATTTAAAATTAGTTTCATTTTAATTTTTACTACATAGTTCAATGGTTGTGTAAAAGAATTAAAAAAAGAAATGGAAAAAAGTTTGAAAAAAGAGTTAATTAAATCAGTAAAGGCTATTAAAAGTAAAGTAAAAAGATTACGTGATGAAGATGAAGAGTTAGAACTGAGGCGGAAAAAAATATTTAAACCACTGTCTGATCCTTTGAAAGCAATTGTTACACTAAGTAAATATGCTACAAACAAATCTTATCACGAAACTAATTGTAACAACGCAAGTGTTGGAAATAATCAATCGCCTGAAATTCCAAATATAAACTCAAAACAAGATGGTGATATTGAAATTACTCACAACGATAATAACTTTGAAGAAAATCCGAAAAAACAAGAGGAAATGTCTGAACCTTTGGAATTTCTAAATGATGAAGTCAACATTTCCGAAACACTGGCAGACAATGATCTGTTTGGCGAGCAAAGCAATGTATCTATACCATTTGGTATACGTCGCATTAACAAAAAATTGATGATAGGAAATACCCCCGTCAAATTTTCAACTGTAGATGATATGTCTTCAAACAAATTAACTTTTATTACTATTGATGATAAAAGTTATGAACTAACTGCTGGTTTAATAGAACTTTTATTAAGAAATAAACCAAACTTGAATAAAGTAACTGAAAGTGATAAAATCACATATAAAGATATCTTAATTAGTACTAGTGCTCATAAAAGGGATTACAATCCTGCTAATCAAATTAAAGGTGACAAAGGAAAAAAATATTCTCAAATCATCAAACCATTATTTTATGAAAAGGATATGTGTGAAACAAACAAATTAAAGTACGGTGGTAGGCTACCAGTTTTAAAGAAATACAAAACTGATACTGATCTCATCTATTGGGATGATCCTAATGAGTTAATTGAAAGATTAAGATTGATTATTGCGTCCAGAGACGCTGGCAACACTAATCATGATAATGAAATTCTTTCGATTATTGAAGAGTTAAAAGAAGCGGGTATAATAAAAGAATAAAAGAAAGCACATTTATGGAGCGTGTTCAGTATTGATAAGCAGGTTGAACATGAAAGTTGATAAGTTTGGACATCATGTTAATAAGATGCGAAGAATAAAAGGAGTGTTATTAGAATGCGCTTTGAAGTGTACAAACAATAATTTGGATGCTCAGCATAAAAGAGTAAAAAATCTTGCGCAGCCGGTAGATTCTAACGATTGTGTTACAAAAGAATACGTTGATGTTTTGGCAGAGAATCTTTCAAAAAAAATATCATCAATTAATCAGTTTATTACAGAAATAAATATTAAAGTAAGTAATTTGATCGAAATCACCGAGGCTAGTAAAGTAAAACATGAGCAAAAACAGCGTCGTAAATGAAATACATAAAAATGCAAGAGTAAACTTTCCTCGTCGACATGTTGTCATGAGAGATATAGACGATTTATGGCAAGCTGACTTGATTGATATGAAATCTCTTTCGAAACAAAATTCAGGTTATAAATATATTTTAGTTGTAATTGATACATTCTCAAAATATGCTTGGGCATTTCCACTAAAGTTTAAAAATAAAGATCAGGTCTCTAAAGCGTTTGAATCTATATTAAAGAAAGGACGTATTCCAAAAAACCTTCAAACAGATTTTGGAACTGAGTTTTACAACGAAAATTTTAAAAAGATAGTCAAAAAGTTTAACATCAATCATTATTCTACATATTCCACTAAAAAAGCTTCTATAGTTGAAAGACTTATAAGAACTTTAAAAAATAAAATGTATAAACAATTCAGTTTCCAAGGAAACTACACTTGGACTAAAGGTGTGCTAGAAGAAATAGTTGAAAATTATAACACCTCTAAACACAGAACGATCGGTTTATCTCCTAACGAAGTTAATGAAAATAATAAGAAACTTATACTTCAAAGATTTAATGTAGGAAAACAGTTAAAAATCCTTAAGAAGAGAAATTTAAAAGTTGGAGATTTTGTGCGCATTAGTAAGTATAAAGGTGTTTTTGAGAAAGGTTATACTCCTAATTGGTCCACCGAAATATTCCAAATTAAAAAAGTACAGAAAACGAATCCTGTTACTTACCTTATAAAAGATGCTAAACATCAGCCAATTTTGGGCTCATTTTATGCAGAAGAACTTCAAAAAACAGAAAATCCTAATGTCTATCTTATTGAAAAAGTTTTAAAAAGAAAAGGAAACAAGATATTTGTAAAGTGGTTAGGATTTCCATCGAGTGAAAATAGTTGGATAGATCGAACGAATATTTTATAACTAACCAGTTCCCAATTTATTTATTGTTATTTAAGTGATAGTATAGTTATTTTTCATTCATTGTAATAAAAGTAATGAAAGAGAGCAGTATTCTGAATTGGTTTATAAATCATTTACCATTTGAACTTCATCTACCTGGATATAATTACTGTGGTGCTGGTACAAAATTGTATAAAAGGCTTGCACGGGGAGATCAAGGTGTAAATAAATTGGATGAATATTGTAAACAACACGATATTGCATACGACTTGTCAACTTCATTAAGTGATCGTCATAAGGCTGATAAAATATTGATGAAAAGGGCTAAGCAACGTGCTTTAGCATCTGATGCAACTTTGGGAGAAAAGATAGCAGCAAATTTAGTTAATAAAGCTATGATAGCTAAATTGTATACCGGGTCGGGACTGACTAGTAAAGCCAACAATTCTAAAACAGTGTCGCCAAAAAAATCCGCTTCAGGCACTGGTTTGAAAAAACACTTTAAACATGTTGTTGCTCATGCAAAAAAGCATGTGCAAAAAATGAAACCCAAATGTAAGAAAATGGCTATAGAATTAGCCATAGCAGCGGCTAAAGAATTGACTAAAGACTCGTCAATAAAACTTCCTCGAATTATACCAATTCCAAAAACTGGTGGAGTACTTCCTTTGATACCTATTTTTGCCGGATTATCTGCTGCGGGTAGCTTAGCTGGTGGTGCTGCAGGAATCGCTAAAGTTATAAATGATTTGAAAAACGCTAAAAAACGTTTTACAGAATTAAAGAGGCATCACGAAAAAATGGAAACCCTCCATATAGGCAAAGGTTTACATATCAAACCGCATAGAGGTAGTTTAGGAATTTACATTTCAAATGAAAAAAACTAAGAGAAAGGCTACCCAAACGAGCGCTCACCAATATCGACATCATCAACCATTCGCAAGACATTCCTTACTTTCGAGGGGTGTTTATGAGAGATGAGATGCCAAAACATCCTTTTCGAAAAGAATGTGGTATAGTTAATTTGGATAGCTCCAATAATCCTGGCTCTCATTGGGTAGCCTATGCAAAAGTAAATAATGAAATTCAATACTTTGACAGCTATGGAAATTTAAAACCACCTAAAGAGTTAATTCAATATTTAGGAACTGGTATGAGTTATAATTACAAAAATTTTCAAGGTAGTCATCCTTATAACTGTGGTCATCTATGTATAAAGTTTTTAAGAAGTTTTTGGAATACACAAAATAAAATGTATAAATAGTTCAGTAAAATCAGTAAATATTTAGTTTACGATCATGTCTGTAACAATCACTATTACCGGGCACAAATCTGTGTTGGAATCATTTTTTCAACCTCCTCTTATTCTCGATGGTGAATATGAATGCGGTTTATTATATTTTTCTGCTCTGAACTCAATACCAAACATAAATCATAGCAATAACATATTTGCATATGGTGATGAATGTAAATATTTAAAAATTCCATATGGTACTTATGATTTATATGACATAAGAGAATATCTTGCGAGTAAGTTAGACAACTGTGAAATTGAAATAAAACCAAATAATAATACTTTAACATGCTCGCTTTTTTGTTCCAAAACTGTACATTTTGACATAGAAAACAGTTTAGGATGCTTACTTGGTTTCCCAAATGTAAAACTTGAAGCAAATAAATGGCACGAGTCTGTTAATCCAGTTAACATTCTTCCCTTGTCTGTCATCAGGATCGAATGTGATCTTATATTCGGATCATTTAATAATGGAATTGCATCACATATTATTCATGAATTTATTCCTAACGTTCCTCCAGGATATCGATATATAGAAATTCCAAAAAATATTATTTATCTTCCTGTTAATAAGAGTAATATATCATCCATAACTGTTAAAATCATTGACGAAAACGGTAACAATATTGATTTTAGAGAAGAAAATATCCAACTGAGGCTTCATTTACGTAGAGCAAAATGATAGTGTTTAATAAAACACTTGGATATGAGGTGAAAAGAATCAATCATTTGCCTGCTACTAAAGCGCGTACACGTATTAAAGCAAATCGTAATATTGTAACAAAAAGAAACAAAGATTTTCTCCGATCACTCGGATTCAAAGTATGAATATTCTAAATATTAATAACACCCCAGTATTCGATAATTCTATCGAAAGTTATGAGATCCACACGTACAATCCATACAATAACAGCTTTAAAGAAAATGATGAAATTCGCATTCCAATACATCAGCAAGACATATACATATTACCATGTAATAGTTCAATTTATGTTGAAGGCTTTGCCACAGTGACTGGAAAAGATCAATCGGGGAAAGAAATAAAGAAACCTGTAAATTTTACTAATAACCCTGTTATGTTTCTATTTCAAGACATTAGGTATGAAATGAACGGTATTGAAATAGATCGCGTAAGAAACCCTGGAATAACCACAACATTAAAATCATACATATCGATGAATGAGGGGGATAGCAAAGTCGCAGCATTGTGGGGTTGGCAAATGGATGGTTTTAAAATGACAGAGGGATATTTTAATGCTGTTATACCATTGAATAAAATAATGGGATTTGCCGAGGATTATAATAAAATTATTATAAACTGTAAACATGAACTTATTCTGAATAGAAGTAATAGTAATTTAAATAGTGTAACAATTCACAAGGATGATAATATACATATAGAAGTACGAACAATTCAGTGGCGTGTGCCGCATATAAAAGTTTCGGATCGTGAAAGACTCTCACTACTTAAGTATTTAGAAAAAGACAAACCTATTCAAATAGCATTCAGAAATTGGGATTTATATGAATATCCTTTACTTCCTAAAACTACAAAACATTCGTGGTCAATTAAAACTACTTCTCAACTTGAAAAGCCTCGATATGTTATTTTTGGTCTACAAACTAATAGGAAAAACAGTAAGACTAATGATAGTTCTATATTTGATCATTGCAAATTAACAAATGTAACACTGTTTTTAAATTCACAGTATTACCCATACGATTCACTTAATTTGAAATTTGATGAAAATAAATACAGTATATTATACGAAATGTACACTCAATTTCGTCAGTCTTATTATAATCTTCCTGTTGACCCGTTGTTTGATCTGATCACATTTAAAGAAAAAGCACCACTGTTTGTAATTGACTGCTCAAGACAAAACGAGAATTTAAAGACAGGACCTGTAGACGTACGTTTGGAAATTGAAAGTTCGCAAGATATCCCGGATAAAACATCAGCATATTGTCTTATAATAAACGATCGCCTCTTTGAATATAAACCCTTAAGTAATATTGTTCGCAAGTTGTCATGAGTGTCATCATTGATGTACAAGGATTCAAGACGGATTCCAATGAGTTTATAGTAAAAGAAATAGCTATATTGTGTAATAATCATATCCAGACTTATTTAATCAAGCCACCATACCCATTTTATAATTTAACGAAAACGGAAAGAAAACAAGTTTGTTGGATAGAAAAAAACAGAGGAATACATTGGAAAGAAGGTTTTATTTCATACTTAAACTACAAAGGATATGTAAACATGAATAATTATTTAAATAATAAACGTGTTTATGCTAAAGGTGTAGAAAAAGTGCAGTGGATATCGAAAATGTTTGGTTGCGATAGTGTTTATAATTTGGAAGATAAATCTTGCCCTAGTTTATTAAGTTTGTATGAACAATACGAAACGAATAGTGATGTGTTTAGTTGTTTATACCATCCTTCAATATGTGCATTAAAAAACGTGCTTGTTTTAAGAAAATGGTGTCTCGATAATAAAATTTTCTAAAAAAATATATATCTAGTAGTTTTTATTTACTTTCCTTTTGTTAAGGGTTGATTAGTAATATAAGTATGACTAGCAAAGTATAGTCAATATTTTTATTAGTTGTTGATTAATACGACTTTAGTTTATTCATGTACATGGTCTAAGGAAGTCATTCCTTTTCAAAAACTCAAAGTAATCATCATAATTATAAACAAATAAAAATGATATTAAAAGTTAATGATTTAGTTGACGTTGTTATTGTAAAATGGAATTTGTGTGGGCTGCATCATGTACATATATTAAACTATAAGGAATACGATGGTATTCTGATATCAACGATCTCAAAGAAATCCAACATTTATTATCAAGGTCTTAAAGTTTCCGCACGCGTATTAAGAATAAATAATAAGTATGTTGACTTGATACCATCAGCTGATTAATGTGTAACTAAAACCGTCTGATTTTCATAAATAACCTTATAAAGCTGAGTCATTAGGATTTATCTGAAATTGACACATTAAAAGTAATTTGTTGAACGATTTAAAATAAACGATTACTTATATAAATCCAAATAATTCTAAAATGAGATGTCAATAGCGATAAGTAGGCTATCCAAGAATAATATCACCATTGAATCATCTTCGAGGAGTTTGTGACAACCTGATCATTCTCTTGTTACTGATTATATTTAACATCGATCGTGAAATTGGAAGTTGTAGCTCACGTCTATACGATGCGCGGCGCGGTGCAGCTAGACCGCTAGACGCGCCGCGCTTTTATCTAGAGACGTGAGCTACAACTCCCAATTTTACCCTACTGACGGAGAGACCCCTCTTACTGAAAACTGGCATACCCCTTCCAGGTTAGCCCGCTTCCATCTTAAACTGCATCACCACTTACCACAAGGTGATATTGTAGTCAAGTTAGCCCAGACCCCAACTTGTATCTGAAAAAAAAAAGTTGTGGTGCAGACGTCATGTCATATTCTTCATAATTTCTATGTGGCTTAGGTAGTCAACTGCAGGTAGGTATATTCGAATTTCTAGCTAGCCACGAGAAAATTTAAACTCGGTCGAATAAAGCCTCTAACAAGCCATGTTGTACAAATAATTTTGTCTACATAATCATTCAAATGACTTCCCTTTAAAAGTCGTTTCACCTCGTCACATAAATTCGTCGAAAGTTTGTACATTTGCATGAATAATTCGCTGAGCCCGTTTTGCCTTTTAATTTAAATTTGAAAGTCATCTCACCCCAAACTTTCATACTTCTAATTTTTGGGCTAATTCTCTCAAAATGTTTTAGACAACATTTTGCGAAATTTAATGTTGTGGCCTTCCTATTTTATCATGATAATGATCATAATATCTTATTTCATATTATTTAAAATTCAAAATCTTTAAAAGAAAAAAATCTTTTAATACCAGTTTTTATTTTTAATTTAGATGCATGGCATTTAATATTATATATTTAATATTATATATATAATGCATGCTTCGAATAATAAATGGATGGTATGTTCACATATGTATGTATTGTACGGTATGTTTGTCATCGTACCTAAGCTACAAAAATAAATAAATTACACAACTATTATTATTATCAGGTCATGAAAATAAGCAATAACCATTAAACCATAAATATGATGATAATAATCCATTAAATGAAATCACTTTTCATTCGCCATTTTTAACAAAGGCGTAGGTATAACCGCTCTAAGGGAGTGCCGTGCGTATGTCGGCGAGCGCCGACACAGACGGGGTCCATACTTGTATAGTTTCCCTAACTACAAAGTTGACATTGGCTAATCTTTGTAAAGTCAGACGAGAGCAAAAAAAAATTATCGGGACGTCAAGGAAACTCGGTTTTCTTTCTTGTACCATACTAATATTTTATTGAAGAGACCGTGAACTTTTCGTGAGCTTAAAAATTATGTGACTTTCTTTAGTCCCTATTGGGCTAAATGTGAATGAATATAACAGTTCACTACCCACTCTGCCATAAAATTTATCGATACAATAGTATTGTAGCCTTAGACCAATTATACTCTGTGTAGCCCCGTATTATTAAGAATTAAAGCATGAACAAGTGTAAATTAAAAATGTGTAACACCCCCGACAAGTGAAGGTTACAGTAACTAGAAAAGAGCTGATAACTTTCAAACGGCTGAACCGATTTTCTTGAATTATAGCTAAGAACACTCTCGATCAAGCCACTTTTCAAACAAAAAAAAAAAAAACTAAATTAAAATTGGTTCATTAGTTTAGGAGCTATGACGCCACAGACAGATACACAGACATACCTACGTCAAACTTATAACACCCCTCTTTTTGGGTCAGGGGTTAAAAAATGACGGGTTAATCTGTGCGGTGCAACAGGAACTGCATATACCTATAGACCTATAGTGGATATAGATATTATTAAAGACGCTTCGGAATTAAGTATTGCATGTAGGAGACCGGTACCAAGTGGCACCCATATGATACAGCCAAATCTATTCTGGCATTTAGAAGTTATGGCGGAATAAATGAATTCACGTACCTACATGAATCCCGAAAACATTACACTCCTTTTTTGGGCAGTCATGCACAGACTGATGGTGAATTGCGTTGGCACAGTCACGGCAGCCTTCGCAAAGTGTGCACTTGCGATTTTCAATACCTTAATAAATTAAATAGAAACTCATGCATTCCTACCTTTAGGTACAGGAAACACTAATATAGAAGACGGAGTTTAGACCGCAACTGGGCTTTGAGCCCCCACGGGATTGCTTTGTAAAGACCAGAGTTGATTAAAATCTATATACAGAAACGTTGGGGAACTAAAAGGAAATTGTTGTAACTAATAGATATAAATGTACACGAATTTTTGGAGGAAATTAAACAATTGTTTTATTGTATCGCCCAGAGCTATGCGCGTTTAAAGCAATCAAATATCACATCGTGAGGAAATCTGCATGCCTGAGAGTTCTCTATGTTTTACAGTTATTGTCAAAAATAGTAAAGCAATTTCACGATCTTAGTCTGGTGGGAGGCTTCGGCCGTGGCTAGTTATCACCCTACCGACAAAGTTGTGCCACCAAGCGATTTAGCGTTCATGTATGATGCCGTGTAGAAACCAAAGGGGTATGGGTTTAAAAACTGTCATACCCCTTCCAGGTTAGCCCGCTTCTATCTTAGACTGCATCATCACGTACCACCAGGCGAGATTACAGTCAAGGGCTAGCTTGTATTTGAAAAAAAAATGGTCATGTTTATGGGTATACCTATAGATAACTAAAAAATTGGTTGTCTGTAAAGTCGGTTTACTGACGATAGTTGAACGTGACAACAAAGGCCGATTGTGTTTCTTTGTCGCTCGTACCGCGCTCTCGCTTGCACTTCAAACCTTATATGGAACGCCTCAGAGCGAGGTAACGCCGCATGAGTCATGTTTTTTCGTGCGTGCAGCCGGCTCTATCGAATTATAAGACGTTGTCACGTCAAAAACTACTGAGAAAACAAATAACAACGCCTCAACTCGACTCAACTCGGAAGTCATTACAAATGGATGTTTTATTGCCGAGATTTACGAGAACATGACCTAAAAACTTGGCGAAAGACAAATTTGCAGCACGTGACGGCTTTACGTGACGCCTCTACAGAATGATATCATGATCCCCACTACCGTGTTACGATAAATAATTTTTGTACTTTTTATTCTATTCTTAACCCCCGACCCAAAAAGAGGGGTGTTATAAGTTTGACGTGTGTATATGTGTATCTGTCTGTGGCATCGTAGCTCCTAAACTAATGAACCGATTTTGATTTAGTTTTTTTTTTTGTTTGAAAGGTGGCTTGATCGAGAGTGTTCTTAGCTATAATCCAAGAAAATCGGTTCCGTTTGAAAGTTATCAGCTCCTTTCTAGTTACTGTAACCTTCACTTGTCGGGGGTGTTATAAATTGTTAATTTACACTCGTGTTCTCTATCTTAGATTTATTGATAGAACAACAAATTTAGGATTTTTTTCATGTACTTGTGTTATAAGACATACCTGCCAAGTTTCACGATTCTAGGCCAACGGGAAGTACGTTATATAGGTTTCATGACAGACACGATAGACAGACAGACAACAAAGTGATCCTATAAGGGTTCCTTTTTCCTTTTGAGGTATGGAACCCTAAAAACATTGTAGACACTTCTAGGTACACAAAAAAGGAAGTACCACTCGAGCAAATCATTATTTTGAGCGAAGAACGCTCCACTTTATTGCAGAAATAATCCCCCCGTCTCTTTCAACGCGGCCTGACGTCTCGGAACAATATTTGGAACAATCCACCACAAGTCCTCATCAAGATTTCGTCGCGGGTCAGATTATCTTGAAAAGCCTTTATTATAATAATGAGGACTCCAATCGGTTTTTTTTATACAGCGTTTTATACTTTTATACAATGGAGAACAATTTTTCGAGCGTGAATTTGAGCGCGATAAAACTGTGATGAACAAACAATAAAATAATAATAATTAATAGTGCTGCTGCGAAAGCTATAAGCGACTCGCTCTGGCTACGTACGGGTAGCTTCTTATAATTTTTGTAGAAAATTTCTATTGTGTTTTTTTTTTGAAAATAAAATATATTTTATGTCACTCAGGAATAATGTAGCTTTCTATTGGTGAAAGAATTTTCAAAATCGGTTTCAAAAAGTAGTTCCAGAGATTACTTCCTACAAACAAACACACAAACTTTAACTCTTTATAATATTAGTTACAAATCTCCACAAGTCCTCATCAAGATTTCCTCGTGGGGTTGATTACTTTGATAAGCTTTTATTTATTATTCTCAGTTTTTTAAAGGCGTCTTTGCGCCAACATAGAATAAAACAAAATGGGCCCGAGTCAGCATAAATGGTTTGGTAAACCTTTGCGCTGGTTTTCTGCCGGGACTAGAGTTCAGACTGAGTGATTCGCACAAGTTCACGGACTTATCTGATGCTCATTTAGGGCTCATTCATGCACCAAGATGTGCCTAAAATAAATTGGTAGTCTTGTCCAATAGATTCTCATCGCTCCTTCGGGCCATTACCCACATTCGCGTAGCTCGCTGACGGCCAATGCATTGTAATGCGACATTATTCGCCTCAGCAGCCCGCTCGGCCTTGCCAGCCGCTATACACTGGGGAAATGGGATTGTATAAGTACGATTACATCACTGTTATAATTGTGTAGGGATGTCTAACGGAAAAAACGGCGATAGCCTAAATGTGGTTCAGAATAATATCTGTCTTATTTAATGTTCATTTAGATTTTAGATGTACCCTAGATGTGCCTAAAATAAATTGGCAGTTTTGTCCAATAGAATCTCATCGCTCCTTCGGGCCATTACCCACATTCGCGTAGTCCGCTGACGGCCAATGCATTGTAATGCGACATTATTCGCCTCAGCAGCCCGCTCGGCCTTGCCAGCCGCTACACTGGCGAAATGGGATTGTATAAGTACGACTACATCACTATTATAATTGTCTAGAGCCAACACTCTCTAACGGAAAACCTACCTACGGGCAGGTAGATATAGTACCTACGGGACAGGTCCAGATGGCAATCAGGGCGGGCAAGCCCCCCCGGAAACTTTCTGCTTTTCTGGGGCAAAAAGAAGCCTATGTCCGTCAGGATATAACCTAACTCAGCATCAATTTTAATCAAATACATTAAACGGATGGTATGATATATAGTTAATATGGATTCTGTGTACGGGTAAGTACTACTACTACTTACCACTAAAAGCAAAATGGGTTACACAAGTCAGAATTTAATAACTTTTGATCCAAATTTTGTCTTTATCCTTAATCATGCCTACCATTATCGTGAATACATACTAACTTATTTACATAACCTTTTGATTTTCAATGGTGCACCAAGTTTAATCTAAGCGTTAAGTAATTTTAACCACCTTTTATGTAACTGGACCATAGACTGCTGCAATGTAAAGCGTTGATCTCCGAGAGGAGGTAGTGCATATTCCACATAGTTTATACGGTGTAACTAGACTAGATATTTCCCGCCTTATTGGGGCAGACGCCACGTTTCTATCGACCAGGAACATTACGCTAAACTAGCTCGAGGTAACTGATCGTAGCTTACACTGGAGTATACGCTTTAAAATTAAATCTAGGACAAATATTCACTTATTTTTATTTAACTCTTTATTCCAAACTTCACTTGGCCTAGACTAAAGCCTAAACCTTCTCATTCTGAAAGAAACCCTGTGCTCAGTAGTTGGCCGGCTATAGGTTGAGAAGAACATTGACAATCCAAACATAAATTAATTCAGAGTAAAAATTTTATTTATTCAAGATAATTTTATTTTTCGTCAAAATGAAATAGAAGTTAAAATCTTGAGCAATATTTTATTTTAGTGTGCCTCCTGAACATGATTTCCCGCTTGAGTGATTACACTTAAATTTAAAATTAAAATTTAAAATAAATTTTAAAATCGTTATGAAATAGATATCTTAAACAGTTTTTTTAAACTACGGTTTAAAAAATAATGACCATTGACCACCTAAGTCTTTGGCAATTATCTATTATGGCTACGAACTGACACGCAATCAATCAATTTTTAACTATCTACTTTCTTTCTTAAGAGGGCTCTCTCCGTCACTCGTTTCATACAATCGTAGTTCCAATTTCATTTGAATATTAAGCAACCAAAGTCCATGAAATTTTGCAGACATATTCTAGAAACTAATATCTATGTCTGTGGTTTTCCAGATTTCTGTTAAAATATTCGGTTTCAAAGTTACGCGGTCTTAAAAATTTTCATACAAATCTTTGAGCTCCTGTAATTTTAAAACTACATTTTTTAGAAAAATCTAAAACACCACAGACACAGATATTAGTTTCTAGAATATGTCTGCAAAATTTCAGGGACTTTGGTTGCTTAATATTCAAATGAAATTGGAACTACGATTGTATGAAACGAGTGACGGAGAGAGCCCTGTTAAGAATTATACCAGGCAGTCTTCAATTTACATTTTACCTTTCTTGTTGCCCTACTTATAGGGAATAGTTCTAAAGGAATATTGGCAATAACCTTTCTCAGATAATTGAGTGGTGTGCCGTTGAATGGCATTAGGGGTTCTCTTGTCAAGACGCGCACTCAATAATATATACATCGATGTAGCTTGTCAATACGTGCTTTTTATCTTACTTTTGCTCAGGGTTGGTATTGTTAACCCCCGACCCAAAAAGAGGGGTGTTATAAGTTTGACGTGTGTATCTGTGTATCTGTCTGTGGCATCATAGCTCTTAAACGAATGAACCGATTTTAATTTAGTTTTTTTGTTTGATAGGTGGCATGATCGAGAGTGTTCTTAGCTATAATTGAAGAAAATCGGTTCAGACGTTTGAAAGTTATCAGCTCTTTTCTAGTTTTCTTATAGAAGTTTTTGTCGGGGGTTTTTTAAATTTTGAGTTATACATGGTCCTTTTTTTTGAACAAGTGTTTTACAAAAAATATATACTTACTGTTCAAGGGGTAATAATAAGCGGTAATAGCTTAGTAGTTAACACGTTTACTTCCTGTTCAAAGGGTCCTGGAGGGTCGGGGATCAAATCCCGGGCACGCACCTCACTTTTCGGAATGAAGTGCGTTTTAAGCAATAAAATATCACTTGCTTTAACGGTGAAGCAAAACATCGTGTGGAATTGAATCAGGCATGCACTGAGAGTTTTACATATGGCATCAAAGATGAGTGAAATCTGCCAATCCGCACTGGGCCAGCGTGGCAGACCGTGGCCTAAACCCTTCTCATTCTCAAAGGAGAGCCATGCACAGTAGTGGCCCAGCAATCGGTTGATCATGATGATGATGGTGAAGTGGTTATCAACGGGCATAGTGGCTATTGCCTCGCTGAATGGCTAGATTTAGCCGTTGAGCTAAATAAATAAGTAATAAGTATATTAATATTATTAATAACTAGAGGATGCCCGCGACTTTGTCCGCGTGGATTTAGATTTTAATAGATCCCGTGGGAACTGTTTGATTTTCCGGGATAAAAAGTTGCCTATTTCGATTACAGGGACGCAAGATACTTCGGTACCAAATTTCATACAAATCGGTTAAGTGGATGAGTCTTTAGGAATCCCGCGGGAACTCTTTGATTTTCCGGAATAAAAAGTAGCCTATGTCCGTCCCCGGGATGTAAGCTAACTCTGTACCAAATTTCATTAAAATCGGTTCAGCGGTTGAGCCGTGAAAACGTAGCAGACAGACAGACAGACAGACACACTTTCGCATTTATAATATTAAGTATGGATTGTTCATGTGTAGGTAAGTACATCAAGCCAAGACAACTGGATCGATTGAAAGTTGAGACCATATTTTCAACAATAATAGGTAGGTAAGTAGAAAGTACGAATAGTATCCAGGTAGGTACTCTACTATGAAATTACGCTCGGAACTTGTTTTGTGGCGGAACATAATTGGTTATATTTTATTCATCTGCACGAGTAGGTACCTACTCCATAATGAGTAAAGCTACCGTAAACGTAAATGTACTGGACTTCGCAAAATATGTTCAGCTTAACGAACTGGAAAAACCTAATTATTAATTTTAGTATAAAAATGTTAGAGTAAAACTTTGGAGGTTCTCATTCTTTTTAGCTTAGAAAAATGTACGAATATTATTTTCTCTGTATTCCTATTATAAAATACCCAAAACTAAACCCACTGGTTAGCGGGAGGCATAGTGAACAGAATAAAATATCAGGTAGGTATCCAGGCCTTAGGCCACGGATACACCTATAAGTTTTACTGACGTAAGTAGCATACATGATTAACTTACGACATAACTAATGTAAACACTCTGATAAGTACATTTGCATCAGCAAACGACGTTGTCAAACAATTACGTAAGCTACTTACGTAAGTAAAACTTACAGGTGTAATTATCCCTACCAGGATTCTACAGTACACGATTATAGTCAGAATCACTTAACTCAAGGGTCATAATTACTATAGTAGGTAACTTAAACACAGCTGACATGCCAAGCATAATAAAAGGAAAATACGAATTATTCATATAACAGTTTGGTATAATCTCAATCCGAATATAATAAAATTAATTAAAATATCTCGTGAAAGTTTTATTGAACCAGAAATATCTGTCGAAACAAATAAAAGCCCGAACAAAGGAAAAACATTTAAAGGTTTGATTTATTTGATCCCTTTCACTACGGAACAAATTGAAAAAAATACAAAAATTTGAGCTTTGAAAGTCCTTCTGTATCTACCGTTAGAAACAAATAGCTTTTAATTAAAAAAAGTTTTAGAGATGTTCAATTCAAATCAATAAACCGTTATGATTATACAGGAGGGAATTTTGCATTTGAGCAAAAGTATGAAATTATTATTAGACACAGGTTAAAAATAATAAAAAATGGCTTTCAAAAGCTTCTAAGACCGCTTGGTAGGAGCTCGTAATGTTTATTGGTGGAATAATGGATGCTGACGTCGAAAAAGTGAAGACTCGTTCTTGGCGAACGGAGTATAAGCCGCCCCCAGCTAAGTATAGGTATACCTAGTGATGCCATTTAATTCAATGCAGAAGACCGAAGATGGAATGAACGAAGAACAAAACGTTGGCGCTACCAACTATTCTTGAAGTCCATTTTCCCTCGATCGGACTAATTGATCGGTTTGTATTCAGTGCTGGACGTTACCTGTTTCATAGACTACCTAGATATAGGATAGGTTTCTTTGATTTCACTCAGTGCACGAAAGGGAATCCATACTAATATTATAAATGCGAAAGTGTGTCTGTCTGTCTGTCTGCTACCTTTTCACGGCCCAACAGTTTAACCGATTCTGACGAAATTTGGTACAGGGTTAGCTTAAATATCCCGGGGACGGACATAGGCTACTTTTTATTCCGGAAAATCAAAGAGTTCCCACGGGATTAACAAAAACCCATCCGCTTAACCGATTCATATGAAATTTGGTACCAAGGTAGCTTGCGTCGCTGTAATTGACATACATAGGCAACTTTTTATCCCGGAAAAACAAACAGTTCCACGGGATCTTCAAAAACCTAAATCCACGCGGACAAAGTCGCGGGCATCCTCTAGTTTGTAATAAAACGTTGAGGCTTCGACGTCACTGGCAGGCAACGCTACCTACATTTGACAATATAAAACGACAATTTTTCTTTGATTTTACGTCATTCATAGCCTAAAGGCCGATTCACACTAATTGTGTATGCAGCACGTACACGTGACACGTGCGTAGTGACGCACGTAAACTCCTAACACACTGGGTTACGCATACGTCAACGCTTATTGCAAGCGGTGTGCCATTTTTCATACAGTTCCATACATTACAACGCAATGGTACGCGCTACGTCTACGCTTACGCAGCCTGTGTGAACGAGCTATTAATATTTACATATCGTCATATCGACATATCGTCGATAAAAGATCAAACCGAGAGTTCCCTCACTCTAGTTCACTTTGACTTTACCCACTAGTCCAAATATTCGCGTCATCTCAAAACGTTCTAACAAGCGTGTGATTGATGTGTTTAGAATGGATATTTAACAGAGCTCTCTCCGTCACTTACTCCATACAATCGTAGTTCCCATTTCATTTGAATATTAAGCAACCAAAGTCCATGAAATTTTGCAGACATAGTCTAGAAACTAATATCTGTGTCTGTGGTGTTTTAGATTTTTCTAAAAATATGTAGTTTTAAAATTACAGGGGCTCAAAGATTTGTATTTTTCTTTAAAAAAAGGCCCAACTTTGTGCTCGTTTTTCTAGACAACGAAGCAATTTAATGAAATTTGGAAAAACCACAGACCTAGAAAATTTAATGAATATTATGTAGTAAAAAAATTATCGTTATATATTTTATATTGTTATAATTATGTGGGAACTACGAAAACCAGAAATTACACCCAGAAATCTTGAAAATTTCGTGCTGTCTCGATTTGTGCAAGCGGGGTGGTGAAGTGCGGGGGACGACACGTGAAACTGACAGAAACGGACAGTCTAAACACACGGGCCACATTTAGACTGCACCCGACTCCAAACTTGTCGATAGGTCTAACTAAATACATTTCAACTTGCGTTAGACGTATGCGTTACCTACTCAGACGTTGCCTGTAGATAAAAATATGTCTCATGTTTGCTGGCAATAGCGTATGCATCAAACCCTGCAAGTTGCAACTCTCTTGCAACCTATTCCTCACGCAATACGCACAGCTTTTATATTATAATTTTTGACAATGTATACTATATGTAATGCCATATCACAGGTCACTCTCTGATTTATTGCTAACAATTTACTTCCAAATGCAAAGAAATCTAAGTGTGTTGAATTCACACTGCCCAATACCAGGACCTTAAATGACATAAATTCATTGATAAATAATCATATGTTGAAAATAAAGGAGAACCCCGTGTTTCTCGGTATAATGTTAGATGCAAAGCTTCTATGGAACACCCACATATCAACACTTGATGGTAAACTCAGCTCTGCTGCTTACACTGTTAGAAAAATTCGACAGGTACTGACGTGGAAACTGCAAAAATTGTATATTTTGCCTATTTTCACTGTATTATGTCTTACGGACTCTTGCTATGAGATAAAGCGGTAAATATTGAGAAAAAAATGTATTACAGAAAAGGACAGGACGTGCAATTTATAATTTAAAACCGCGCGCTGCCATACAATAAAAATATAAGGAAATAAGTACCTTATCTATTATCTTATAGTAGCTTCTAAATATATTTACAACTAGCTAATGCCCGCAGCTTCGCTCGCGTGGATTTAGGTTTTTAAAAATCCCGATCCTTTCATTTCCCAGAACAAAAGTTGCCTCTCCGTAATAGCCCGTCCCCGGGATGCAACTTGTTTCTGTATCACGTAAGAATATTTAAACGGATTATCCTTTTCAAATCCCGAGGGATCACCAGGATTTAGGAATGCAATTTCTTACAGCATCAGGGTTGAGGTCAACGACAAAGTGTTTACTTGGTATAGATACCTTCAATATCAATTAATAATCGACACTTTTTAAATCCCATTAGCTTTAGTAGTCAGGTCCCCTGCAACATCAGGGTTGAGGAGTTGGAATCCAAATTTTTTATTGAACAATGTCGCAAACTTTCTTTATCGATTAAAAAAACTACCCAAAATTACGCAGTTAGGTTACCTGCCAAATTTCATGGTTTTGAGTCAACGGGAAGTACCCTAGAGGTTTTCTTGACACACACGACAGACAGAGAGATAGACAACAAAGTGATCCTATAAGAGTTCCGTTTTTCATTTTGAGGTACGAAACCCTAGAAAACGTAGGAACGGCATTCCGAACCAGTGGTAAATTTTTCTGACCATCCAAAAACACTTTGAAGTTTACCTAAAAGTTTACAGGAATAAAAATTTATCATTGTATTCCATTCCATTTCATTCTATTCCATTCTGTTCAAAGTGAACGACTACTATAATATCTATTATATATACGACTAACATAATATGTATTATAAATTGTGTGCCGTTTGCATTCTCACTAGGTTCTCATTAAGTTTGTTTTATTTGGTTAAACTTTCTGGCATTTATATTGTTATGACGTTTAATTGGCAAACAGTCTGTTTATTGGCTGAAACTCAAAAATTCAGCCAATCACAACAAAGAAAATATTGTAATAATGATTGATGCAGCTTTCTGTAATTGAAAACAAAATATTTGACATTAACTTGAATGTGACAGTGTTTTCCGAATAGGGTTGCCAGAGGCCCCGTATTTTACTGGTTACCCCGTATGTCAGGATAGAGAAACCGGTAATTATGAAAATAAAATACGGGGCAAATAAAACTAAATATTTTTAGGGTTCCGTAACTCAAAAGCAAAAAAAACTCTTATAGGATCACTTCGTTGTCTATCAGTCTGTCTGTCTTTCCGTCTGTCCGTCTGTCCATCTGTCCTTCTATCCGTCTGTCATGTGTTCATGAACAAATATTAGTATTTTCAATTTTCAAAGTAAGATAACTACATATATCAAGTGGGTTATCATATGAAAGGGCTTTACCTGTTCATTCTAAAACAGATTTTTATTTATTTTTATGCATATTTTTTTTAATGCATAACAGTTTTTGATTTCTCGTGTAAAATGTCGAAAAAAATACCCGAATCGGAACCCTCGGTGCGTGAGTCTGACTCGCACTTGGCTGGCGAAACCGAACACTGACGTTATGTCCAGTAGAAAGAATATTTTCCTTTTGCGGCAATGCGTAGCCGAAACCCACTCGATATTGATCATGGTCGTAGCCAAGGCGGCGGGGCTTGGTTTGAGGATGTTAGCCTTTTTTTATACAAGTTAGCCCGTGACTTTAATCTTTTCTAGTGGTAAGTGATGATGCAGTCTAATTTCTTGGCCGTTAGGGCCATACTAACCATATAACTAGCCATGACCGAAGCCTCCCACCAGACCAGAAATTTAGAAATGGCGACTGCGCCTGGGAAGCCGTCAAAAACCTAAGCCTAAAATAATACTTACACTATTTCTTGCATTTGCTTACCAATTTTTTTTTGGAAATATATCAAACATTTCGCGCTCACTTCACTCGCGCTTTGAATTTGTATTACTTGGTGTAAGCCCCGCAATTTCGTTTGCATGAATTTAGAGTTTTAAAAATTCCGTGGGGGATTTTCCGGGCTAAAAAGTTTATGTCTGGGATGCAAGTTACCTCTGAATAGTAAGTACCAAAATTTTGGTAAAGAAGATGGGCCGTGAAAGGGTAACAAATAGATAGGCAAATAGATATACTGTCGTATTTGTAATATTAGTATGGATAGGGAGCTTTAAAAATAAAATCTTGCTATGGCTAAACTCGTTTCCCTTTCACTTTAATTCTTTCTGTAATTGAACCAAAAACACTTACGCTCACTGCGCTCGCGCTTTTTTATTGTTGTATTTTATCTCACTGTCAAATTGAAAGGCGAAATTCCACTAACCAGGTAATTAGCCCATAAAGTTGAGCGAATGTTATTTTCCTCATGACAGGATTCAGTTCCGGCCCTGATAAAACCTCTCCCGAAATCGATTCCTGGCTACGGCCATAGTATTGATACTGTGAAGGTGGAATTACAATTTAAATGTAAATTTAAGTTAAAATGCAAAGATTGTATGCATGAAATGTATAACATTTTGCTTTACAAAACTAGAGTTTTTAAAAGCTATTTAAATAAATAAATCTTTTATTTAAAATCACATTGCAAACACAGTTCACCAATCAAGACACGGCAACATACAGAGAAAAAATACAAAACTTACAAATAAACTGAAATATCTAAATAGGCTTTCCATGCATTTCAGAGAGAACCACCGCCTATTTCTTCAAATACTTCAAATTTTTAAATTTCTTCAAATCTAAACCCCGTATTTTTGATGGTGGTAGCCTGTAAATCAAAAAGAGGCAGGTGGCAACCCTACTTGCCACATGACATTACAGAATGAAAAATTGTTTTCATTACTCGGTAAGCCTACTGCCATAGTTTCACAGAAAGTGTGACGGTAGTTGTGACCTCTGATTGGTCGACTCTCTTTCACTATTTGCTAAAATTGATGATTGCAACAACAATTTTTTCTTTTTTGTAATCAAAAACAGAACACGGACGTCATACAGGTTGACTAATTGCAATCATTTCTGACCGGCTAACATTGTTCCGCTAGTGGCTCAAACTCACTGTCGCAGTCAAAACATGGTAAATTCAGCCAATCACAGCAATTAGAATTGGTTATCACAAATGCACCGATCTAGGAACCGAGAATACACGAACCAGGGCAGATAGAGATGAGAACAATAATATCATACGTAGGAAATCGACGGGGGATCGTTGACAATGATCCTCTTAATTGCTACTGAGCACCATGTATCATGGTGGCGTCATATCACTTTCGTATAATTAATCATATAACATAATTATACAAAATATTGTTTCTATGATATAATAGATGCTGTACGAGGTTTTGTTTACTTCATATTATTAGCCTACCTCCTACCTACCTATGTCTATGTTTAGTCACTGTTTTTAACCCCCGACCCAAAAAGTGGGGTATTATAAGTTTGGCGTGTGTATCTGTGTATCTGTCTGTGGCATCGTAGCTCCTGAACTAATGAACCGATTTTAATTTAGTTTCTTTTGTTTGAAAGGCGGCTTGATCGAGAATGTTCTTAGCTATAATCCAAGAAAATCGGTTAAGCCGTTTGAAAGTTATTAGCTCTTTTCTAGTTACTGTAACCTTCACTTGTCGGGGGTGTTATAAGTTTTTTTTTTTTAAATTTATACTTGTATATAAATTGTCAATGATAGAGGCCTATTAAATTGTACGTAGGTACAATATTTGTGTGTTTTGATATTAGAATGAAGTCTATTGGCATTTGGCGGCGGTTGATTAAAGAAAAACACGATGGGTATTTTGCGAGGAAATGAAAACACATTTTCATCTTTGTTGTTGAATAGGCACAACGCGAAATAGAATTTGTTTCTTTTATTGAGCCGCGAATGTCTGCAAGAATCTTTAAGTTTAAGGGAAACAATGCGTTTTTGGAATTTAGCTGAAATACCTACCGATATTATTCAAGTTCAAGAATCCTCAGAATGTTACCAAGAGGCCTTAGATAAGATTAGCACACTTTTCTCTCACTAGAGAGTTTTTGTTTTATCCTAGACATAGGTGTTTTTTGTAGTGAAAGTAAAAACATCGAATCTTAATTTAATGAAAACGGCTTTCGATTATTCTGTTTTTATTAGTAAGTATGCGAAACTATTCGGCGTCTATAGGCGCCTATAGCACTTGTAAAAAGTTTATTTGAATAAAAATCTAATCTATTCAATTCTATTCTATTCTTTTCTGGTCTGTTCCGTTCCGTTCCGTTCCATTCTATTCTATTCTATATTCGCAAAGATGACTTCCTTGCCATAATGCGGAAGAGGTCATCATCACTGACAAGACTGCGCTCAAGTACCTACTAACCGGATCCTGAACATATTTGCGACAAAGATGGACTCACCAATGCTTAAACACATTGTTCAAGTGTTAGTGAGGCCACAATTTTTTTAATGGAGCCCTAGTTGCTTTAAATAAAGAATTTATTTATTTATTTCCTTCGAGCAATCCATTGCTTGTACTAAATTAAGCCGGCTAATTCGCAACAATACAATAATTGTGGTGCAATTTCCTCGCTAATCCGCCAAAGATATCCGTAATCAACCGATCGTGTAATGACCGCTGTTGCCAACACCGGATCGGCTTAGCCGGCATTTGCATTGGAAATACTTAGGTTTGTAACTTTTGTCCGTGCTAACTGCCCGATACTAACAGGAATCGTAAACAAATCTATTCATTGCATACAATTTTGGACTTTATTGTTTCCAAAATTTAGTTCATTTTCTAGGGTAAGGAATGGTTGTCAAACCTTGCAATGAATTTGCATCTTGTATTGTTAGATTTAAGGTGTTAAATCACACGAAAATGCTATGTTTCGAAGCTTATAGTTCAACTTCAAGTATTGTAATACGATACTAAATCATTGGTTCAATGTAAATGTGGGTTCCAAGCGGTTTGTTAGGAAACTATTGGGTGTTGGGAAAAGTTTGGGAACAGCTGTTGCTTTATAATCTAATTTTATTAAAAAGTATTTTGTAAATTATATTTACTGGGTAACTTGATTGAATATTGAAATATCTTAAAATCGTAAAATTGGGCGTATGGACATTAGATGTCATAGTATGGTGGCAACTAACATCTAAGCGTTTAGTCGCTGAAGAAGACATAAACAGCATCTAAGCCAAAAATACATAAGATGAAACAAAATAACACAAAATAAAAAGATGTAAGCCAAATATATAGATTTTAAAAACCACTACACCTCCCCCTTCGCTCCACTCGGCCTCGTAGGCTCGCTTTATTCAGGACCTTTTCGCGAGGTTTTGGCTTCTCGCTTTACAAACACACTCTATTAGTACAAGACTGCTTGGGATCGGGGCACTCAGATTTCATTCTGGGTTACATTAATTGACTAGGCGACAGACAGACAAACACAACACACACACCAAGAGTGTACACATGACATGTACCTATACGAATATTTTTACCTGTATTTAAGTGTATTTACCTAATGATGGATAATGGTCTTAAGTTATTTTCACCGTTTTAGTCAGTACAAAAACATCGAACACAAAAACTGGAACGAAGAAAGACAAATCGAGGCAAAAGAATAATAAAGTTATTAAAAAGCAAAATAGAGTTTCGAGCGAAGTAGACAACGCTGGAAAAAACTGATTGAATTCCAAATTGTAGCCCAAATGTTCTTTACAACTGACGATTTCTACATCACTAAAAACTTAACTTTGTTGAAATCCATACTAATATCATAAATGCGAAAGTGTGTCTGTCTGTCTATCTGTCTGTCTGTCTGTCTGCTACGTTTTCACGGCCCAACAGTTTAACCGATTCTAACGTTTGGTACAGGGTTAGCTTATATCCCGGGGACAGACGGACATAGGCTACTTTTTATGCCGGAAAATCAAAAGGTTCCTACGGGATTCCCAAAATCCCATCCGCTTAACCGTTTTGTATGAAATTTGGTACCAAAACCGAGGTAGCTTGCGTCCCTGTTATTGACATAAGCAACTTCTTATCCCGGAAAATCAAACAGTTCCCAGGGGATCTTAAAAAACCTTAATCCAAGCGGGCGAAGTCGCGGGCATCCTCTAGTAATAAATAAGTACGACAACAACCCAACGTGCAACGCGCTCCGCCAACGTTTTCGGCCCGTGTTGGCCAACTTGCAATTTTTATTGTTGACTATTCCTAAAGAATGGGCACATTTTGTCGGAATCTCATAGGAAAATCTCTGCTTAGATACCCCTGGTTGATGCCTGTTTGATGAAGCGAGCAAATATCTGCAAGTCTTCAAAAAGTCAAATGGTGTGAAGCGGCGCAAGACTAGCATGACTGGTTCTACTGTCCGAAGCCATGATCCTCTTTGGGTTATTGAACCAGCCAAAAAGTACCTAATGTTCGCTGAACGTTTGCTGGACGATAGTGGAGGGAATCTGCCTATGCAATGGAAGTATGGTTGTACTGCTACAACCAGTGAAAGAAAAGGATTACTTAACAAAACATGACCGTATACTTCATATCACAACAAAATCAGAGATCGTTTTGATAAATCAGTCAGAAGATAAGTCGAATCGTAAGCTATAAACGTTAAATGAACGTGAATGTTATCACTGTGTAATTTGCATTTCGCTAAAATCATTTAGATTCGCGAAGGAATCGAAAACTTTGGAAACGTTCCAGCCTTTATTATGACGCGTTAACTGAATAAGTACGGAGCTGAATACAGAGCAAGATTAATAATACTGGATACTTTTTAGAAAGAAAATAATTGAAGCTTTCTTCATATAAATTTACTCCTGATATCAATGTAGTATCCACGCTTTTCTGGTTCTTCATCTAAACTAAAAAAATAACACAGCCAAAAAATGCCTACCTAAACACTTACTTAAGGTTCCTAACAAACTTCATGAAGAGGGGTCTCTCCGTCACTCGCTCCATACAAACGTAGTTCCAATTTCATTTGAATATTAAGCAACCAAAGTTCATTAAATTTTGCAGACATATTCTAAAAACTAATATCTATGCCTGTGGTTTTCCAGATTTCTGTTAAAATATTCGGTTTCAAAGTTACGCGGTCTTAAAAATTCACATACAAATCTTTGAGCCCCTGTAATTTTAAAACTACATATTTTTAGACAAATCTAAAACACCACAGGCACAGATATTAGTTTCTAGAATATGTCTGCAAAATTTCATGGACTTTGGTTGCTTAATATTCAAATGAAATTGGAACTACGACTGTATGGAGTAAGTGACGGAGAGAGCCCTGTTAAGTACCTCCTTTCTTTGAAATTTCACACACCGCGATCGTGTAAAAATTCCCCACAATTTATTTAATGTGATAAAATAAATCGGATACCGACGAGGATAAGATAGGTACAATAAATTAATATTTTTGTTACAATATGACACCGCTCCAGTGCTATTTATCACCGTCCGCCCGATAACCGCACCAACACTTCCTCTGGGACCCGTGTGCGTTTCAACGGCAATACCAGCTGACAATATTATTATTTTATTTATTTACTAGCTCATACCCGCGTCTTTGTCTGTGTGGAATTACATTCTTAAAATCCCGTGTAGCCTTATCTTCTCTTGAAGGTGCCACCTAAGCTGCCAACTCTCTGTTTTGCTGTGAAAGTTCTTTTAAATTTTCGCTGCCCTCTTTTAGAATTTCCTAAAATTCTGAAATTTTATTTCTTTATTTTTTACTTAAAGTCAAAATATCAAGATTCATCTATATATTTGAAAAATGACAGACTTTTTTGACAGTTTTCTTAAAATTAAAAATAGTGAGCAAACCAGCAGGCGGTTCAGCTGATGTTAAGTAATTACCGCCGCCCATGACCAGTTGCAGCCAGCGAAACCGCCGATGCGTTGTCGGCCGTTCAGGAAGTTGTTGGTCCGCCCTTTGAATAAACCCATGTTACATTCCCTATTTAATCCCCTTGGGGATGGAATTTTAAAAAGCCTTGAAACACGTAATAAGTACTTCATATTTAACCAAGTCCCAAAATTTCAAGTTTCATTAATAGGTGTACCATGATAAATGGCGAACTTTCATAACACTTACATTCCATATTTTATCCCTTTGGGGGTTTTCCAATTCCATTGCTTTATTTTCAGCCGATAGACTGAATACCAGTTTCATGGATATAACTTCAAAACTTACAGACTTTCACACAAACAAAACTCTGTTTTATCCTCTTAGGTGTTGAATTTTGAAAAATCCTTTCTTAGCGGATGCCTACGTCATAATAGGATCTGTACGCTATTACAACGTACGATATACGATAGATCAATCACTTTAGGCTACAATTATTATTCGTCTTAGGTAATTAAGTGAGCCGCCTTAGTGTTTAAAATATCTATATTAACTTAGAATTAACGCGCAGACAAGCCATCTTACGAGCTTACCAAATTATTATTTTATTGTTTTCGAAATAAATGAAACTCTATAATAAACTGGTCGTACGATCAAAACTCACAGTGCTCTCATGTATGTCGCACATGTATTCCTGAACTAATAATTCTGCTGTATAGTAGCTTTAATTACAACCGTAGGATTTTAAAACGGGAATTATTTTCGCTTCACACTGTGTTTTGTGTGTTTTTTTTTAATATTGCGGTTTTTTTTTTGTGAAAATGAGGACATACTGGATTTACTTGGTTACTTGGAGTGTCTTGGGATTAGTGTCAGCTCAGATGGATACACATTTTAATTTTACGTACAATAGTAAGTAAAATTTACATTGCATTAGTCTAGTAGGTTTATATTTTTGCCCAACTGCTGCAAAGCCAAAAGGAAGGGCCATGATTTTAGCAGTCTATATATTATGTATGTATGTATGTATGCATGTGTGTGTATGTGTGTGTATGTATATTTGTATCCAGATTCTGTGTGTTCCACCGTAGCGCCTAAACTTCTAGGCCGATTTTGATAAATGAGGTGTCAATAATAATTTGTTGACAGTTTCGTAGGTCCGGTTGACAAAGGCTATTTACATTAAAATATACCAAGCGACAGAAAAACAATTTTACTCTAATCTTTCAGCGCTTATTAAGACGATCGCAGTCGGGTTTTAGTTTTCAACTTTATGCCTTATACTTTAAGTACTTTAACGTATGTATGTTGTTAGATATTTAGTCAGTTATCATCATTATCATCAACCCAACTCGTCGGCTTAGTGAGCACGGGTCTCTTGGCCAAACTTCTCAGAGTGAGAAGGGTTTGGCCAAGTCAATCAGCTGGCCAAGTGTGGATTGGCAGACTTCACACACCATTGAGAACATTACGGAGAACTCTCAGGCATTTTTGAGTTTTGGCCTCATGATGTTTTCCTTCCTTTGATTAAATGATTTGAGTTTTAAGATAGTTAGTTATTATTCAGTTAGTTTCGCTAAGCTGCCGTCAATCGGAACTCAAAAATAAATAAGCAGTGTTTTTCTACCTTTATGAAGTTCACTTCTCTTTAAAAGAATACTAAACTTTCTTTGCGTTGCTATAATAGTCTATCATAGTCTGAATCTAATCTTAATTAGGAGTATTGATAGCTAGGACTTTAACAGAGCATTGCAAAAATAAGAACAGTTTTGAACGGAGTGTACAAAAAGGATTTAAAAATCAATCCAAAGATTTAAAAAATCACATACATAGTTTGTGTTTTTCCAATATTTGATTTTGAATTTCGCTATTGTTAAATAATTTCCATTTTAAATTTAACTGTCATTCTACCAAATTAAATTTAAATCAATTGCATAAAAACAATTAAATTTTCGCCAATGAAAAATGCAGTCAATTTATGCCAATGTGCACGTCGGACGCTTGGCACGATTGTAATTCGCCAATCGGGTTATGTGATCCCAAAAGCTGTGAATTTCTTACAATGAAATATTTAACCTAACACAAAAAAACCAATGATACAGTCTAAGGTGGGGCGCGGTTGCTTAGAAGGTGTCTTTTGAAGGTAACGAAGCAGATAACATAAGATATTTTCATTCGATCCCGATTGGCGAACTACAATTGCAATTTTAACTTTTAAAACTTGGAAACTTCGCAAGTTCTGGGTCTCGGAGAATGGAGCAGTTGACATTTGGAATCGTGCGATCACTCGGATCGTTTCAATTATTCAAATTAATGGCTGATCATCGCGAATGAGGGCGATTTCATAAATGGCGGCATTTTCTTGTAGTAGTTTCACTCACGTGTTTACTTTTAGCTATTCTAGTAAAAACATGATAAGACAAATCTAAAATAACACTTACAAAATAATATCTACATAATTATTCATAGCGCATTCATAAAGCAATGTTAACTGAATTAAGAAGGTAGGTACCCAATGAAATAAGTTGCAATATCTATAATACTAAGTATCATTGAGCTCTTTTAATCACAAATACACATGTGTATTGGTTTGTATGTTTGTCCTTCAATCACGCTACAGCCACTGAAAAAGTCATCCTGATTTTTGCATAAAGACCTGGAGAATGACTTAGGCTAAATCTTATTCCAGAAAATCAAAGTTCCCACAGAATTAAAAAAAACCTAGATCCAGTTCTAGTAATTAAATAAAACATAAACTAACTATAGGAATATTTTGCCCGGATTAAAGATATACTAACTGTGTGATCCTCATCAGAGTGAACTAGAGTGAGGAAACTTTCGGTTTGATCCTGAATCGAATATAAGTCAAATACTAGGCTATGGTGACGTAAAATGAAAGAAAAATAGGGCTACTTTAGGGCTACCTGCATCAAATGTACAACAATACAATACATAACAACAACACAACAATACACATAATATACAACATACACACACACATAATACATACACATAATAATACATATAATGTACAACAGTACAATATATAACATTGTTTCAGTGGCAACGCTTTGTAAAGAGCATCTATGTCAACATGGCTACAGCTACGAAGTCTTCTATCAAGTGAATGCAGAAGATAGGAAGATGGCAAGATCAGATCCCAGCATAGTCTATGAAATGCATATTGCTATATTGGCAGCTAGCAATGGACATATTCTCTTGTCTACTGTACCAAAACCTGATATAACCGATCCTGTTTATGAAATCGGTAAGTATTATTTAATCAAGGTTATATAAAAGAAAAAATATTGAAAGATGTTAGGATAGGCGGCGGCTTTAATGATGCTCGAGTTTTATTTTGTTAAAATTCTTTAAAGTTATATTATCTTCATAGTCTTTACATAGATAACCATTATTAATATTATGACGCTTTGAAATTTTCAGTTGTGGGTGGAGGCGGTAACAGATTCACAGAACTTCGTGCAAATCTGAAAAGAAATGCTAAAGCATCGGCTAAAACCGTTCAAATATTGTCTCCAATAGAGTTCAGGGCATTCTACATTAAAATTACTGAAGGTGAAATTGTCAATTATTAAAAAATATTATGTTTAATAAATATACTTGAATGTATTTTATGTTCCTTATTCTTATTTTTAAGATGGTCTTATTGAATTTGGAAAAGAAGGGGACGTCTTACCAATTCTGAGTTATCAGGATATGAATCCTATTACTGTCAGATATTTCAGTTTTGCTGCTTGGTCTGGCGTTGAAGCGAAATTTCTTTACGATTGTCCAATACCTTCAGCTAATGGCTCTGAAGGTAAGTATTGCATTATTTGGATTGAAAAATAACTCAGCTTCTTAAAATGGGACTAGTGACAGTCGAGCATGGGTTGAGCGATTGCCAACGAATTGGCTCCGATAAGTTTAAGTTAGAGTTTGATACACAAATCATAGCCTTGAACAAGAGGAACCAACGATCCAAAACTAGCATTTAGATGCAAAAAAAAATGTAAAATGATTTGAAATGAACAATGATGTTTTTTACAGTTACACCTGATTCAAAGGCAGTGGAACCAAAAATGTCAAATTCTGATAAATTGAGGAGAACTCTGCTACTTGGCAAAGACCCTGCCGTTCCACCAGGACCCGAAGTTACTGTTACTTTAGGGGTTAAAGTTACTAGTGTATCATACGACGCATTTACGTCCAAATTGACTACTGGATTGTCTATATTAAGAGTAAGCTTTGACACTTTAGTAAATTAGCATTTAGCTCACACCTATTATCTTCATCTAAGGTATGTATTATAATATAATTTTTCTTTTTTTTTCAGAAGTGGACAGATGACGGTATGGCTTGGAATCCTAATAAATTCAATGGGATCGATCAACTCTTATTTAGACAAGGACAAATATGGAGTCCATTATTGACTGTGTTCAAGTAATTTTTTTTAATTCACGTAACCTTAATTCATGTTATAAAATGGTAGTTCGCAAAGCTTTTTAGTTTTTAGAACTTGATAATATGATATTTTTTTGTAGGTTTTAGAACCTGGGTAAAATGTAATTTTTTCGTATTAAATTTGATATTTACAGGAAACTAATATAAAACAATAACTTGAACCTTTCAGCTCCGATAGCGTAACTATGCTTGACGATAGAAATCCCGAATTGATTTCAATGGACAATAGTGGTACAGCAGTTGTGCACATGAGGACTACAACAGACACTTGGTGCTACGATTATGGGAACATTATAACTGAGTATGCAACATGATTACTAGTCGCTCCAATAAGTAATAACATAGTAATTTACATTTAATTAAAATTAAGTAACAACGGTATAGTAATTACTCAATGCAAATGGAAACTTTTATTACATTTTGCAAATTAAGACATCGTTATTTTAAGATCTTTATGATCTTCATCATGAAGATAATTTATCAGCGAATTCTTTTCTTTTGATCTTATAATTAAGAAGTAGAGAGATATTTAAGTTTATTTACGATTGGTATATTATTAGAAGTGAAGACTATAATATAAGACTATAATTTATACTATTGTAATTTGACCAGGTGGCCACGAGACGGTTATGTTTGCGCTATAGTTATTGAACTATGGGAAATGCATGAAAAGGTCACATTGAAACTGCTTAATCCTTCATCCAGTTACGAGATGGAAATTGTAAGTTACTATTACAATTCTGTGATAAATCTCACTAAATATCAATATGAGACTATTCAAGGGGTGCACCAACAAATTCTTGAAAGTTGGCAACACATTAGCGGTACCTCTAGTACTGAAAATGTTCATGGGCGATGGTAAGTTCCACTTAAAGCCGATTCACACGCGCGCACGTACACGTGACACTTGCTTGTGACGCGCGTATATCCGTAGACATAACTGCACGCATTACGTCTATGCAAACGTTCACGCCACGCAAGCGGTATGCTATGTCTCATAAAGTTCCATATATTACAACGTAATGGTACGCGCTACGTCTACGCTTACGCGGCCTGTGTGGCCGGCGCTTTAACGTCAATTAGTGACCCGCTCATTTTCTCAATATTATTATTTAGAAAGAATTCCTCAATTACCTTCAATTTGGTCAAATCTTAAATCTATATCTAAAACTTAAAACTTGCACTCCTTATATTTTTACATTTACCTATTATGTTGTTTTAGCTTTCGGGATTAGATGAAGAAATCATAAACGCTTGGGATGTGTCGACCGCGGGGAGCATTGTAAATGCGGCAGCGTGGAAGTCACTGATAAATCTACGCACCAATGCGACAGATTTGTACGCAAATACTGATAATTTTACACACCAAAGTGACAGATATGTGATTAACATTTCATTACAACGTCGGGCAACCGCTTATAATATTGTATTTTACACGCCTTTACTCGGTAAGTTAAATAATAAAGGACTCAATTTTATTGCGACATTCAACTGTCTAATTATGCCACCAATATAAATGTAATAAAGTATGAGTGGAGTTAACCCTCCTTGTCTAACCCCACATTTGAAATAAATAAAATAAACATTTTTTTTAGTTCTAGCTACATTTGTGTTGCTCTCATTTTGGAGCGAGCCTTTGAACATGAAGAGGGTTTGGTTTTACGCCGGCTGTAGTGTCGTTATATGCATGGGTCTCTGTTACATCGACGTTTTGGTTCCCTGTCATACCATCCCTTCCATATGTAAGTACTTTTATGACGGAAAGAATTCAAAAATCATTTTTTTTTTACTGAGGTATGGCAAGAAGCTAATTATGTTTAATTTTTTTTCAGTAATTTTTTACATAGTTGTTTTATTTGGAGTTCTTTTGGCTATGTTAACTCAGTTGGCGCTAATGACATCTGTGGCCAAAAATATTTGCAAGACGGCCACCATTCAAAGTGTCTTAACTTCTCACTACTTTAGGAGTTTATTTTGCTTAGCACCATTAAAGGTAAGCCCGTATCTAATTGAGCTTCTTTATTTATTTTCTTTAAAATTACTGATGAGAAAGTTTCACGCTTTTATTGAATAAGTTAACTGTTCATGAACTAAATGATACTGGTTTTCAGGTGTGCCATATCTATGAAACCGTGAATGAAGGCTATGATTCTGATGTAGTAGAACCTCCAAGAAGTGGCAGTGTAGAAGAAATGGAGAGTGATAAGGATGAATATAACGAATCCAAAGATTTAGCCGAGGTTTTAGACAAAACAATGTTTGTGATTTATTCTCTAACATTTGCTATTATGCTTGCATTACATTTTTAATAGTTTCATCCAATTGTGAATAGTTTATAAATCGATATAATAAAATATTAAAAACAATAACAATTCTATTGGCTATTTTTAACCCCCGACCCAAAAAGAGGGGTGTTATAAGTTTGACGTGTGTATCTGTGTATCTGTGTATCTGTGTATCTGTGTATCTGTGTGTCTGTGTATCTGTGTATCTGTGTATCTGTGTATCTGTGTATCTGTGTATATGTGTATCTGTGTATCTGTCTGTGGCCTCGTAGCGCCTAAACGAATGAACCGATTTTAATTTAGTTTTTTTTGTTTGAAAGGTGGCTTGATCGAGAGTGTTCTTAGCTATAATCCAAAAAAATTGGTTCAGCCGTTTGGAAGTTATCAGCTCTTTTTTGGTTTTCTTATTACTTTTATCCCAGGACCACCAGAGGTTACGTATTTTCTGACACAGGAAATATGTACGATTGAGTAGTGTTAGTAAGTACTAAGAAAGCATGCCTAGCCTACGTGCTAGCTTGCTTAGACGGCCAATTTTCAGGTATCTGATAATCAAGGTACATAAAAACATTACTTACCTCACGTGAATTCGCCAAACTGATTTTTACGTATATTTTAGGCAATATCATTAAAAATATGTCGCCGATACTCCCAGACACTTCCCGCGTCGGCCGTATTGCTTTGCAGACGCTTTAAGGCTCCCAAAATAAGTAATTACTTAACTGCACGTAAATTCTGATGCTCCATTTTTATATATGTCCACCAGACAACTATTTTAAAACCTTTTACAAGAAGACAGACCGATCCAGAGGGCCAATCATCCCCTAAATTCAATTTTAATGCCTCTGTGGGTTTGAGCGCGAGGGCATCATTATCTACGCGCATGAGACTGAGTAAGACATGTATTAGGATATATTGACTTCTCTCTCACTCTCTTATAGTTTACTTATGTCAATTAATTATTAATATTAAAAAAAATCTGCTAAAAATTAAAAAAATTGGAGAATTTACGTGAGGTAAGTAATGTTTTTATGTACCTTGATTACCTGATACCTGAAAATTGGCCATCTAAGCAAGCTAGCAGGTCTGTAGGCATGCGTTCTTAGTACATAGTAACACTACTCAATCGTCCACATTTCGTTCGTCAGAAAATACGTGACGGCTGGTGGCCCTGGGATCTTTCACTATTGTAACAGAGGTTCATAATATTATGTCAATTGGCAAATGTCAAGTTGTCAAGATGGACGTTGCCTAGATACATAATTATTTATTTGAAAATAATGTTTTGGAAAACTCCGATACTTTGGATCGTAGGCGCGGAGTTTCTAATTTATAAAATATTATAATCACAGTTATACGAGAAATCATCAATTCAATTATAATATCCAACAGTCAACCAAAGGCCACGAACAATCAACCCAAACCCAAACCATAGTCAAACTATTTTTAGGGTTCAGTAGGTATCTGTAGAAAAAAAAAGATGTTGTAGGTAGCCTCGACTGTTGTAGTCGCGTAGGTGTGCATGGCACCATTAAATATCGTAGGAGGCGATGACCCTCCGCGCGGCTGAGGTTCCCGCATCGTAGTCGCTTTGTCGCGCAGGTTTGGATGATGCATTAGGCGCACCTTCTTTTTATTTTATCTGCTTGAACTCAGCTTATTTACTTTGACAAAATACGTTTAAAATTCATCATCATCAGGATCAACCCATCGCCGGCTCACTACTGAGCACAAGTCTCCTCTCAGAATGGAAAGCTACCACACTGGCCAAGCACGTATTGGCACACCTCACGCACCTTTGAGGGAGCATTATGGCTAACTCTCAAGCATGCAGGTTTCCTGACGGTGTTTTCCTTCACCACTTCGTTGTCTGTCTGTGTGTCATCTTTCAAGAGTATCAAAACTTATAAATTGGGTACTTCCCGTTTACGTAGAATCATGAAAGGCAGGTAGCAATATCTTATAGCCCAAGCACTCTACTCCTGTGGCCCAAGTAAAGAGAAAAATCTGACAACTGAATTGTCATTACATAAAAAAAAACTTGTACGGAACTCTTCATGTGTGAGGCAGACTCGCACTTGACCGGTTTTTGAAAGTTATGTCAAATAAAAATTTGACATGCAATAACAAACAAAATGAAATACACGCCACTTTATTCCTTATTTCATCGGGTGAAAGTCGATTTCAATTTAATCGTAGGTATATCTTGAAAAGCGAACTATTATACGACTACGTAAAATGGGTACATTTTTAAAGCAACGACATGTTAGAAACAGATATTTCGTTTTGGTCGTGTTAAACTATGTGAGTCATTCAGATAATTCTTGATTTAGTGTTGTTCGGTCAAAAATATTTCATGGAACGTATAATTAACATAACATTGATGTTACTTTTGAAGAGATATTAGCTGCCTTATTGGATTTATATTATTATAGAAATTGGGTTTTAGAATGGCACAAATAAACGGTAATTATTTATGAATAAAGTTTAAAAAGCGTGAAATAAAAATTAAATTAAAAATTTAAAAAACCCCCGACACATAAACCTCTAAAAAGTAAAAAAATAATAGGTAAATATGTATGGGCCCTTTAAGAATAGTATAAATAGTAAAGTTTTATCCAAGCGCTCGTTGCGTCGGGGGACCGCTAAAGTTAACAAAAACTATTCTTTCTACAACAGATGACTTTCATAGTTTATCATAGGTAGCGGTCCCCTGGCGCAACGAGCGCTTGGATAAAACTTTACTATTTATACTATTCTTAAAGGGCCCATACATATTTACCTATTATTTTTTTACTTTTTAGAGGTTTATGTGTCGGGGGTTTTTTAAATTTTTAATTTAATTTTTTTAACGAACATTTCGTGAATTTTAGACTCACGTACAACTTTTATGGAAAATATTCGGGGATTTTCGGGCGACAATTCAATTACTAAGCCCGTCGAAAAAATGTAGTTTAGGGGAAGGCACAAGCAATAACAACGTTACAAGTTTAGTAAAGCGTGTATCACCGTAATAGTCTATAACGTTAGGATTATCGACTGCAACAATTTTTTACCATATAAATTAATATTTATTTCTGCTATATTGGCTAATAATGAAATTAGCCAATATAGCAGACTATGGGCGAAATTCTTCTCATTCTGAGAAGGGACCTTTCTCAATAATGGGTTGGCGATGGGTTAAAATAATGATGAACTAATGTGTAATTCTCATTGGCAACTCTGCACTTTTTGTCACTACCTATGCATACCGGTTCTCAATCATTGGGTTTGCCCCAAAAACCTCTGCATACAAACCAATAAAATAAAATTATAAGGCTTAAACGGTTAAGTAGTAAGTTTTTTTTAGTAGAACTTGTGTTAATTTTGTGTTACCCGGACGAAAACTGTAAGGGAATAAATTCTAAACATTAATTTAATTACCGCTATAAAGTTTTTAACGGACAAGATCTTTTTCCGGACCAGTGGTTGCTTTGAAGTTTGAAAGGCCATAACGAGTTAATGCGATCAAAGCCAAATTAAAATAGTGAGTTTAAATTTTGTTCAGCTCAAATTGAGCACTGATGCAAGAAAATATTGTTCAGATATTTTCAGTGAAATTAAAACTTAATAAATAGTGCCCAGATAATAGACTGCGTTTTATAACGTACTAGCTTATACCCACGACTTCATCCGTGTTGACTACACTAATTTAAAACCCCTATTAAATTTTACTCTCTTAGGCGTTGAATTTTCAAAAATCCTTTCTTAGTGGATGTCGACATCATAATAGCTATCTGCCAGTAAATTTCAGCCCGATCCATCCAATAATTTGATCTATGGTTTGATCTGTACGTTGACAGATCACTCATTCAGTCAGTCAGTAAGTCACCTTTTCCTTTTATATATTTAGATTATTATTTAGCCTTTACTTTTGTATATTTGTTTCAAGTCTTTCGTAATTATTTTAGAACTTCTCACACGAGTTATTTCATTTCCATCATGATATACCTAATATTATGTGAACTCGGAAATCGTGAAATCCTGGTGCGGCAGTTATAGTACCTACTGTCCACATAAACTGAGACCTAAGGATCTGCCGATTATGAATAATTCATAATGATGGTACCAGGTAATAGACTTATTGAACTTCACGGTCCAATTACTTGTCAATTCTGATGGGAATTGTGTCCTGCACATAGAGACTGAGGACGGAGGATCTATCAGTAATTATAGTATTGTGAAATCGCGTTAAGCAGCAAGTTTGGTTTACTTAGTTCACACAACACACAAGTTCACTTATGTTCACATTGTGTGAACAACTGTGAACTTGTTTACTAGCGTGTGACGTCACACGTGTCATCATGTGACCAGTGCTATTACCTACTGACATGACTTTTTTGGCACGTATCTGTTCACACGTCAACGCTTTTTAACGCGCACTTTGTATTGTCAGCGCAACGCCGGGTTTTAACGCAACGCTTTTTTAACGCTCGTGCGAATTAGGGCTTAGGGTCACTTGGTCTTTTTCATTTATTTTGTAGGTACTTACAAAACTTTAGAATAAGAATGTTTGCTAGAATCCAAATTGAGTACAAGTTTCATAGAAGTTCGAGAATCTAGATCCAAGAAGTTCCACTTCAGAAATACTTCAGTATTCAAAGACTGAACAGACGTTATTGTTTCAATTGAGTTCCAGCGCCCGCTTCGGTTTCACAATGTTTGACTTCGCAAGAAGACAACTCTTTAGAAGACAAGATTTATTCCTCCAAATAGACAAGTTTGAATGATTTTTTGACAAAACATCCAAAGTTTATCGCTTCTTGCATTTGCTTCATATAAATTCTGTAATCATATTAAATTATCTTCCAATTTGGGTTTTAAAGAATGTAATCACTTGATTTAAAGGTGAAGGAAAACATCGTGAGGAAATCTGGATGCCTGAGAGTTCTCAATAATGTTCTAAAGGCGTGTGATGTCTGCTAATTCACACTTGACCAGCGTATTAGACTATGGCCAAACCCTTCTTATTTGAGAGGAGGCCCATGCTCAGTAGTGAGTCGGCGATGGGTTGATCATGACGATGATGATATTTATCGGTCGGTTAATTTGAAGTTAGGATTATTTTGACTACCGACAATATTAGCATTTTTGTATTCATAATACACTGATGTGAACACGGTCTCTTATATCGCTTGTGTCCAATGGTTATCCATGACTCGATTGAGATACCTAGTCCGTCCACCGAGTGGGAGGTCTACTTACTCGAGATATCATGACCGTTGGCATACTTAATATTATTATGTGGTCGATATCCCATCTACTCCCATGAAACGTTTCTGATACGAACCCTAAATGCAGTCACTTTTAATATGAGTACCTTCAAGTAAAGAGTGAATAGGCAATTCCTAGGCAAGCGCGCTCCATCTTAGGCTGCATCATCACTTGCTAGCAGGTCTGATTGCAGACAAGCACTAATCTGTAAATTTAAAAAAGTCTTAGATGGAAGCGGGCTAAGTGGGTATACCATACCGCATACCACCCTTCACCGATTTTCAAAAATTCCACTCAAGCTAAACCGGGGCATACAAAGATAGTAAAATCAAAAACAAAGACAAAGAAAGATGAAAATTCCGCTTGACCGGCTACCCTTTGGGTAAGTCATCCGGTAAATAACAATGCAAATGTAGGGTTTGGAGCTATACACGAATGGAAAGACGTCTATGTAAAAATACAGCGTTGACCTAATTTCTCAAAATTTTAACAGAGACTAGCCAAATATGCAGGATATACAAGAAAATACAGGTGCGCTTTTTTCTCTTCACCCTCATATGGAACGGCCATCTGATACGACCGGAGAGGGATCAGGTGCCAGAGCAATGGATTGACGTGCTATCTGAGGTTTGAGGGTGAAATACCACCATCTTCCAAACTCATGGCCATTTAAAATTTACTGTCACTAAAACCAAGTAACTTGGTTGGCTGACCCAGGAGTTGAACCAAGAACCTTATAGCCACAGTCAAATAAGCTAGCATATGGTCCACTATCCACTTAACAGGGCTCTCTCCGTCACTCGCTTCATACAATCGTAGTTCCAATTTCATTTGAATATTAAGCAACCAAAGTCCATGAAATTTTGCAGACATATTCTAGAAACTAATATCTGTGTCTGTGGTGTTTTAGATTTTTCTAAAAATATTTAGTTTTTAAATTAAAGGGGCTCAAAGATTTGTATGTAAATTTTTAAGACTACGTAACTTTGAAACCGAATATTTTAACAGAGCCCTCTTAAGTGTAGCGGAGCGGAAATGTCAGCAGACCAATGATATTATTGATAGATGACGTAAATAAATGATCATTTTCATCTATAAATAATCTGATTAGTCTACTAAACACATCTCCGACCAGTTTCACTTTGATGGATACCGAGCTTAAACAAATCAGTCAAATCGTAGGTGAAATCTCTCACGGGATACCGAGATTAAACAAATCAGTCAAATACTAGGTGAAATCTCTCACCGGATACCGAGATTAAACAAATCAGTCAAATACTAGGTGAAATCTCTCACCGGATACCGAGATTAAACAAATCAGTCAAATACTAGGTGAAATCTCTCACCGGATACCGAGATTAAACAAATCAGTCAAATACTAGGTGAAATCTCTCACCGGATACCGAGATTAAACAAATCAGTCAAATACTAGGTGAAATCTCTCACCGGATACCGAGATTAAACAAATCAGTCAAATACTAGGTGAAATCTCTCACCGGATACCGAGATTAAACAAATCAGTCAAATACTAGGTGAAATCTCTCACCGGATACCGAGATTAAACAAATCAGTCAAATACTAGGTGAAATCTCTCACCGGATACCGAGATTAAACAAATCAGTCAAATACTAGGTGAAATCTTTCACCGGATACCGAGATTAAACAAATCAGTCAAATACTAGGTGAAATCTCTCACCGGATACCGAGATTAAACAAATCAGTCAAATACTAGGTGAAATCTCTCACCGGATACCGAGATTAAACAAATCAGTCAAATCTTAGGTGAAATCTCTCACACGGATTTTCAGTAAGCTTATATTTTCTAATAATCGCTGACAAGTTAGCACGTGTGTGAGTTACTAACACTGTTCCCTATCAGTAACAATCCGGGTACCTTTAAAACAAGAGTAAATAGGCATCTTATTGGTAAACGCGTCCCACCTTAGGCCATATCATCACTTTCCATCAGGTGTGATTGTGATCAAGCGCTTGCTCATAATGAATTTTAAAAAACCTACTAAATCTTACAATCAACACAAGCAGGAAACCCTTATTTCTTTTGTAGGTACACAGTTCTCAAAATTCTTTATACAGCGCTCACAACCGAAGGTTTGCAGTAAAAAGTTTCTCCACAAAGTCAGATCGAGTTTCATTAAGAGGGCTCTCTCCGTCACTCGTTTCATACAATCGTAGTTCCAATTTCATTTGAATATTAAGCAACCAAAGTCCATGAAATTTTGCAGACATATTCTAGAAACTAATATCTATGTCTGTGGTTTTCCAGATTTCTGTTAAAATATTCGGTTTCAAAGTTACGCGTTCTTAAAAATTTTCATACACATCTTTGAGCCCCTGTAATTTTAAAACTACATATTTTTAGAAAAATCTAAAACACCACAGACACAGATATTAGTTTGTAGAATATGTCTGCAAAATTTCATGGACTTTGGTTGCTTAGTATTCAAATGAAATTGGAACTACGATTGTATGAAACGAGTGACGGAGAGAGCCCTGTTAAGCTCGGGCTAAGCCAAACAACTATAAGCTCTCAGACTTTTATTAATTTATCGACTAATTCGTATGGGGAGTTTATTTATAGAGGAATATTCCTGACATAAGAACTTGAGAACTCGCTGATTGAGTCGCCTTTTGATTATTATTTTAGGTCCAGTTACATAAATCATTTATTAATTCATTTGTCTCATTCTGTGTCTGTCTGTCTGACTGTCTATAACCTTTTCACAGCCCAAGTTTTTATGAAATTAGGTACAGACATAGGCTACCTACTGATATTTCGGAAAATCAATAAGTTCTCTCATCTCAAGATTCTGAAGTCTTCAGAATTCTAAAAGACAAAATTATTTTTAAGTAGCAACTTGTTAATTTGAAAACAACTAACAAGAAAAAAAAATCCTTTGGAATCATTAAAAAATATCACAGAAAAAAAATTGTAATTCTTAATCTTACTTAAAAGTAGGTATTAAATATTTATGTTGATAGAAAAAATATCAATTAAATAAGATAAATGAGGTATATAAAATGAGCAAAGACCTCTTTGCACAGAGTGCAGGCAGCGTGAACTAGTACATATACTATATAGGTATCATTTGTTTGTGGTAACTGCGGCTTTACTTCCATCTTTAAAAAAGAAACAAAAGCAAAAGAAAAAGGCGGTTTTACAATAAAATTATTTGTATTCCACAATCGAACTCAAACATCAGATTGTAAAAGTTTTCCTGTTGAAGTAAACTTGGGTTTTATTAAGTTCGTATTGAGGCAAACAACTATTTTTCAGGCTTCAGTAAATTCATCCGCTAATACGAGAGGTTTAAGCCTGAAATATACAAAATACGCAACGGGACGTGTCCAACACGGAAAGCCGGTGTTGAAGATGTAATACAAGGACAAGTGTAAATTAAAAATTTATAACACCCCCGACAAGTGAAGGTTGCAGTAACTAGAAAAGAGCTGATAACTTTCAAACGGCTGAACCAATTTTCTTGGATTATAGCTAAGAACACTCTCGATCAAAGCCACCTTTCAAACAAAAAAAAATTAAATTAAAATCGGTTCACTCGTTTAGGTGCTACGATGCCACAGACAGATACACAGATACACAGATACACACATACACATGTCAAACTTATAACACCCCTCTTTTTGGGTCGGGGGTTAAAAATATTGAAAGACATTCACACTCCAACGGCGGTGCTCTTACGGTCTTCTTTGCGTACTGTAGTGCAGGCTTAGTTGTCACTTTTCCACGCTTACTGAGATTAACTAAAAACGAGTGGACCCACCAAATCCTCTTTAGTCGGGGCTACCTAATTATCGCACCACTCACGTCCCCATCCCTATATTGCCTAAGCGACAAGATTTGCGATAAATTCAGACTACATACGACTTTTCCTATTTTTAAATACCGTTACTATAGAGAAGGTTTTTGTTAGATATTATAATAAAGTAAAACAGTAGTAATAAGATGACGGCCAACCTCCAATAGTGAAGAGGCACGAGAAGTAAAATCATAACGCTGGTTTTGACTGTAGTACGACTTGCTTCAAACGGAGTCACAACACAAAAACGTACGTGTAACTACACATGCATTTAGTGTGACGCTTTGCCGTGCAGATGCCATCACTTCGGACTGCCGGCGCGCGCTGTGTTTGCTTGAGGCTTTATTTGTAGGAAAAATTCCTCGAGATACAAACTTAGAGACGTGCCGGTTGAGGCCCGCTTGAATTTTATTTGATTCGATTCTATTCGAAAGGTTTATTCCTCACGTACATGTACGTATTTTGAAAACATGTCGGTCGGAGAAAGGATGAGATTATTATTTTTTCCCGATACGTTCCCGTGCAAATAAAGTAAGTATATTTAGGAATGGAATAGGTATTTGGCTGCTATGTCTATGGTTTAAGACATAGGATACGACGTGTTCCGCTATTTTATATCACCAAGACCAACAGATAGAAGCCTAACAAGGGCACTTAAATACCTTATGATTACTAAAGACTTAGGTACGCAACTTTTGTTAATTTACCGTAATAAAAAGCGTCATGTCCATACTAATCCATCAGTAAGTTCGCTTCCATACTAGACTGCATCGAGACGTCTTATCACCAGGTGACATTGCAGTCAAAGCTAACTTGTATTTAAAAAAAGGATGATACCATATCGTGGCGCAATGCATCACACTTCACACTTCACACTAATATTATAAAGGCGAAAGTTTGTGTGTATGTGTGTGTATGTTTGAGATAGATAATATCCTGGATTAGCACATAGGCTATTTTTTATCCCGGAAAATCAAAAAGCTCCCACGGGATTTCGAAAAACCTAAATCCACGCGGGCGAAGTCGCGGGCATCGGCTAGTGCTCTAATAATGTCAACTGTCTGCATATCACAGACACTATGCACTCGTTCTATATGCTGTACAACTTCTTGAAAACCAAAAGGGCGATGAATAAAATATGTGAATAGAGCGAAACTCTACCTGTTTCAGGTTTTATTGTGCGCCAGGTGTATATTGCATTGTCACTTACCTACTGTTTCAAGTTTTTTTCTTTTCTTCTTCCCCTTTCTTTTTCTTTCCTTTATTTGCTTGTTGTCGGAAGGTTGTCGGTATCTAACCAGATAAATAAAAATTAGTAGCTACATAAAGATTGCTGTTTACAATATAAAACTAATATTTTTATGAACAACTCACGCTTGACAAAAAAATTGTTTTCATATAAAAGAGCAAATCGTTCCTCAGACGCTTTTCCTGTATCTTCTATGGTTTCAGATTTCCCCATACTGTCCAAGTTAAAAAAACACACTGTATATGCATGTATGTGTGTATGTTTGTTACTCCTTCACGCAAAAACTACAGGAAATAATTTGGCTGAAATTTGAAAACAAGATAAATTATACCCTGGATTAGCACATAGGCTACCCGGACTTTTTATCCCGGAAAATCAAACAGTTCCCACGGGATTTTTAAAAACCTACATCCAAGCAAACGAAGTCGCGGGCACCAGTTAGTAATAAATAATTCTATCAAATTATTTCTTGTCTACGAACAGATTTTTTTTCCATTACCCTGAGTCAGTAGGTATCTTACCCTTTTCCAAAGCCAAAATGGATTTTGACGGCATATCTTTGCCGGTAAGATCGTAATCAGCTAAGGCCAAAACCTTCTACCAGACTAGACTTGGATCACCTAGAATATCTAAAATTCCCAAATTGGCGCCGCTGGGAATCAAACCTAATATCTATCACGCAGGTATGCGACCACAGCGCTTATCAATGCGCCATAGGGGTCGTTAAAATAATATGAATCCATCTCTATTCCAATTAACTCTGCGAATTGCATAATAACAGAGCTCTATGCAATTCAATCCATTTGCGATTCTATCCAATTACAAAATCCGGATTTTTCATTCAGCTTACAGTGAATTGAATTCCGTGACATTCATGAAGTCTGATTAGTATCTCACTAAACCAAAACAAAACTGAATTTCTACTGCAATGACAATCATCTAGTTATATGAATTGTGTAAAATAGGCATTCATCTTTCATACAACTCGTCTAAGTTATTACTGTTTAAAACACCGTACTTGACAGCCAGGCTGATCCTTTGCGCAAAAAGGAGCCAGCCCTTCTGTTATTCCTTTAAATTCAAATCAATTTTGAACAATAAATTAACAGTTGATCGAGCCATCCGCTTTTTTAGCCATGTTTTTATATACTGTCCCATCGACTGTCTTTAATTTGCTTGGACGCGTTATAAGTACCTACTTGTAGAATTTTGGTAGGGTTTTCAGTGACTAGTTTTTTTTTTGTAGTAGGTAGGATATTATGCGTAAAAGTGATTATTTTCAGAAGCTGCAAAAAGAAATATTAGTGTCTAATAAAGATGAATATTATGTATAACCTTGCGTTTATTTAATTAAATATATATACCTTCAATTCTATTCATTTCAACGGGTTTAAAAAAAATTGAAATAAAAAACCAGGTCTAGAATTTTCGGTCCCTAAGACCTACGACGCGAGTATTCACGTGGGAATATAAAGGTTAAAATATCATGAGTAGAATTAGCAGCATAATAATCTATTCCACGAGTATGTTATTTGGAGAAACATTTCTCTCAGATAATTTAATGAGTCTGCCTAGATTTTAGACTCGAGTCAACATAAGGGCAAAAGTCTCGTACACGCAGTCTCAAGTCATGGTTGCCGCGAGGCGCCGCTTCACTGGATTTTGCAAAGTGTTGGGCCACAAAATTCGGGTTATTACTTTGTTTTCAAAGTTTATCAAAATAAATTAGAAATTGAAACAGAACTTATTTTTGCGCTTTTGCATACAACACGTGCAATTAAAAAATGGGGCAAAGAATGCAATACAGTCGTAGTTAACTACTATATTATAGGTTCAGATATCAAATCGTGCAAAAAATTGTTGAATTTTTTATATTTTTATCTATGTTCTAAACATGTGCAGTACAAAATCAACCGCTATTCTCTATCCTAATGTTTTAGGGGGGTAGGTATTGGCGCCGATTCTGTAGTCTTTCTTCAAACTAAATTTAGAGTATCTGCATCCTTATCCTTTTAATATTGCTAAAAAAGGAGGGCACATGAATTTTAAATATTTTAAACTTTAAATTTTAGTGTACGCTATAAATTTATACATTAGGCTCGCGATTGACAATTAAATTCAATCGCTAGTAAAAAAAACGTAGCCTATGTCATCCAGACCATAAAAAATTGATTGACACTTTGTTTATCAAAATCGGGCCAGTAGTTTAGGTGTTACGGTGGAACATAAATAGGTAAATACAAAGAAACATACATACATAGACTGCTAAAACCATAACCCTTCTGGTTGACTTTGCCGTAGTCGGGTAAAAAGACGAACGCGCTCGTCTCATGGCTTCGTATTTATAAATTAGCGTATACTGAAAGTAAGCTCACAGCTTGTCGCTGTAATTCCTTTGTGGCGTGTTCTGCAAATCTTGCTGATTGCGATGCTCTTACATTCGAAGACAGTAAGTACAACGTAAATACATATAGTGAGACAACGCCTTGATGTTTGCGGACGAGCTGGCTTACGGTCGTAGGGTGTAAACATAAAGTGGCGATGCGATGTCGCATCGTCGTAGAACACGAGCTTGGCCAAAGCATCGCAAAACTAACCAATTGATTCGCGTCGCGTATTTTTTGTTTTCAGGGTTCCGTATCCGAAGGATGCCAACAAGACACTAATAATAAAGAATGCGCGACGCGAAACCATTGGCAAGTTCTCCCACACTTCACTTTAACGTTTGAGAACATTATGAAGAATTCTCAGGCATACAAGTATCCTAGCGATGTTTTCAGTGATATTTAATTGTTTAAAACACAGATAACTCCGAAAAGTTAAAGCTGCGTGCTCGGGATCGAAGCCCCAACCTCCCGAATATACAGCTAAGGTCTATACCACTCGCAATTTTCTTATCTAATTATTATTTATTATTACGAAAACTCTTTTAAAATTGTGATGATCACTTTGATATTCAGGAGTAGATTTTATTAATATGACATAATTATTAATGATTTATCAGATTAAGGCGTCAGGCATTCATAAACTCACTCTAGACATTACAAATTATATATTCATTCACAATAATAACATGGTTATCGATGTTCTTCAAGGTATGAGATTAAAGCGATTTTTGTAACTCTTTATCTTCATCCTCAAGTATAATATCATGAAGGTCTACGGGACACAAAATTATTAAATTATTTTTCACTTGAAAAAAATTGATATTAATTGTTTTTACAATTCGTATTTTAAGGAGTTTTTTTTCTTTTGTAATATGTCACCCATAAGGCATCTACATTTATTAAATTACCTACTTTCGTAAGGCCTTCTTGTACAGCTGTAACTAGTTTTTTGTATGCTTATCGTTTATGCATTTACTCGCTTCTGCTTATGACTTGTGTACTATACATGTGACAAGTATAATTGAGTTGTTCCAGCGTACCGATAGACTGCTTTAATGCGAAGCGGTGATACATATTAATTTGCTTTGTTAGTAATTAAGTTTCGAGACGGTTCCCCATTATTTGACGCTTGGTGATGTTTGTATTTATAATTACTATTCAATTTTACTTACGTACGAACTTAGAGTGATTGTTGGTTGTTGTTGTAAATGGAACAACAAACTATGCGGTGTTGGTTCAAGATGTTGGGTTCCGCACGCTGCTTTGCATGCCAGTAGATTCAAGTTTGACGACTTACTACGAAAATGTCGTATCCTAAATTAGGTCATCGGAAATCAGTTCCGAAACAATAGGAAAAGAGAATTTATAATTAAATGAGTATTGTATAAATAAAACTGTTTAAAAAGTCTGAAATTCACGGAAATTCCACGTTGTTCTAATTTTCTTTGGGAATTTAAGCCAAATCTAATTTACAGAATTTAGAATTAGAATAGAAAAGTAGCTGGACAACTAAGCATTTTCAATGAAGCTGAGGGAGCATAATACTCTTTGTTATAATCCCGACTTTATGATCTTAACAATAAGAATCAAAGTTGCTAATTTAGTTTTTGGTGAAGGAAATTATATTTTTTTCATTTGGTAGTGGTAAGTCTAAATTTTTATTCAAAAAACACTTCTTTAGAATTTCAATGTAAGGTCGCTCGGGGTTATTGTAAGCTAAATTCAGCATTCAGTTGCTTTGACATAAAAAAAAATAGGTTAAGGTATATTATATTAGTTCTTTAAATGTGGGATATTTTGAAGCGTTTCTCATCCTCATATTTTGTGTAAACACAACTTCAAAAAGACTTTTTATAAACAATATATTTGGGAAATACTGGAGGTTGTACGTACTAGTTACAAATACCCCGTTTTTGGGGCTATTGTAGCAATTCACAATTACAGCCAAATTTAAAAAGTCTCTGCTTAACCGACACCAAAATATTGTCAAAAATTATAAAAATGAATTAATTTTGTACCTTCAGGTTCTATAAATAAGAATCAAAGTGCAAAAATAAAAGTTTTAATCATATTTGGGGCAATTGTAGCTATTCAGGTTCAATTTAGTGATGTGAAATTGACTATCGACAAGTTTATTTATAGTAATAATTTATCAAATTAATCTTTTCAAAAGTCAAAGCACATTTTTATAAAACAAAATAAAGTCTTCTTCATCTGGATAAGAAATTCTATAATATTATAAATATAAATGTATGACGGTTAAACTCACTCGTTTGTTCCTTTTTCAATGGGCTTCTACTCGTGACGCGCTACCAGATGACTGCAAAACGCGCTGGCTACGATACGTGAGGCATGCTGTGAGAGCAGCTGAAGTTGGAGGGAAGGTGACTCAAGATCATCTTCTGACGGTTCCTGCAGATCTTCGTCACTGGTACTGTCACCGTAGTCCAGGAACACGGAACTAATGGATTCCTGTTCCAAGGATGATGGCGTTGTCTTAGCGTAAAATAGTGGTTTCCACGCTGAGGGCAGCATCTATTGTCACGATTGAAACCATACAGTGTGGAAACCACTTTTTAATACTAAGACAACACCATCATCCTTGGAATAGGATACTTACAAATAGTTCTGCACACCTGCACTACGGTGACGGTGCCTGCACGAAGATCTGCAGGAACAGTCGCAAGATGATCTGGAGCTACCAAACCCATAACCTTAGCCCCCTTCATGGCGTGCCTTGCGTTTCACAACCCGCGTGGGTCGCAGAGTTTGATACTAGTCGTGCATGCTCCGGCAAACAATCCGTCATACATTTATGTTTATAATAAACTAGTGTTTTGCTCGGTGCGCGAGCTGCTAAAGCAGCTCGCGTGACGTGGTTAGGTTTATGAGTTATATTAAACCGATTTGTTTATTAAGATACACAATTCACCACAAAAACCCACAAAACGACACCCATATCAATTTTTTTCTTAAAAAGTGCATGTCCGCCATATTGGATTTCAAAATAAATGTCTTTATCGAAATCAGCACCCTGGAAAACTCTGAAAACGACATCCATATCAATTTTTGTAAAAACGGGGTAGTTGAGGTTAATAAAGTAGGGTGCGTGGGTGCGCGGACCACTAAAGTGGTCCGCGAGCATGCAGAGTTTGTTCCACCGAGTAGACCTTCGGACCCTGATCATCTTTTGCCACGAAACCACTCTTCCATCTATTATAGCCTCCGAGATAGACACCGACGAAATTTGTACGGCGGCCATTTTGTTTTTCCAAAATTTTCCACTTTTTCTATTAATCGTTTAGTACATTCTTCAAAGATTGCGAGTTTCAACGAAATCGGTTGGAAAACAAAAGAGTTGCAAAAATCACGTCGGTCGCCATCTTGTTTTTCTGAAATTTCATAATTTTCCCCTACTCATATCGCGCATCCGAACATATCTCCCAAATATCAATGTATCGTTTTCCGTCTCTTTCTAGGAGAATGAGACATTCATAATCGCCATACAAAATGTATGGAAAAATAAATTCCGCCATTTTGAATTTTTTTTCTATTCATCGAGTAGACCTTCGGATCTTGATTCTCTTTTGCCAAGAAACCACACTTCCATCTTTTATACCCTCCGAGCTGGACACCGGTGAAATTTGTATGGCGGCCATCTTTTCTTCGCCATTTTGAATTTTTTTTCAGCTTTTTGGCAATTGGATGACGTCATGAATGACATTTGCTCGAGCACCCCCCACCTATCTTCAATACCTTAAGCGGACCCTTCACCCGTCTCCGATATCCTCAATCATCAGCTTTCTCCATAATTTTGGCTTACTAAGTTTTTGTTTTCTATATAACACCATCAGTGAAAAAAAAATTTTTCATACAAAATTTTACAGGAGTTTCTTAGTTGAAAATCTCGAAAATCTCCCCAAAACTGGCAACACCGGTTGCATATCTCCATACTGCCAGCCGAGATACACAATCGATTCATACATACTGACTTTCCAAAATGTTGCCAACTGCCTCAAAAACGTGATCAAAATTTCGAAAAATTAAAAAAAATACAAAATGGCCGCCAACTCGTTTCACAGAAAGATTTTACACGGTTTCATAATTTTCCTATTAACTACAGGATATACCGCGCCCGATGACGTTTCAATCTTTCCTCTCGCTCGTACCCACGCGAAAGGGGATACCGTGAAAAAGACCGTGTCGAAAATCACTTTTACTTTGATAAATTCCAGTGTTGCCAGTCTCCGGTGACAAAAATACCCAAATGTCATTTGTACGAGCAAAACACGTAATCACTCATACTCGGATTTTGCTAAAAGTGCGTATTTCGATTTTTTACAATTTCCCGAAAATCTTGAAATTTCCCTAAAAATGGGGTAATTTTTTCCCACCGATCTATACCTCGAGCCTATACGTACAACCGCTTCATAGAAGCCGAATCGCTCCGATGTTGCCAACTTTGAGATATTTAACTTTTAAAATTGCGTTTTTTCGTACCTCGAACAAAACGGCCGCCATGACAGCCGCCATCTTGAATTTTTAAAAACCACTCCCGTTCTGTCAAAATACAGGATAATCGTGGGAGAACCCAAGAAAAATAATTATCCTCGATTACCCCGTTTCGGATCTGTGGCGCCGCGGTTTGGGGTCGAAAAATGAAAATTTTGAAAACGCTACGGCTCGGCCGCCATCTTGTTTTTCCAATTTTTTCTACCTTTTCTATTAACCGTTTACTACTTTCCTAAATAGTTGCGAGTTTAAACAAAATCGGTTGGAAAACAACGGAGCTGCAAAAATCACGTCGGCCGCCATCTTGTTTTTCCGAAATGTCATAATTTTTCCCCAGAGGGTTCCCGAATCCGAACACAACTCCCCCACATCACTATATCATTTTCCTTCTCTTTCTAGGAGAACAATTATGTCAATGAGTGAGTCAGTGAGTGGTAATCGAGCTATATATAGTATAAACTAGTGTTTTGCTCGGTGCGCGAGCTGCTAAAGCAGCTCGCGTGACGTGGTTGGGTTAACTTTATTAAACTGAACCAAATTTATTTATTAAGATATTCACCACGAAAACCCATAAAACGACACCCATATCAATTTTTTTCTTAAAAAGTGCATGTCCGCCATCTTGGATTTCAAAATCAATGTCGTTATCAAAATCAGCACCCTGGAAAACCCTGAAAACGATATCCATATTATTTTTTGTAAATTAGGATAATAATTTAGTAGGGTGCGTGGGTGCGCGGACCACTAAAGTGGTCCGTGAGCATGCAGAGTTTGTTCCATTGAGTAGACCTTCGGAACCTGATCATCTTTTGCCAAGAAACCACTTTTCCATCTTTTATACCCTCCGAGATGGACACCGACGAAGTTTGTGTGGCGGCCATCTTGTTTTTCCAAATTTTTCCACTTTTTCTATTAATCGTTTACTACATTCTTCAAAGATTGCGAGTTTCAACGAAATCGGTTGAAAAACAAAAGAGTTGCAAAAATCACTTAGGCCGCCATCTTGTTTTTCTGAAATGTCATAATTTTTCCCGACTCCCATCTTGCACCCGAACATATCTCCCGAACATCATCGTATCGTTTTCTGTCTTTTTCTAGGAGAATGAGACATTCGATATTCGCCATACAAAATGTATGGAAAAAAAAATTCCGCCATTTTGGATTTTTTTTCTATTCATCGAGTAGACCTTCGGATCCTGATCATCTCTTGCCAAGAAACCTCACTTCCATCTTTTATACCCTCCGAGCTGGACACCGGCGAAATTTGTATGGCGGCCATCTTTTCTTCGCCATTTTGAATTTTTTTTCAGCTTTTTGGCAATTGGATGACGTCATGAATGACATTTGCTCGAGCACCCCCCACCTATCTTCAATACCTTAAGCGGGCCCTTCACCCGTCTCCGACATCCTCAATCATCAGCTCTTTCCATAATTTTGGCTTACTAAGTTTTTGTTTTCTATACGACACCATCAGTGAAAAAAAAATTTTTCATACAAAATTTTACAGGAGTTTCTTAGTTGAAAATCTCGAAAATCTCCCCAAAAGTGGCAACACTGTTTCTATATTTCGATATTGCCGGCTGAGTCACACAATCGATTCATACATATTGACTTTCCAAAATGTTGCCAACTGCCTCAAAAACGTGATCAAAATTTCGAAAAATTAAAAAAAATACAAAATGGCCGCCAACTCGTTTCACAGAAAGATTTTACATGGTTTCATAATTTTCCTATTAACTACAGGATATACTGCTCCCGATGACGTTTCAATCTTTCCTCTCGCTCGCACCCACACGAAAGGGGATACCGTGAAAAAGACCGTGTCGAAAATCACTTTTTCTTTGATAAATTTCAGTGTTGCCAGTCTCCGGTGACAAAAATACCCAAATGTCATTTGTACGAGCAAAACACATAATCACTCATACTCGGATTTTGCTAAAAGTGCGTATTTCTATTTTTTACAATTTCCCGAAAATCTTGAAATTTCCCTAAAAATGGGGTAATTTTTTCCCACCAATCTATACCTCGAATCAATACGTACAACCGCTTCATAGAAGCCGAATCGCTCCGATGTTGCCAACTTTGAGATATTTAACTTTTAAAATTGCGTTTTTTCGTACCTCGAACAAAACGGCCGCCATGACAGCCGCCATCTTGAAATTTTTAAAACCACTCCCGTTCTGTCAAAATACAGGATAATCGTGGGCGAAACACGAAAAAATAGTTATCCTCGACTACCCCGTCTTGGATCTGTGGCGCCGCGGTTCGGGGTCGAAAATTCAAATTTTTCCAAACGCTACGGTTCGGCCGCCATCTTGTTTTTCCAATTTTTTTCACATTTTCTATTAACCGTTTACTACTTTCTTAAAAGATTGTAAAATTTCATGAAATCGGTTGGAAAACAACGGAGCTGCAAAAATCACGTCGGCCGCCATCTTGTTTTTCCGAAAAGTCATAATTTTTCCCCAGAGGGTTCCCGAATCCAAACACATCTCCCCTACATCACTATATCATTTTCCTTCTCTTTCTAGGAGAACAATTATGTCAATGAGTCAGTGAGTCAGTCAGTGGTAATTGAGCTATATATAGTATAACTAGTGTTTTGCTCGGTGCGCGAGCTGCTAAAGCAGCTCGCGTGACGTGGTAAGGTTAATTTTATTATATAAAACTAAATTGATTTATTAAGATACAAAATTCACCCCGAAAACACCATAAAACGGCACCCACATCGATTTTTTTCTTAAAAAATGCATGTCCGCCATCTTGGATTTCAAAATAAATGTCGTTATCAAAATCAGCACCCTGGAAAACTCTGAAAACGACATCCATATCATTTTTTGTAAAAACGGGGTAGTTGAGGTTAATAAAGTAGGGTGCGTGGGTGCGCGGACCACTAAAGTGGTCCGCGAGCATGCAGAGTTTGTTCCACCGAGTAGACCTTCGGACCCTGATCATCTTTTGCCAAGAAACCACTCTTCCATCTTTTATAGCCTCCGAGATAGACACCGACGAAATTTGTACGGCGGCCATCTTGTTTTTCCAAAATTTTCCACTTTTTCTATTAATTGTTTACTACATTCTTCAAAGATTGCGAGTTTCAACGAAATCGGTTGGAAAACAAAAGAGTTGCAAAAATCACGTCGGTCGCCATCTTGTTTTTCTGAAATGTCATAATTTTTCCCTACTCATATCGCGCACCCGAACATATCTCCCATACATCAATGTATCGTTTTCTGTCTCTTTCTAGGAGAATGAGGTATTCAATATTCACCATACAAAATGTATGGAAAATTAAATTCCGCCATTTTGAATTTTTTTTCTATTCATCGAGTAAACCTTTGGATCCTGATCCTCTTTTGCCACGAAACCGCACCTCTATCTTTTATACCCTCCGAGCTGGACGCCGGCGAAATTTGTATGGCGGCCATCTTTTTTTCGCCATTTTGAATTTTTTTTCAGCTTTTTGGCAATTGGATGACGTCAAGAATGACATTTGCTCGAGCACCCCCCACCTATCTTCAATACCTTAAGCGGACCCTTCACCCGTCTCCGAAATCCTCAATCATCAGCTGTCTCCATAATTTTGGCTTACTAACTTTTTGTTTTCTATACGACACCATCAGTGAAAAAAAAAATTTTCATACAAAATTTTACAGGAGTTTCTTAGTTGAAAATCTCGAAAATCTCCCCAAAACTGGCAACACCGGTTGCATATCTCTATACTGCCAGCCGAGATACACAATCGATTCATACATATTGACTTTCCAAAATGTTGCCAACTGCCTCAAAAACTTGATCAAAATTTCGAAAAGTTAAAAAAAATACAAAATGGCCGCCAGCTCGTTTCACAGAAAGATTTTACACGGTTTCATAATTTTCCTATTAACTACAGGATATACCGCTCCCGATGACGTTTCAATCTTGCCTCTCGCTCGCACCCACGCGAAAGGGGATACCGTGAAAAAGACCGTGTCGAAAATCACTTTTACTTTGATAAATTCCAGTGTTGCCAGTCTCTGGTAACAAAAGTATCTAAATGTCATTTGCACGAGCAAAACACATAATCGCTCATACTCGGATTTTGCGAAAAGTCCGTATTTCGATTTTTTACAATTTCCCGAAAATCTTGAAATTTCCCTAAAAATGGGGTAATTTTTTTCCTCCAATCTATACCTCGAGCCTATACGTACAATCGCTTCATGGAAACCAAAACGGTCCGATGTTGCCAACTTTGAGATATTTAACTTTTAAAATTGCGTTTTTTCGTACCTCTAACATAATGGCCGCCACGACAGCCGCCATCTTGAATTTTTAAAAATTACTCCCATTTTGTCAAAATAGAGGATAATCGTCGGCGAAACCAAAAAAAAATATTATCCTCGATTACCCCGTCTCGGATCTGTGGCGCCGCGGTTCGGGGTCGAAAAATCAAAATTTTGAAAACGCTACGGTTCGGCCGCCATCTTGTTTTTTCAATTTTTTCGACATTTCCCATTAATCGTTTACTATTTTCTTCAAAGATTGCAAAATTCAACGAAATCGGTTGGAAAACAACGGAGCTGCAAAAATCACATCGGCCGCCATCTTGTTTTTCCGAAATGTCATAATTTTTCCCCAGAGGTTTCCCGAATCCGAACACATCTTCCCTACATCATTATATCATTTTCCGTCTCTTTCTAGGAGAACAATTATGTCAATGAGTGAGTGAGTCAGTGAGTGGTAATTGAGCTATATATAGTATAACTAGTGTTTTGCTCGGTGCGCGAGCTGCTAAAGCAGCTCGCGTGACGTGGTTGGGTTAACTTTATTATACTAAACCAAATTTATTTATTAAGATACACAATTCACCCCAAAAAACCCACAAAACGACACCCATATAAATTTTTTCTTAAAAAGTGCATGTCCATCATCTTGGATTTTAAAATAAATGTCGTTATCAAAATTAGCACCCTGGAAAACCCTGAAAACGACATCCATATTATTTTTTGTAAAAACGGGGTAGTTAGGGTTAATAAAGTAGGGTGCGTGGGTACGCGGACCACTAAAGTGGTCCGCGAGCATGCAGAGATTATTTCACCGATAGACATTCAGATCCTGATCATCTTTTGCCAATAAACCACTCTTCCATCTTTTATAGCCTCCGAGATAGACACCGACGAAATTTGTACGGCGGCCATCTTGTTTTTCCAAAAAATTCCACTTTTTCTATCAATCGTTTACTACTTTCTTCAAAGATTGTGAGTTTCAACGAAATCGGTTGGAAAACAAAAGAGTTGCAAAAATCACGTCGGTCGCCATCTTGTTTTTCTGAAATGTCATAATTTTTCCCTACTTGCTTCCACCAGCCAAACACATCTGTCCTACATTATCGTATCGTTTTCCGTCTCTTTCTAGGAGAATGAGACATTCAATATTCGCCATACATTTTCTATGGGGAAAAAAAATCCGCCATTTTGAATTTTTTTTCTATTCATCGAGTAGACCTTCGGACCCTGATCATCTCTTGCCAAGAAACCACACTTCCATCTTTTATACCCTCCGAGCTGGACACCGGCGAAATTTGTATGGCGGCCATCTTTTCTTCGCCATTTTGAATTTTTTTCCAGCTTTTTGGCAATTGGATGACGTCATGAATGACATTTGCTCGAGCACCCCCCGCCTATCTTCAATACCTTAAGCGGGCCCTTCACCCGTCTCCGAAACCCTCAATCATCAGCTCTCTCCATAATTTTGGCTTACTAAAATTTTATTTTCTATCTGACACCATCAGTAAAAAAAAAAATTTCATACAAAATTTTACAGGAGTTTCTTAGTTGAAAATCTCGAAAATCTCTCCAAAAGTGGCAGCACCGGTTGCATATCTCCATACTGCCAGCCGAGATACACAATCGATTCATACATACTGACTTTCCAAAATGTTGCCAACTGCCTCAAAAACGTGGTCAAAATATCGAAAAATAAAAAAAAATACAAAATGGCCGCCAACTCGTTTCACAGAAAGATTTTACACGGTTTCATAATTTTCCTATTAACTACAGGATATACCGCGCCCGATGACGTTTCAATCTTTCCTCTCGCTCGCACCCACACGAAAGGGGATACCGTGAAAAAGACCGTGTCGAAAATCACTTTTACTTTGATAAATTCCAGTGTTGCCAGTCTCCGGTGACAAAAATACCCAAATGTCATTTGTACGAGCAAAACACGTAATCACTCATACTCGGATTTTGCTAAAAGTGCGTATTTCGATTTTTTACAATTTCCCGAAAATCTTGAAATTTCCCTAAAAATGGGGTAATTTTTTTCCTCCAATCTATACCTCGAGCCTATACGTATAATCGCTTGATAGAAGCCGAATCGCTCCGATGTTGCCAACTTTGAGATATTTAACTTTTAAAATTGCGTTTTTTCGTACCTCGAACAAAACGGCCGCCATGACAGTCGCCATCTTGAATTTTTAAAAACCACTCCCATTCTATCAAAATACAGGATAATCATGGGCGAAACAAAAAAAAAATAATTATCCTCGATCACCCCGTATCGGATCTGTGGCGCCGCGGTTCGGGGTCGAAAAATCAAAAATTTTAAAACGCTACGGCTCGGCCGCCATCTTGTTTTTCCAATTTTTTTCACATATTCTCTTAACCGTTTACTACATTCTTTGATAATTGCGAGTTTGAACGGAGTCCCTTAAAAAACAAAGGAGCTGCAAAAATCACATCGACCGCCATCTTGTTTTTCCGAAATGTCATAATTTTTCCCCAGAGGGTTTTGGAAACCAAACACAACTCCCCTACATCATTATATCATTTTCCGTCTCCTTCTAGGAGAACAATTATGTCAATGAGTCAGTGAGTGGTAATCGAGCTATATATAGTATAATATCACTTATATAAATGCTATAGTAATTATCAATATATCTAGTATTCAAATCACACAAATATTAAGCTTAATATTTTACTTATTAATTGAAAATCTAATTAAGTTTAATATTTTCCAACTAACAATCAAAATATACCAAATCATCATCGTCAAAGAAAGCAAAATCTGATTCTTGCTGATTCAAAGCTATTAATTGAACTGGTTTCACAATCATCTCTTCATCTATGGTATCAATATCCATTTTCTTTGGTTTCCTAAATATCGTGCTGTCATTCTTTCCGTGTTGGACATAAAAGGATACTTTATATTTGTTTCCTAGTTTAGAGATTATTTTTCCCACAAAATACTTTACTTTCTTCTTAAATATATATCTTACTATAATATCGTCATTTATACTATATGAAATAAAGGTGGTTTTTTCTGGTTCTTTACTACAACCTGCTGCAAAATAATCATCCGATATCGAGTTTTGGATTTTTTTATTGGGTGTATTAAAATTCTGCTTCCTGAGAATTGAATGAGAGTATTCTTCTATTGATTTAGGAGGATCGTATTTGTGGTAGACCAAAAATGGATGATTATCTGCTGTGTCCCTTACTTCTGACAACATGGTCACTTTAATGTTTCTTGGGTTTTCTTTAACCTGTTTCATATCCTTGCTTTCTGAAAGTTTTTTCTTAATCTCACCCAAACATATACCACCGTTAGCCTCATCATACCCATCTTGTATGTCTTGACCTCCTAAAACTCCCTTGGACTGTACATTTATCATAATTTCCGCATTGTTTTCTTTAATGCTATGACCTCTCACATATTGTTCGTCATCAATATTATTAACCATCATTTTCTTATTTGTTTGGCAACCAACCTGGCTACTTTCAAATTTCTCAAGATCTATTTGACTTATCATATTTGTCACTATCTGGTTTTCTTCGAGTTCTTTGTTTTCTATACATTCCATTATAATCACTTCATTTTCAAAATCAGATTGCAAATCCAAAAGATCCGAATCGCTATGTATACTCATTTCTATATCACTATTACTTGTTTCATCCTTATTTATTTTCTTTGTCTTTTTCTTGGATTTTTTATTTTCTTTGTTTTTTGTACTCCTTTTTCTTATGTTTCTAGTGGCAGTGGTATTAGAGTTTCTCTTTTTCTTATTCATGGATTTGGCAAGTTTCGTCTCTTTTTCCTTTTTTATTCTAGCAATAGCTTCTTTATGAGTAATTACTTCTGCACCTCTCCCGATTCTTTTCTTTTTTATATGTGTGTTTTGGTCTCCTCGAGAAATAGTTTGCAACACCAATTCTTCAAAAGTAACAGTAGTATTAATAGTAGGTTCTTCGATTTTATTGGGTTTATACTGGTTGACTATAGCACGAGTTGGCTCGATTGTGATTGAATTTTGTGAATTTGGTGTTCTTATTATTTCATCTTTTAAAATTTCAACTTTTTCTGTATAACAGTTTTCGTTTGAAATTTTTTGTGGTAATTGTAATTTGTAAATTCCGGGATTCTTTACAATTGCACAATGATTTGCGTTTTTCTCCTCTGTTTCTTTATCATCTGAGTTCTCTTTACTTTCTTCACTATTGTTTTCCAAGATTATACTTTCTTTCTGGTATGTTAAATCCTCTTTTGTTTTTTCTTTTTCATTATTTTTACCTAGGCTTACTTGTTCATTAGTATTTTCATTTGATTTCTTCTGATTTTTCCATCTTTTCAAAACTAATTGATCATATTTGTCCTGCGAAACTTGGTGGCGATCGATTGGCCATACACCTGCTTTACGAAATCCGTTAATTATAATGTCAGGCTCTAGTTCATTCCACACTTCGGTCATAATACGTGAGAATTCGCTTTTAGGGATTTTTTTGCCAATATTCTTCCTTTGCCATTGCACCAAATATTTGTCCCATCGGTCTTTCATAGATTTCATTGTACTGATATCGAGTGGTTGTAAGATGTGCGATGTATGAGGTGGTAGCTTGATTATAGTTATGTTGTTAGCTGCAGCTTTTTCAATAATATTTATGTCCAAGTGCGTAGAGTGGCCATCATAAATTATAAGCAAGGGCTCTTGTTTCGTACATAGTGTCGGGATGATAACGTTATCAAAATAGCTTTCAAAAACTGGCGTTTCCATCCAACCTTTACGGGTGGCTGCATACGTGGTATTATTTTCATCTTCATATAACCAAGTATTCCAGAGATAGGTTCCTTTAAATATAATTAAAGGTGGAATTTTCTCACCACATGCATTAGCTCCCAATAGCACGGTGATATTTTCACGTCCAGGTGTACTTGTCGTTCTTGTGCACGAATATCCCTGTACTCCTACGATTTTACTTTTTGATGGATCGAGACTGAAACTCGTTTCGTCGAGATTGTATATTCGACTTGGTACTACTCCTATTTTCACGATTGTCTCTTCCAACAAATCGTAAAATTTTTGGATTTCAAATGGATTGGCAGCTTTTTTACGAGCAATTTCGACTGCTCGGGGTTTTTTAAGGGAAAGCTTATTTCTTCTGGTAAACCCCACAAACCAGTCATCTCCAGGTAAACTATTTTTAAAAGTAGTGCTGATGTTGTTCCGAGTCACATATTGGCCTACTAGCCCAATAACTTCTCTTTTTGTCAAACCAAACCCACACTGCTCCATAGTATGTAGAACTCCAGCTATGTTTTTTTCAATAGACGCCGTGAATGTAGTTGGTCTACCACGATGATCATATTTCGCACCACGATGTCCCTTTACTCGGGCTAGTATAGTTGATCGAGGTACGCCAAATATTGCAGCAGCCTTGTATGTGCTCATTTCTTTTGTTTTGACCATTTCTACGGCTTTTTGGAGTGACTCTTGAGAATATGAATCATTAGTTTTTCGCTTATAGTGACGCACCATCTAAAACAAGCCTTCATTTAAATACAATTTTAACGTAAAATGTATCTTCATACCTATTTATCGACTTAAAATTTATCATCACTAATGATTCTCAACTTCATAGTCAAAATCAAGGGGTTATTGTAACTATCGATAAAGTTACTTTAACCCCTAGCTACAAAACTACAGGGGCTAATGTAGCTACAAGTTTATCTCCATAAAATGTATATAAAATGATAAAACAATTATGGAATATGAAAAAACAGTTTATTATGCTTCAACTTACCTTAAAATAAATTCACATCATCCACAGTTTTAATTTTAAAAAGCGAATTTGTAAATTACACGCACAACGTCAATCTAGCCAAATAACTGACGACTCTGAAAAAATGGCCGTATCGGTAAAGTAGTAATATTAGAGATGTCGTCATTGCGTAAGTTCGTAACCAAATAGTTTCTCTACTCTTTAATAGATGGCGTAAATCACATATAACGAAATAAAGGCCAAAAATATAGACAAAACACCATAGCCCCGAGAACACATTAACCCCGGTCGACCTTAATTGGCAAGCAGGTTTATTAAACTTTTCGGTAGATTTTTAAATTTTGTAGTAGGTATAGAGTTATTACTAACTACTACTACTACTAATGTTGATTTTTTTATGAATGATTTTATAATAAGAGCGCGAATCACACTAATATTATAAAGGCGAAAGTTTGTATGTGTGTGTGTGTGTGTGTGTGTGTGTGTGTGTGTGTGTGTGTGTGTGTGTGTGTGTGTATGTATGTTTGTTACTCCTTCACGCAAAAACTACTGGACGGATTTGGCTGAAATTCGGAATGGAGATAGATAATATCCTGGATTAGCACATAGGCTACTTTTTATCCCGAAAAATAAAAGAGTTCCCACGGGATTTCGAAAAACCTAAATCCACGCGGGCGAAGTCGCGGGCATCGGCTAGTATTAATATGAAATTAGATAGGAGAAACGAAAATATTTTGAAATCCCAGGAAAAGTGTGATGTATTTTGATTGTGGTGTTATTTATTATATTGTTTAAAAAACGCACATAACTTCGAAAAGTTAGAGGGTGCTGCGTGCCCGGTATCAAACCCCCGACCCCCGTAATAGGAAGCAGACGTATTAACCACTAGACTATCAGCGCTCTGTCTAACTTAGTAAGCGAATAACTAACTCCTGTTCAAGCAAGAAAAGTTCGCTTTTGTGTAAGACTGAAAGATAGGTTGAATTCACGATATATGAGGATTCTGCTTAGGTATTCTATTTCGAGAATTCACGAGATATGCGAGTCTCTGAATTATTACTGCGAGTGTTGTGTTAGTTTGGAAATATGTGAATTTGGTGGAATATTCTATGAATAACTATTTATTTATACTTAGTAGGTACCTTCAAGTTGCCTAGCTAGGTTGCGCGTGGATTTAGACTTTATAAAATGTTGGTGGAACTTTTTGGCTCTCCGGAATAAAAAGGGTGCAAGCGATGTTAAAAAAAAACCGGAACCCCTCAATAAGAAACTATCGCCTTTTAACCAATATGCTATATTGCTGTAGTGGTGTAGCCCAAATAACAGTATATTTAATAAAAACTGCCCAAGTGCGAGCCGGACTCATGCACCGGGAGTTCCGTACCCTGGTAATTATTTTGTTGTTTAAATTATTATCTTCAGCTGCACATATAAGTTTGTAATCGTGTAGAGGCATGCAGCCTCTTTTAAGACCGGCAGCTGCGAAGAAAGCAACACACTTTGCAGCTGTCACTTAGAGAACACAATTTGAATTCGGAACGATTCGTAAATATTGTAAATATTGTAAATAATACGATGCAAATCGTAATGTGTTGTGGCTTAAAGGAACCCTTATTATAATAAGGGTTCCTTTTTCCCTTTTGATGTATGGAACCCTAAAAACAGGTAGTATTCGATCTAAACATAATTTCCGCGCTGTAAGCGAAACATCGAAATGGTAGTTCCAATGCAGATATTATACGTACGAGTACATAATATAATATGAGGTACGAGTACATAATAATAATATTAGGGTTTCGTTTAAGGATTCTATTTCGAGTTTTCGGTACACACCGACACGTGTAGCATCTGAATTATTTACACGTGTAATCTTCGGATAAGTGATAGGTATGAGAAACCTATCCAATTTTGTTGTCTTATTTTTTCTTTAATAAGTACTTTAGTCTGGTACTTATGGCAGAGTTCCTGAATTATAAGATCAGAAATCTGCACCAGAACCAAGGCTATCTCTATCCTTGTTAATATCTAAGGCTTGTACCTAAATGTTTAAGTTCCTTGTTAATATTAGCTTTGATTGCTTGCAGTTCTATTATCTATACCTAACTAGCTAATGCCCGCGACTTCTTCCGCGTGGATTTAAGTTTCTAAAATCCCGTGGGAACTCCTTGATATCCTGGGATAAAAAGTAGCCTATGTCCACTCTCCGGGTTTCAACTAACCCATGCAAAAAACACGTCATTCCAACATCAAACCAACACACTAATAATCTAAAAAAAAATCTTAGGAATACTGGAGGGTGTAGGTAAGTCAAGCGAATAACATGCAAATCTCCAAGAAATTGTGCAGGTTAAAGGATTTCACACCAGTGAGTTGGTAATAACTCTTCGGTTAATCGATGAGTGCAGCTCCATTCAGGAATATGCATGAGAGACCCGAAGGGCTGGCGGTGGGACGCTGATCAGAATTTAAATCGTTTCTTAGCTTTATCTAAAGGCGTGCTCTTTGGTAATATCAGCTTTGCTTTGCTTGTACTTCTATTACCTATTATTCGTAGCTCAACTATAACTTGGTCTTGATAATCTGTTAAATCATAGTTTTAAGTTTATTTATTCTACACCAATGAATTTACGAGTAGGTACGAGGGACACAATCTGCTGTGAGTGGATACGAACTGCATTCGATCCGAATCCATGAAAATACGTTCTGAAGTAGTCATAGAACTATTTGTATGGTAGTTTACGCACTAGATTCGACTTCCGTCATCCGGGTCCTCTCCATCAACCTCGAGTCTCCAATTTGGACCAAAGTAATCATAATCCTGTTTCACATTACTTATCTCGAATTTAAATTGGACATAATATTCACGCAGCAGAAAAGTAGCAAGGATCAAAGATTGGATTACTGCGTAAGCAATATCCAAGTTCGGTCCGAGTTTTTGGTAAGTATCCGTATTTTCACGAATTCGGATCGGATGCAGTGCGTAACCGCTTTAACGAGGAAATCCGTAGGAGAACCAAAATTACCAACAATGGACTATTAAATTATTGAGTAAGTAGGTACTGATGGTAGATTGTGAAGCCTCCATCAAGTAAGACGAAATCAAATGGTTCGCATTTGCGATGTATAACCGTTTTGGCGCATGGAAGTCTCTTCACCTACCTACCTATGTCCAACTGTGGGTGTTTATCCGTTGATAATAAATGATGATAATGTATCGTTTTGACAAAATATCTGGCTTGGTATGTCAGCTTGGCAGTCTGGTATGCTAGAAAGGAGTAGTATTTACCAGGTAGACTTTAATTGAATCAAAGTACAAGCCCTGCTCGCCGCAGACCGCCAGGATCGCGGTGAGCCGTTCGGACCAATTATACGAGGGAGTAAATGCATTCGATTTACTTTACACCTGAACACGTCGACGAGCAATGTATTGATTTTTTCGCTCTTAATTGCTGCTCATACAGTTCTTGGAAAATGGAATTAGGGTCGAAACGCATGAGCGGTTAACGATACGGTCACAGTACAGCAATGTACCTATAATATGAGTGCGCGTAGAGGTATTTTGTGGCGTGAGTACATACTATGTGAATAGTGGTATAAGTATCTATGATAAAAATTGATAAATTTTATTTAAGTATCACTTATGGAACGATAAAACTCGATAAATTATATAAGTCTCATTTATGGACTAAGAGCTCAAACCAGACCTCCGACACAGCAACCAACACACCAACACAGGAGACACACAACCGCCTGCCACATATGGAGCCTTGCAGTGACTGGCAATGCATAACCTGATTCTTAATACTATTCTGAAGAAAATATAGAAAAAATAAGACTTTATACTTACATCTTTATTACCTGTTATCTCGCAAAGCCACTATGATCGAAAACCACTATTTTTTTATTCTTTTGTTTGTAAAAAATGGAAATATAGGCTTAACTCTTTTTTTTTTTTTTTTTAAATCGTAAAATCATAAAATAAATTAATCTTTTTTTCTTTTTTGTCAGCCCTAGCACAGACTACGGTCTATTTGGGCTGCAAAATTCCAAACACCAGTCTGTTTTTTATCTAGTGCTTTGGTCTATAAAAAATGGTGAAAAATGTTTCTCTTTAAATTAAGTCTATTACTAAATAAATAAAAAAAAAAATCGAAACTTCATAGTCGCTGATTGTTTCTTCCTGTGTTGGGGACAATACGCAGCGAAACTTTCAGCTTTTATAAAATAACGAAGGTCTGGCACGCGCTGGCTCTCTCTCTATTAACTGCTGACTAAAATTACTTCAGTAGCGTAACTTTTTCACTGTCGATTGCTTCTAAACACTTCTTTTTACAGCTTCCTATAGAAGTACGCTACGCTCTTGCGTATACCATGCGTTCTGTAGTTTCAATTTTAAAGTGAAAATGTCTATTTTCATAAGAGTTAGGAAGCTTTTATGGAAAGCACGGCACTGCAGCTTAAGTCAAACCTTACTGAATACTATCTACTCGTAATTATTATAGGTAATAGCAGTGTAACATTCTCAATGGGAAGCTGTCCTCACCTAAATCAGCTTGATAAACGATCCGTTATGTGTGAAAGATGAGAACAGAAACTTGTATAGGTAGGGGAAGTCCGGGAGACTTGCTCAGATGGGAGAGTTGAACCACCTTTTAAAATTCAGCTTAAATTTCGCGCTTATGAAACGTCAAGACGGTCATTGGTAAAGCGTGGGAGGCCAATAACCAGCACGCCGCCATTTTTTACAATGGCTGGTTTGTTTGGCTATCAGGCTCGGAAAAGTGTTTTTGTTACGACGGAGTAAATTTTATTAATTTATGTATTTTTGAGATTGCGGCCGTGTTTATAGAGTTACGTATTGTGTGTTATTACTATTGTACTGCCTGATTATTGTAGTTTAACATGTGCTAAGTATTTTTTTGCTAAGATGGATTGTTTTTTCTGTGAGTAAAATTTAATGTCAAAGTAGTATATGCGGGAGAGTTGAACCATGGCGGGTGCGGGAGATGTGTCCAGTGGTTCATGTCTCCCTCTACAGTGTTTGTATGCGAAAATTTGAAGTTTTATTTAATAAATTTAGAAATTTAGAAAGAAAACTTTGTAAACTAAACAAGGTTCGAAACAAAAAGCCCAGAGAAAGTAAACTGGAAAAGGCTAAAAAAATAAAAATGTTAATGATGATAGTGAAACCGAGCGTGAAGACGTATGTGAAGATGTAGCGTACGCTGATAGTTCCAGTAATAGTGATTTTGCAGAATTCCTGACGTGAATGATCGTTGGTATTGTTTTGTTTGCACATCAGAAGAAATTATGACTATACGTTTATGTGGTTTATGCCGAAGATATTATGTCCATGAGATATGCGTAGGAGTTACACAAGATATTGATGAAAAGGTTAAGAAAGACCAACAAATTTGATTAAAGAAACGTTATATATTTAACTTTGTTGGTGAAATGTTTAATAATTATGTTGATTGTGGAATGTTAAAGAATATGTTGAAATTTTCTTTTTTTAGGGTTCCGTACCTAAAAAGGAAAAACGGAACCCTTATAGGTAGGTCTTATAGCACAAGTACAGGAATAAATCTGAAAACCTCGAATTTGTGGTTACATCATTAAAAAAAATGTGTTTCAATTTTCAAAATAAGATAACTATACCAAGTGGGATATCATATGAAAGGGCTTTACTTGCACATTCTAAAACAGATTTTTATTTATTTTTATGTATAATAGTTTTTGATTTATTGTGCAAAATGTTGGAAAAAAATTCCGAGTGCGCGAGTCTGACTCACATCAGTTTTTTCTTTATAAGCAAAGCAATAGCTATGTTTATTTATAATTTAATTTCATTTTGTGATGTTTTGTTTAATATATCGAGTATATATAGTGTGATTTAAGCTACAAAATGTTTTTATTTTCCCCTTTAAAATGCTATGTTCAACTCTCCCCAGACCCCGGTTCAAGTGTCCCTCGGGGTGGGGAGAGTTGACCCAAATCCCATTTTTCATTCAAATATATATAACATATTTCTATATTATAATTTCGAAAAAGTAATTATGCATAAGTAATCCTAAATAAATAAGCTACTGTTTATAATTACAATTGAATCACTAAGCCTCATTTATAAGAAAATACGACACTTTAAGCAAAAAGCGGTTCAACTCTCCCGGACTTCCCCTACTTGAAGTCCTTGTGGGTTACTAACTAAAATTATATATTTTAGTGCCAAAGAGAAAGTCAGATATTATGTTTTAATAGCAGAGTCCAGAATAAGTTATAGCTAATTGCCGATTGTAAAAGTTAGGTTGAAAGGACAATTGCGACAGTCTAGAAGTTGTTTAATTTATACGATTTCCTAACCACGCACGTTCCTATGCAATATATTTTATTCATGCCCCACCTTCGTAACAAGCAAACTTTATTTTCTCAGTAAAGCTTAGCCTTACTGGTCCGAGTCAAGACAGAAAATCCCAACAGACCCTAGCTAGCCTCTGTTAGCGATTGTTATTTACACCGACCGCACGATCAGCGGCGTAGGTGCTTGATTAGTGTTTACTATTTACACAAAACGGTCTTTGTACTGCTGTAATGCCTAGGAATTCGAATAGACTGTGTTTTTGTGCTATTAATAATAATTGTATAGCTAATGCTGTACAAAAGGAATAAGTGCGAATTATCAACAGTCTTACTAACACGTTTTTAGGGTTAGGTACGTAACTGAAGGGTGCCAACGGGGTCCTAATACTAAGACTTCGCTTTTCATCTGTCCGTCCGTGTGTCTGTCAGCCACTATCTCGTAAACCATAATAGCTAATTCTGTGAAATTTTTACATAATGTATATTTCTATAGCCGCTATTACACAAGTACGTACTTACTAAAACTTTCATCAAAAATGACGCTGTGAACATTTTTAAAAACTAAAAAGAGTTATTTCTTCTATGATGGTACGCAACACTTCTTGTGCGAGGCCGACTCGCACTTGACCGATTTTTTTAATGAATCACCTTTTTGACGGTCTGTTTGTCTGTTCGGCACACTTTCAACAATAATTCTAATCTCATTGTACGAATCTACTTGCCACTGTCCTTGGCCAGTGTAAATCGGACAAAAGCAGGGAAGGTCAAGTTTGATAACATTTATTGTATTATTTCTTTTTGTGGAGAAGTAGACCCTACAACCTCGAATGAGTTCGTTGGTTGAACGTTTAACAAACACATAAATAATGGAGCAAACGTTTACTTTCGCAAGCAATATCCTCCCTTTTTATTCCAGTTGGTGTAGCATATAAATAACTTCATTGCTCTAATAATAATATGTTTTTGTTTGAACACGTTTGTATGAACAGGCAAAATTAGTTTAGCATAAATTCACCCAAAGTTGGTATTTTTAGTGTTACTTCTCATGTTAAGGCTCGTTCGCACAGGGACTTCTTTGAAGATCATCAGTTCTGTATCCACATAAAAATATAAAAATAGCTAAGTTTCCTACATTTTTTTTTCGGAATTGTATATGATTTAGGCGGGTATGATTTTTATATATAGGTAGAAATAAACGCCAGAAAACCCATGAAGATTTGCAGCACTACCCTAGGTATCGTAGCTTTGAGGAAACACCGCATAAAGACGTTAGTTTCTACAATTTTTATGAGAGGTAGAAATTAACTACATGATAATGGTACCCAGATGAGACTGGTTTCTAGGAAGACAAGTGCAATCGTAGCGAGAAGCTGGTATAAGGGCAAAATATTCTTCAGTAATCCTCCATTATGAACCTGAAAAGAAAAACTAACTGAGCCGAGACTTTTAATCATAATTTTTACTACGAAATTAAGAGTTCTTTGTATATTTATTTAACTTATTTTACTTTGGGGGGTAAGGGGGTGCACTAACATCTTAGCACCCCAATTGTCAACCTCACCTGCACGTGGTGCCCCCTGCGAATCAGCAAACGAGGCAATGACGACCGAAAAATGGCGGGATATCCATTCCAAATTGCTGGGCTCTAAAATAACACAGACCAGAGACGGGCAGCAGCGTCACTGGTGCGAAGCAGCCTACAGCCCTGCGCTGACCAACCCGCCTGCCCAGCGTGGTCAGTATGGGCACTACTTCCAATGAGCAGCGCCAACAGACAAAGGCCCCCAGTTCCCGGCAGCCCTGCTATTCCCGACTACGGTAGCGGTCGCGGTCACGGCAGGGCAGGGGGTGCTAAGAATCACCGGGCTACGGATGGCTACCATACCAAACGATTCTATTTGGCAACATATAACACCAGGACACTGAGATCGGATGAAAGCCTAGCCGAACTTGAGGTAGAGTTGGAAAAAATCAAGTGGCATATTTTAGGATTGTCAGAAGTCCGTAGAGAGGGCGAGGATACTCTGACACTAGAATCGGGTCACGTACTCTATTATCGAGAAGGCGAGCAGGCATCCCAAGGCGGAGTGGGGTTTCTGATCAACAAAGTCCTCGCAAATAACATCGTGGAGATCAGTAGTGTGTCGACGAGGGTAGCATATGTTATAGTTAAATTAAACCACCGATATTCACTGAAAATAGTGCAGGTCTATGCGCCCACGTCGACATACTCTGATGAAGAAGTAGAGGCCGTATATGAAGACATCATCGAGGCTATGGACAAGACTACCAAATCCTACTTCACGGTGGTTATGGGGGACTTCAACGCAAAGGTGGGAGTACAAGAACGCAACGAATCGAGGATTGGACCCTATGGAGTTGGTGACAGGAATCACAGGGGGCAAATGCTGGTCAACTTCCTAGAAAGGCGAGGCTTGTTCTTAATGAATACATTTTTCAAGAAAAGTGCTCGTAGGAAGTGGACTTGGCAGAGCCCCGATAACATAACCAAAAATGAGATTGACTTCATCGTGACTGATCGTAGGGATATATTCAGAGATGTCTCCGTGATTAACAGGTTTAATACTGGAAGCGATCACCGACTCGTAAGAGGCTCTCTTAATATAAACCTTCAGCTCCAGAGACGACGTCTGATGAGGTCAACTCTTCGCCCTACACCATGCCAACCCATAGATGCAACAGAAAAGTTCCAAATAGAACTTAGGAACCGATTCGAATTGCTGGAAACCACCGACGAAGTTGATCAGAAATATGGCGATCTTGTGGATGTCGTTCGGGAAGTGGGGGGTAAGTTTTGTCGAAAAGAAGGCAAAACCTTTCCATCCAAGATCTCTAGTGAGACCCTGGATTTGATGCAACAGAGACGGGAAATGTCCTCAACTTCGCCAGAGTGGCGGTCTCTAAACAAGCTCATTAAAAAGCGAATACGTTTCGATATCCGTGCTGCCAACACCCGCAGTATAAAAGATGCGATCGAACGCAATAAAGGGGCTAAAGTATTCGCTAAGAGTCTTGGGAGGAGCCATCTGACGAAGTTGAGAGCATCGGATGGCCGAACTGTTGCTTCAAAACCAGAGGTGCTAGCTGAGATCGAGCAGTTCTACGGGCAACTCTACTCTGCCCATGCTCCAAAACCTGCACCCACCCAAACCGCGAACGACAAACGTGCGAGACTTGTGCGCCACTATACCGATGACCTCCCGGATATCGACGTAGGCGAGATTAGTATAGCTCTCGGGCAGCTGAAGAATAACAAAGCCCCAGGGGATGACGGTATTACAGCGGAGCTCCTGCGCGCAGGAGGAAAGCCAATTCTCAACAAGCTTAAAGACCTCTTTAATACCGTCATCAAAACTGGCATAACACCTGAAAAATGGAGTAGAAGTGTTACTGTGCTCTTTTTCAAAAAAGGAGATAAAAGTCTGCTCAAGAACTACAGACCAATCTCACTTCTAAGCCATATTTATAAGCTGTTCTCGAGGGTGATTACGAATCGTCTCGCCCGAAGACTTGACGAATTTCAGCCTCCGGAGCAGGCGGGGTTTCGACAGGGCTACAGTACCGTAGACCACATCCACACGCTACGGCAGATTATACAGAAGACTCAAGAGTATAATCTACCCCTCTGTCTAGCGTTTGTGGACTACGAGAAAGCCTTCGATTCCATCGAGACCTGGGCTGTTCTGGATTCATTGCAGCGATGCCAAGTCGACTGGCATTATATCCAAGTGTTGAGATGTTTGTATGACTCCGCCACCATGTCCGTCCAAGTCCAAGACCAACAAACCAATCCAATCCCTATACGAAGAGGTGTGAGGCAGGGAGATGTAATATCCCCAAAACTTTTCACCTGTGCCTTAGAAGACGCGTTTAAGGAATTGGACTGGAAAGGTCGAGGCATAAACGTGAATGGCGAAAATATCTCACACTTGCGATTTGCGGACGACATAGTTCTATTGGCTGAATCGCTACAGGATCTTGAGGAAATGCTGATCGAGCTTAGCTGTTCTTCCAGACGAGTAGGTCTTGAGATGAACATAGACAAAACGAAAGTAATGATTAACGAGCACGCTATCTCAAGACCCGTCACCGTCGGGAATGTTAGCATCGAAGTTGTTCAAGAATATAACTACCTCGGCCAGATTATACAACTCGGCAGGAACAACTTCGACAAGGAGGCTGACAGAAGAATTCAGCTGGGCTGGGCAGCATTTTCAAAGCTACGTCAGGTCTTCGAATCGTCGATACCGCAAAGCCTTAAGACTAAGGTCTTCAATCAGTGCGTCCTACCTGTGATGACGTATGGAGCAGAAACGTGGACACTGACAGTTGGCCTCGTCCACAAACTAAAGGTCGCTCAGCGCGCTATGGAGCGAGCTATGTTGGGTATTACTCTCAGGGATAAAATCCGGAACGAGGAAATTCGCAGAAGAACAAAAGTGACCGACATAGCTCAAAGGATTAGCAAGCTGAAGTGGCAATGGGCAGGTCATGTCTGTCGCAGAACCGACGGCCGATGGGGCAGACGTGTTCTGGAGTGGAGACCGCGTACCGGTAAGCGCAGTGTGGGACGACCTCCTGCCCGCTGGACCGATGACCTGAAGAAGGTGGCGGGGAGCGGGTGGATGAGGAAGGCGGAGGACCGTGTTTGGTGGCGCGCTCTTGGAAAGGCCTATGTCCAGCAGTGGACGCATACAAGCTGATGGATGTATATTTATGGATAGAATTCTTTAACTTATAATTCTTATAGTTACATAACTTAGTACTGGACTAAAAGTAGGAAAATAAAATATTTGTCGATGCTAGCACAAAGTTTTAACCAATTGGGATTGGTCAGATCTCAATTCTAACTAGGTACCTATAGTAAATTGTTTGGTCTTTTCGAAGTTTAGAGACTATTTGATTAAATTTTTGTTCAAACAAATTAAAAATATCTCAAAGAATCATTCACTTTTAGAATTGTGATTATAGTTTTAATAAATAAAATACTATAATACTTTTAATTATGTACTTGACGCCAATATAATTATTCAAGTACAAAATTCAAATTCATCAAATTATACAAAATATTAATTGTGATAGTTACTGTCGAGTGTCAATAAATGAAATAAACATTGAGTAATTAAAATGAAAATTACTTTCTCTTTGCTAGAAAATTTGAATTCAGTGTCATAATTTTACGCAGCTCTTACTCGTATATTTTAAACAGCAAAAACATTATGGCAGACCCCAGCCAGACCCGATAAATCTTATAACTAAGTAATTTTAATTTCGAACAAGGTTTTCCCAGAGCTACGCTAACTTCATTAAACAACTAATTGAATTTATGTGGATGCCGGATTGATCAGTATTTTATGAATTTGTCTAGACGTTTTCAATTTGAATAGATAACTTATACCTAAAGCATTCTATGACTAGAGACATAACGACGACGGCATGCCATCACGCCTTGTATTTGTCTAGACCTTTATGTAAGGGTACGTACACATCTGTCGTATGCGCCGCGAATACACAACACTCGTTCTGCATGCACATTGTACACGCACAGTAAAGTTATCGCAACTGTTTCGCCTCTTTAATTACAACTCACACAAGGCTTGCATAATACGTGCGTTCTGTAAGCTTTTTTTTTAATTATATATACTAGCGCTTGGCTGCAATCAGACTTGCTAGCAAGTGATGATGCAGCCTAAGATGGAGTGCGCTTGCCTAGAAGTTGCCTATTCACTCTTGACTTGAAGGTACCCATATTATAGGTGGAAGGGAAAACTGATGCCGGAAGGGCGTTCCATATCAGCTTGCAGGCCACTCGCATAGTTGCTCCGTTAGAAGTATCCCTTACTTATAAATTCTTCTTCATGATGTTGGACGATAACGATATTATTTTCTTCAGTACATTCTATAGCAGCAATACGTCTTCAACCTGTGGTAGTTACAAGTGTAAATTTAAAATTTATAACACCCCCGACAAGTGAAGGTTACAGTAACTCGAAAAGAGCTGATAACTTTCAAACGGCTGAACCAATTTTCTTGTATTATAGCTAACAAGTGTAAATTAAAAATTTATAACACCCCCGACGATCCAAAGTATTTGAGTTTTCCAAAACATCATTTTCAAATAAATAATTATGTATTTATTAGGCAACGTCCATCTTGACAGCTTGACATTTGTCTATTGACATAATATTATGAACCTAACGGTTATCTAACCTTCTTTTCTACAAGAAAACTAGAAAAGAGCTGATAACTCTTAAACGGCTGAACCAATTTTTTAGATTATAGCTAAGAACACTCTCGATCAAGCCACCTTTCAAACAAAAAAAAACTAAATTAAAATCGGTTCATTCGTTTAGGCGCTACGATGCCACAGACAGATACACAGATACACAGATACACAGATACACGGATACACAGATACACAGACACACAAATACACAGATACACACGTCAAACTTATAACACCCCTCTTTTTGGGTCGGGGGTTAAAAACACTATCAATCAAGCCAACTTTCAAACAAAAAAAACTAAATTAAAATCGGTTTATTAGTTTAGGAGCTACGATGCCACAGACAGATACACAGATACACACGTCAAACTTATAACACCCCTATTTTTGGGTCGGGGGTTAAAAATCAAAGTGAGCAGGTGAACCGGGAGGAGCTGGTGGCGGCAGGTGAGGAAGCCAACACGCGTGCTACATGCAGACAGCGCTGGCGTGAATTTTGCGTGGCGCGTAATTTGTGCTCACAGGCGATGTACAAGCGGCACGCGAACAGTCGTGCTGCTTATATGCCGAGTGCAGCAAAACCCTTTCGCAAACCAGTGCATTCGCCAGATATGCACGCATCCTTATGCCATATCATTCAAGGTAATTCACGTGGAACCAACATCCTTATACTCGTAGCCTGAACGTGTTGCTCGCAAACCATACGTTTGCCGCACACTTACAGGTTGCGCGCGGAGCGATCCATTGTTGGTTTTTCAGACGAACATTATGAGGCGCACTCTGTGTCGGGGACAGATTCGAACACTCGAAAGTGCGAGTGTCCATCATGTAGTATTACTGGCATTACGTAAAAGCAAATTATTGTGTTAAAGAATATTAAGTTTTAACAATTCGAATTAAAAATAAGTATTGAAAAAAAAAATTCCTTAATTCTTGAAAAATGAAACTGTTGGAGCTGAGGAAAATCTGTCATTTTTGAGGCAAGAGAACAACTTCCAAATTATTTCTCAATTTATTTTAAAATCAAATTTTGTCGTTGAACGTAGTTTAAACGCGGTTGAGTTCTAAATTGCTTGCGATTTTATTCACCATAGAAGTCGCTTAATACGAGTTAGTCGGAAATAGGAAGACGGCAAACAGTCAAAATGTACGGTTGCAAATTATATTTCTGTCCTCTGAGTACCTCTTTACTAGCCAAAATTAGATGGATAGAGCCACTGTAACTGTTACACTACGATTTTGATGGTACTGTTACACCAATTCTGATGAAATCCGGTACAGAAATAGCTTGCATCTCGGAGATTAACGTAGGATAGATACTTTTTAGCCCAGAAAATTCCACGCGAACGAAGTGACGGGTATCTTCTAGTGATAATTTAACAAAAAATAAGTAAGTAATACATAGAAGTTTATTAATTCACGTAAGATGAATCTTTGTTACATAAGAGAATTACGCTAAGTTTATTATCTATAACAATTCTATACTTAATATTATGAATGCAAAAGTGTGTCTGTCTGCTAGCTTTTTACAGCCCATCTGTTTAACGACACATTCGTCGCGGTTATCGTATAGTGACTGCAAGTGAGTATATGAAAAACCGCGGCGTTTGTTCATCAAAACTAAACACGTGTGTTTCCACCCCGGTGGCGTTCAGGAAATTGCTGCGTTTTATTCTGTTTGCTTTAACTACACCTGTCACTGCATTTCTGAGGGGTCTTAAATTAAATTGAAAACAGGGTTGAGTTAATAGTCAACGCTACTGCTTGTTGTAAAGGATTTTAGCTTTTGCTTTGTTGGTAAAGTAAATATTTACGTAGCTGATGCCCACGACTCCTTTGTGGATTGAGGCTATTTTCAAGATCTACTTGGAGTTTCTCAAAAACTATGCTTAGTGGGGACTGGGGGTCTAAGTCATAGAGATAATCAACATGAAAAAGCGCAGTTTGACATGACGTGGGTGGCGACCCCCTGCCAGACACCTCTTTACGGGGGTCTGGCAGGTGGTTGCCACGACAATTTAAGTGTCTGGCAATGCATTACGTGATTTCTAATACTATTCCGAAGAAAATGTAAAAAAATTAGACTTCATACTTTGGCGAAAGAGTTTTTACACCTTTATTACCTGTTATCTCCCAAAGCCACCATGATCCAAACTTCATAGTCGCTGATCGTTCCTCCCTGTGTTGCATGCACAGAGAAACTTCCAGATTTCATAAAATAACAAAGGTCTGGCACGCGCTGGCTCTCTTTCTCTCTATGACTAAAGGTCGCTGCATACGTAACGTGTTTTTTCCGATTTCTCGAACTACTATTGGACAACTGGAACGCCCCGCCCCATCCGTTTTCTAATTGTCCAATAGTATTTCGAGAAATCAAAAACACGTTACGTATGCAGCGACCTTAATTCAATAAGTTTATTGCTGGTAGGTATAAGTCACGAAGGAAATTTAAAAAAAAATGTAAAAAAATAACCCTATCACCTTATCACGGATTTGGGTTTCCTATTATTATCGACCAGACGAGGCGATCCTAATTTTCCTACTAAAGCTTCATTAATTTTAGCTCACGTCGTAATTATTTAGCTTGCATTGTCCATGTTAATAGCAATTTGGTTACAAACAATAGGTTATGCATGATCTCATTAAATATACGAAATATTATACCGCATGCAGAATACTAGGACCGTATACATTTTGAAAATAGCTCCAAATCTGTGGCCAAGTCATGTAGATATGCAATCAATGACGTACGACTGTGCTTGCATGGAAGGCAGGGCCGGCTAAAGGCAAAACACACAAAACTGAGATGCAATGCCGCCGCATCGTTAATAACGGCAACTTGGCACGACGCTTCGCAAAAAACATCTTCCGAATAGATTTGCATCGCGCATTCTTCTGATGGTTACTTCCTTACTTAATAATAAAAGAAGTTCTACACGCTTTTTAGGGTTCCGTACCTCAAAAGGAAAAACGGAACTCTTATAGGATCACTTTGTTGTCTGTCTGTCTGTCTCTCCGTCCGTCCATCCGTCCGTCACAACACACAATATAGTCATTGCATGATTACATCGCTGACAACGATGCAGTAAAAAATACGCATCAGTGTAGGAGGAATTCAGACCTAGTTTTTCAAACGAATGACATTGGATACATAAATCTATACGTGCACAGTTAATAGCAGAGGCGTTGCCAGTTCCCATTCGAGGGTTATTTATCCCATTAACGCCGCAAGAGCTGTTTTGTGACGCAATAATATTTGCATCCCCGTTACTTTTGTTGGCAGTGGGTACGGGTTAATTCCACATCGGAACGCGATGCGCGTCTGTTCTGACAGCTTTATAGGGTTAACATGCGTGTTTGGACCGGGGTATAAGTTTGGGCGCAATTTATATCCGGGGCTATTTATAACCCTGCTGTATTTACCAGTTGCACTAATGAATAGTAGATCTTCATGGGTAATATTTTTTTTTAACCCCCGACTCAAAAAGAGGGGTGTTATAAGTTTGACGTGAGTATCTGTGGCGTCGTAGCTCCTAAACTAATGAACCAATTTTAATTTAGTTTTTTTTTTGTTTGAAAGGTGGCTTGATCGAGAGTGTTCTTAGATATAATCTAAGAAAATCGGTTCAGCCGTTTGAAAGTTATCAGGGCCCCAAGTCTACTATTGCAATTGTGTTTCAGTTGTCTATCAATGACATCTTAATTGTTACTTTTAGCAATTTTGGTAGTCTACTAATTCAATGGCGTCACAATTGCTTTCCGATGGCGTGCCACTGACACTTCAATGACGCAATTGTAAATAGTTGGTAGTCCCGTACTTAATGACAAGCCAATGATCGAATGTATGCGTAGTCTGCTAATAGTTTGACAGCTGCAATGACCATTGAATCGCCAGTGAACTATCATTGATGCGCCATTGTGCTGTCATTGCTTTTAAGCCAGTGTTTGTTTGGTTTTACGGGTTTAACATCATGTTTAGCAATAGTTTGGGTATTTAGTTGTTATCTTTCTACGTTGTAAGGTGAACACCTAGGCATAATGTCTAGAATAAGATGGAATATTTTGGAATTGGCCAACGCGGTTGATACTCAGGAGTTGATATTGATACTCGCTTGCTAAGGAGCAATATAGACCCCTTTCAGGATATATCCTTTGTAAAAATGTTTCGCCTTGGGAAGGAAACTGTACAGGAGCTAGTGGAGCAGCTCACTCCACTTATTCCGAGACCACAACGGAATGATGGAATATTTGCGGAGACGAAGGTTAGAAAACAACTTCAAATTATCATTGCTTATCTCTAAAGGCATGGCTATAATCTAAGAATACATGAAGTTGGTAGGTATGAATGTAATGTATTACTGTTGCAGATTCTGATAGCCCTAGCATTTTATACACCATCTCATACCAGACATTAGTTGGGCAGAGTGCCCTCCACAGAAGACTGTGTCAAGAGCTGTGAGGCAAGTTACAGAGACACTCAATGCCAAATTTAACAAATATGTTAAATGGCCCATCCAGCATGACCGGAATGCCATGAAAGCTAAGTGAGAAATTCAACTTTTCCTAACTGTTGTAGGTTTCCTAATGTTGGTTGGATTTTCAGGTGACAGTGGCTATCCTCTGAAGAAAACAAAGATCACCCCAATCCTCAACACCATAGAGGGAACACCATAGCACAATTTTTATTTAATGCACTCAATAGACTGCACTCAATAGAGTTGAACTCTGTATAGTTTTATTAAATAAAATCCTGTTTGAGACAGTATATGAAAAAACCGGCCAAGTGTGAGTCAGACTTGCGCACTGAGGGTTCCTTACTCGGGTATTTTTCCAACATTTTGCATGATAAATCAAAAACTATAAAAATCTGTTTTAGAATGTACAGTAAAGCCCTTTTATATGATACACCACTTGGTATAGTTATCTTACTTTGAAAATTGAAACAGGTTTTCATTTTTTTTTAAATGATGTAACCACAAATTCGCGGTTTTCAGATTTATTCCTGTATTTGTGCTATAAGACCTACCTACCTGCCCAATTTCATGATTCTAGGTCAACGGGAAGTATAGGTTTTACCTACTTATAGGTATAACCTTTAGGTTTCTTGACAGACACGACAGATGGACGGACAGACAGACACAAAGTGATACTATAAGGGTTCCGTTTTTCCTTTTGAGGTACGGAACCCTAAAAAAAGGGTGTCCTAGACAAATAAACTATAGCAAATATTATAGTTTGATTGATAGGTGTTTTATTTACAAATTATTTTTTTCAGATGTTTGCTCCGAGCACATGCATTGCATTACAGTCCAATCACCACAGGCAAGATTGTGAATGCATGTTATATTTTGCACAGTATTGCAAACAAGACCAACGCACGTGCCTCCACTCATGCCTGTGGAAGCTCTTCATCTGCAACAGGTATGTGATTTAATTTTTGTTTATTCTTTAAAAAAAAACAACAAATTTCCACAAATATGTTTATTCATTTAACATAAAAAGATTAAAATATCCTTAATATATAAGAGTAATATTATTATGAATTAAACAACATTATTGTATATTTTAGGATGAACACAATTCAAGGGCCGAGAGTTGGAAAGTGCTATTGATGGACAGCATTCACAAAGCCATCGAGTTAACCAAGGTCTGCTTGAAGGTAGAGTGCTGCAGCAGGCTCTCATCAACAGGCTGTGGAGAAATGCATGAAATTAATAATAAATAATTGAAATAAATGATTTTGAATTTTGACTAGACTTTGATTAGATTTTTAAAGAAAAAATAATATTTCTTTCCTATAATCCGCATAACTGTTTAGCGATTATAGCGAAACATAGGAATATTAATTTTTCTTTAAATATCATGGAATTCCACAATGTAATGTCTGTTTCTATTCAATATTTGATTAGATTAATATTGGAAACTCCAAGCATAGTGATTCATAATAATTTGCTGATCTGACACCATTACCAGAGTATTTTCCATTTAATTTTTTTGAACAGACACTAAATTGTACCTTGAATGTAGTCATCAGATTCTGATTCTGATAGCTGTTTTGTGGGACATTTCTGAAAACAATAAACTACTGTTTATTCAATACTAGAGGATGCCCGCGGCTTCGCCCGCGTGGATTTCGGTTTTTTAAAATCCTGCAGGAACTCTTTGATTTTTCGGGATAAAAAGTAGCCGATGTCCTTCCCCGGGATGTAGCCCATGTCTGTACCAAATTTCATCACAATCGGTTCAGCGGTTGGGCCGTGATAACGTAGCAGACAGACAGACAGACACACTTTCGCATTTATAATATTAGTATGGATAATATAATGACTAAATGTTTTTAAATATTAAATGAATAAAAAGGCAACCTTTTTCGAGGGGAATGCAACACTCGTTGCATCTCCTGCTCCTCCTGCTGTCCTGTTAAATACAGCAGCAAACTTTTCAATTGCTGCAGCCAGCCTAGCAGCAGCTTGGTTTGTTGCAGTCCCCAGTCTGACAATTGCTGCAGCCAAGTTCTCCGTCGCCTGGGCTTGAGCCAAAATGCGTCTGCATTTTGGCCTCGATATCTGCTCAAGCCTGGCCTGCGAACGCCGCTTAGCCAGGCTTTGCCCCGTCACTGGTGCGGTTGCAGTGACAGGAATGGCTCTCCAAATAGTCTAGCAGTGACGAAATCTGCTCCCCTACTACCATTTTCGCAGTCCCTTATAATATTCACACTTCACAGATTTAAATATTCTGTCTACCTAGGTAGGTATTCGCAAGTCGCCTCAAAAATCAAAAATCAAAATACTAAAATAATTGACATTTAATGTCAATTATATAAATACTTTTTTTATTGAAAATATTACAATAAAACTTAAAGCTAGCCTTATCTAATTACTATACAAATCATGCCCGCGTGGAATGGTGCCAAGAATACTGGCTGCATTTCCGCGTTGGACAGCCAGGCTGATCCGTTGCGCAAAAAATGAGCCAGCCCTTCTGTCACCCGATGAGGCTATTAAACGCAATTAATGTCAATTCGACAATTACAGATGAAATATAATTATTTTTGACATTTTATTTTTTAGATCGCACTTAAAATTTTTCTTTTTGGCTTATTATGATAATTTTACTTAAGGCTTAATCTTTAAAACACAAATAGATAACATTTATAATCGAATCTAGCTTAAATAAACGTTTTTAATATGTATTATTTTTTTTGGACTCATTTCGGCAAACGCTTTTTGAGCAAATGGCAATACCAACTACAATGCAACTACAATCCAATTACAAGACCATCGGTCGACCATTGTGAATTTAGTAGACTACGAAATTGTGAACCAATGGTAATTGAATTAAAATTGCATTGTAGTTCAATGACAAATCATGTAAAATAGCAGACTTGGGGCCCAGCTCTTTTCTAGTTACTGTAACCTTCACTTGTCGGGGGTGTTATAAATTTTTAATTTACACTTGTAACATCAAGGAAAAAAGCACAGCTGCAATAATACCTGATGGCCAATGCTGAGGAGTTTAAGCGCATGATATGAAGCGTGTTTATTAAAAACATGCCTTTTTATTCTTAATTTGAATCATCATGATCAACTCATCGGCCCGGTCCACTATTCTGTACAGGTCTTCTTTCAGAATGAGAAGGGTTTAGGCCATAATTACACCACGCTTGCCAAGTGTAGATTGGCCTACTTCATATACTATATATATACTTTGAGAACTTTATGGACAACTCTAAGGCATGCATGTCTCCTCACGATATTTTCCTTCACCTTAAAAGAAATTAATATTTAACGCAGATAACTCGAAAAAGTAAGAGAACACCGAACCGGCGGAAATATCTACCGACGACGTTTATATCACTATGCCGATATAAATTGTGTTCTGAATGTTACCTATTTTTCCCTAAATTTTTTTTTAATTTTAGTTAAATCTTCGCAAAAAATAGTTACATAAAATTTCACTTAATGGCAATAAAACAGAAATGACTGGGAATTAATCTCAAAACTAATTTGATATGCGCATCTCGAAAGAGGCATCCCTTCTACAAAACGACCGCCATAAAAGATGGACATAAACAAAATTCTTGCCATATTACACACACTGTCTACTTGTTCAGAAAACCAAGAATGCATTACTAAATTGAAATATATATGAAAACTGAACAAAAATCGTACACGTACGTCGTACGTATCGTAACGAGTTGCAAAACGCATGAATTATTTGGAATGACAAGACTAGTATGGTACATAATATTATCTAGTACTTTACAGATGTCGTTGAAATAATGTGAATAATTTAGTGTGATGGGAGTTCTACCAAAGATAGTTACGATAAATTATTAAGAAACTTAATGAGGTAAAAATACCAAAGATTATGTCGAAGCAGTAAACTACAAAAAATAATTGGTTAATATTGTAATACTTATTACGTACCTACTTGGATGTTACTTAGGTGAATAAACTTACTAGATACTTTTTTTACAACCTATTCTTTCTATTATAGGTATGCCGCAATAAACTATTAGCCTTAAAAGTGTGTTTGTTTGTTGTTTAGTCCTTCAATCACGCTGTATCATTTTTGCATGGATGTAGTTAAAGACTTAGAGAGTGGCATAGGCTACTTACTATTCATCTCGGAAAATCAAAAAGTGCAATTTAAAGTGCAAATTTTTAAAAACGCGGGCATCAGCCCAAATAGGTAATAATCCATACTTATAATAATAGAATAATAAACTGTTTACTCGTAAAACCAAACAATATCCAAGCTGTTCACTAGTACGCTAAAGTAAAATTTCAAACTCATTCCCTCAATGTTCCCTCACTTTACTTGTAAAGTTTCTTTTGAAAGTTACTGTACAAGTTAACACCAGTTAGAAATGTAGCTTTTACTAAGAACAGTCGTCAAGAAACTCTCTTTCCAACATAAAGTTCCTTTTTTACCATTATATAAAGTAGGCATTATATTTCTACCTATGCATGCAATTTTATTCGCGTGGATTTAAGGTTTTAAAAATCCCAACTGAGAACTCTTTGATTTTTCGGCATGAAAAGCAGCCTTATGTTTATTTTGAGGAGGCAAGCTGAATTCATAGTATAATAATATCTCGTCTGCATAATATGCTTAATTCATTAATCTAAGATCTCCGTGCCGTCCGTGTCTGGTGTAGGTACGGGTAGAAATATGACATAATATATTATATCATGCCGTAAAAGTTATATCTGAAAAATGTGATTTTTTACAGAACAGGTGTAATAGCGTTTACTAAATAGAATATACCTACATCAATCCAATAGACTTAGTATCCAATTAGACTTTGAACATGCATTGTTTTGACAACCTCGGTAGTGTTGGTCTGAGGATAAATTATGCAAAAAAGTCAAAATGCCTGAGTGTCAGATACGACGTTTACGTGTAGGACAGCAGGTACTAAGCGACTGTGTGTATCACTTTGGTCACTCATAAAACACGCGAACCGAATTCATCCTCGGGTGAAATCACATAAAATGTATTATCAAGTACATATACTACCCGAAAGCATGATGTTAAGTAAATTTATGGACTATAAACTTTCTTTTGGATAGCTACGTGTCTTGAACAAGTTAATTTCGAATTGCGTTGAAAGATAGCAATATAATTTTATGTCTGCAAATTTTGCGAAGTTTATTGAAGTTATTATTTAAATGTGAGGGGAGACATTTGATTTCTGGAGATTTTTGTAGTTTTGAGTTTGTTTATTTTCGGAGTTTGTTATGTAGTTAAACCTACCATAGTTTTATTAAGTAGGGCGTAGTGGTTTACCTATATTTCAAGAAAACTGCAACTTTTTTTAAGGTTTTACCTACCTATTTAAAAATTATTTGGATATATTGTCATCATCAACTAATCGACGGCTCACGAATGAGTACGGTTCTCCTCTCAGAATGAGAAGGAATTGGCCATAGTCCATCACGCTGGCTACGTGCGAATTGGCTGACTTCAGACGTCTTTGAGAACATTATGGAGAACTCTCAGGCATGCAGGTTTCCTCTCGATGTTTTTAACTAATATTTTGTTGCTTAAAACGCACATAACTTTGAAAAGCTAGAAGTGTACGCCCGGGTTCGAACCCCCGACTCCCGAATAGACGATTGGCGTCTTAATAACTACGCTATCGATTAAGAGATTTAATTCCGAGATGGTAATTAAATAAACAACGATAAAGATTGAAAATATTCAAGAGTTATGGGTCCCGCATTACTTATTGAAAAATTTAAAAATCTTAGAATTAATTTTAGAATTATTTTTCTAAATACTTACTTAAATCAAAATAAAAATATTTTTATTCAATTAAACTTTCACAAGTACTTTTGAAATGATATTAAATAAAAATAGTAGGAAATTTTGAATCTCAGCATCTACCACTGGTACGGAATGCATTCCTACCGAGAAGGACCAGCAAGAAATTCGAGAAATTCGTTAGCTCATAGGATATAGTTAAACCGAGTGAGAAGATGTCGACTTATGAACTTTTCAATGCATCCGATGCAGCGGACGTCAATTTCATTTTCAGTATACGTGGGTAGGTAATCTGAAAATTCGTCCATTGAGGCTTTAAGGCTTTGACGGCCCTTAAGTCTCCTACCAGCAATTTTATCGCTTTAGCTATTGAAATAAAATGGTTCTTTCTACAATATTAAGTGGCACTACAGTACCTATCAGCGAAGCGGGCTCGAATCGTTTTTAAATTCTCTTTCACGGCCCAACTAACAATATTGAATGAAATATTTTTTTTTCCTCGCTGAAAACATCAGAAAAATCGGAACGATATCTGTTATTTATCAATTTGCGTATTGGTATAAACTGCTCTTTATTTTAAAATGTTGAGGCAATGAAAAACATTTTAGATCGCTATTTACTTCACAGATATAATTTTTTTTAAACACAGAAATTTTTACATGATAATTTTCCCTTTTCTACAGGCAGCGAAGTGGCGTAAACAGATACACAACCTTTTCAAAAATACCTACTCGCGCCGCGTTTTGTCACTAGACGATAGTGACGATAGTCTTAAAAACTTCTCACGGGATTTTTTGTAAAACCTAAATACAAGCAGACGAAGTTGCAGACATTCTAAAACGCCCACACTATTAAACGCATATAATTCTGAAAAGTAAGAGGCATAAATTAGCTTTTAATAAAGTAACGTATAATTTAGAAAACTATTTAATTAAATTTTGACTATAGCGATTCGTTTAGTCCAATAGTCTTGGCTCACAACGTACACTAAAAGTACGTAAGACTGCAAAGGATATACTGACCAATCCCAATAGATCCAAACTTTGTGCGGACATCGACAAATTTATGGACAAACTTCTAGTTTATTGTTTCTGATGCAGTACTCGTACTATACATAGTTGGGACGTAAAAGAGTTTTAGCTATAAATTTTTAACCCCGACCCAAAAAGAGGGGTGTTATAAGTTTGACGTGTGTAACTGTGTATCTGTCTGTGGCATCGTAGCTCCTAAACTAATGAACCGATTTTAATTTAGTTTTTTTTGTTTGAAAGGTGGCTTGATCGAGAGTGTTCTTAGCTATAATCCAAGAAAATCGGTTCAGCCGTTTGAAAGTTATCAGTTCTTTTCTAGTTCTTACTCTAACCTTCACTTGTCGGGGGTGTTATAAATTTTTAATTTACACTTGTTGAAAACATAAAACGTATCCCGACGGATGATATAGATGAGTAAACTAGATAAGGGGTTAGTGGCAGATATTTTATGTATCACTAGATGACGCCTGCAACTTTGTTAGCGTGGATGTAGATACTTGAAGATCCCGTGGGAACTCTTTGATTTTCCGAAATAAATATAATCTATGTCTGTCGCCCAGATGCAAGCTATCTGAGCTGTACCAATAATAATGATGCCTGCAACTTTGTCTTGTGAATTTAGGTTTTATAAAAATCCTGTGGGAAATAATATTTGATAGTTGATTTTCTAGGTACCTAATTAAACACTCCTCTCACGTAATATTACTCAATAATGGGATTGAACGGCGGAAAAAATCAAACTAGTGTGAAACATACTTACTTCCCATACAAAATCGCTGCCAAAACAAACTGAAATTAGGTAGGTATTTGGTTAATTCAAGCCTACAGTTTTATTGTCATGTCTATCTTTAGAAATGAAGGAATTAATTTAAAAAATATATACTTTTATTACGAACTGGGTGATAAAAAAAGGACTGGGATTGATAGTGTTTCTATTTTCTGAGCATACAAATATATGTACTAGGATTTGATTCAAGTCAACACACATCAAGTCGAAGGCGTGGGATTGAGTGTGGGCAATTGTTTCTGCCTGAAAAATTCATTGACAAAATCAACAAATCGTTGCAAAAGCCTCGGGAAATTGTTGTTGGACTATTGTATTCAGACTTGAGTGGATTTTGAAAAAGGTAAACATTCAATCTTGGTGCTTTCCCATAATTTATCGCCTGCTTTGCCATAATATTAATCCAGATTTCTCTAAAAATATAAACCTGTCACATATTCCTTTTACTAGCTGTGCCCGCGACTTCGTTCGCGTGGAATAGTGACTTTTCGGGCAGCGTGATTCTTTAAATTGACATAACTTTTTTATTTATGAACCGATTGACATGAAATAAACACTAAATGTTAAGTGAAGCTTACTACAATATATTAGTGAAAACCGTATCTAAATCGAATAAGCCGTTTCTGAAATTAGCGTGCACAAACACACAGACAAACAGACAAAAAAAAATTAATTACAATTTCGGGTTCGGCATCGATATATATAATAACAACCCCTGCTACTTTTTTTTATATATTTCCATTGTACAGACACCACTTTTCTACAATTTTATTATATTCCTTTAATATAACGGGAAGATAATATTAATGTTAGTGACAAAATTTTAATGTAGTGGAATGAACGAAAGAGTAGGTACCTAATAATATGAACTAGATCTCGTGAAGCTGTGTAATACACATTAGCCTAATTTCGAGCGCGCTGGCATCTAGCTGTACCTACTTCGTACAATATTACGAATTAGTTCAAGTATCTGTATTAAGACGGGTTTTAATCTACTGTTATGAGACTTGAAGGTTGTAACAAATAGTCCCTAAAACACATGCCAAATAACATCTGAAATAAAATATTTATCTGGCGAATCTTTGTTCTTATTTTTGTTTATTTAAACATCTTTACAAAAAATAAGAATACTGGATACATACTTAAAAAACAAAAGGCGATCTTATCATGTCCTGACCTATATTATGACCTTAGTATATGGATTTGCGAATTTTATGATATTATCAGTCCGCCCTCATATCGTTTCTATAAATATAAATTAAAAAACTTAAGTCACCCTCGTGCCCCGTCGGGAATTGAAACTCAAAAATTGCTGTTTAAAACAACGGAAAAGTATCTTACAGTAATAATAAAAATACAACGATATGCGATCTTAGACTCGTGCCAGCAAGCCTAGTATGATACGACATAAAAGAAAGAGTAATTCTTGTGTGAAATTATCTCGATATTTGTGCCAAAATAATTTCGCCAGTGGCACGTGACTACGTATAATTATCACTTCAGGGACCGAATATACTCAAAAGGGTCTAAAACACGTACGTAAACTCATATTATAGCAAGTATATAATCCATACTGATATTATAAATGCGAAAGTGTGTCTGTCTGTCTGTCTGCTACGTTTTCACAACCCAACCGAACCGATTTTAATGACATTTATTACAGACTTGGGATACATCCCGGGGAAGGACATAGGCTACTTTTTATCCCGGAAAATCAAAGAGTTCCTATGGGATTTAAAAAACCGAAATCCACGCGGGTGAAGCCGCGGGCATCCTCTAGTCTGAAAATAAATTCAACAAGGAGGGTGTGCTCGCTCGCCAATCGACGAGAGGTTCGTTACCTATAGGTATTGCCAGACCTTCGTTATTTTATAAAAGCTGAAAGATTCTCTGCGTATTGTTCCCAACACAGTGAGGAATGGTCAGCGACTATGACGTTTGAATCATGGTGGCTTTGGGAGATAAAGGTGTAAAAAATCTTGCATCAAAGTATAAAGCCTAATTATTTTGTATTTTCTACGGAATAGTATTAGAAATCACGTCATGCATTGCCAGACAGTATCGTGGCAACCCCCATGCCAGACACCCTTGAACTTCTAGCAGGGGGTTGCCTTCCATCACACTGTAATAGAGCAAAGGATCGACGTAATTTTTTTTTGCATGAGTAGGTATTTTAAAAGGCTCATATACCGGAAAATCAATGAGTTCCTGCGAGATTTATTTAAAACTAAATTCACGCGAATGGAGTCGCAGGCAACAGCTAGTAATGATACATTTAGGTACGTAAGTAGGTAGGTATCAAATCTAATAATTTCCCTCAGAGGAACGTAAGAGATAAATTTTCTCGAATTAAAGTTAAAGAAGGATAAATCTGACAACATTAAAATATTCAAGACTTGTTCATGGGGAGATAGCAAGAGTCATTAGGACGGGGGGCTCCGTTACTTCTGTAATTATACTAAGCGTTTGAGGTTATTTTAGATTCCGACGTCAGATTTAATTAAAGATACTTTCAATTTTTAAACAATTTTATTTGATTTAACATTAATTTGGTAAGGTGTGATGGGCTTAGTAGCTACTTTTACGAAACCGATTCTTATGGAAGTTCATCACACGGAATCTAAATAATTAAGTATACCTATAAAAAGAAAAGGTGACTGACTCTTAAGATTAGATCTAGCTGTTATCTACTACTAGACTAGGATGAAACTATTTAATTTGAAAGTTTCACGTTAATTTAATTGTTTAAAATTTGATTCATTCGATTCAGATTTTACTTATTTTGATAACTTGCAAACAGGTAGGACTTACCTACAATGTTGTTTTCAACATTTTCCATTTTGTATAATAAATTGGGAGCGATTTCAGTCCAAACTTTCGGAATGCCATCATAACGAGTTGGTTACGTGACTTTCGCGTCTCTCGTTACATTTTTGGCAAAACAAGTAACGTTTTGTGTAACGAAACTTTTTAATGGAATGCTTAGAAACTGAAAGAAATATATCAATCTAATTGGTCACAGAGAAGGCTTGATAAGTATGAAGTGACTTAGATAAGTATACAGCATGCTTTGATCCTTTACCTCAGATTAAGGCTCCGCGCAAACGGGCCACTGAACACAGCCACCGGTGAATGGTGACGGGCTGTTTACATGATTTTTGACACGTTTTGTATGGAATCGCCGCACACGTGAAGCGTGTGGTGTCCACTTGCGACTAAGGCTGAAATCTATAGAGCGTACTTTGACTTTGCTCAGGCTTTACTTAGAGTTAAAACGAGACAGACTTATGTAAAAGTCATACATTTGTCTCGTTTTAACTGAATCTTAAGTCAGAGCAAAGTCAAAGTCTGTTCTATAGATTCCAGCCTCAGTGTCCGCGGCCACCGACCAGCTTCGTTTGCGCGGTACCAAAGGACGAGGCACTCGACAGCCACTGGTGGCTGTGGTCGGTGTCCCGTTTGCGCGGAGCCTTCGAAGCCCAAACCAACAAATAAATACACTTTCGCATTTGTGATTGGGATAGTGATATAATAATATGGGAAGGGATGAGTACCTACCCAGTGATTTATATAGGTAGCATTTTGTTTGAATGTATAGATAGATACTTGCTTAAATTGTTGGTATGTAACTATGTTGTTTTATATTTTATTTATGTTGTGTCGTAGTAAGTAATAAATTATTTGTTTTCTAGTCTGTGTTACTTAGAACCGCGTACGACTTTTAGTAAGGCAGAGTAACCTCAAAGGATTCATTGGTACTTAAAGGTCAGTCCCTTTACTCCAGTCAGTAAATAACCTATCGATAATTAAATTTCGATGTCGAATTTTATTTGCAACCAGCCGTTCGAGTCTAGCCGTATATTAAATAATAATTAATTTAGACTATTTTAAATTGGATCCCTTGAAAAGATACCTTATAAAACTCAAACAGAGATTCAATATCAAAGAAATACGTACCTAATTTGATTTTCAAACCGAAAATTGTTTGCTTCACGCCAACGTTCATTGCTATTGACTTAGCAATTAATTTTCGTATTTAACATAAGTAATGGAAACCTATGTTTTTATTGAAATAATTAATTACCTATATTTTTGTTATTTTTATTAACCCCCGACCCAAAAAGAGGGGTGTTATAAGTTTGACGTGTGTATCTGTGTATCTGTGTATCTGTCTGTGGCATCGTAGCGCCTAAACGAATGAACCGATTTTAATTTACTTTTTTTTGTTTGAAAGGTGGCTTGATCGAGAGTGTTCTTAGCTATGATCCAAAAAAATTGGTTCAGCCGTTTAAGAGTTATCAGCTCTTTTCTAGTTTTCTTGTAGAAAAGAAGGTTAGATAACCGTTAGGTTCATAATATTATGTCAATTGACAAATGTCAAGCTGTCAAGATGGACGTTGCCTAAATACATAATTATTTATTTGAAAATGATGTTTTGGAAAACTCAGATACTTTAGATCGTAGGCGCGGAATAGTGCAAGAAAATCAGTTCAGCCGTTTGAAAGTTATCAGGTATTTTCGGTCTTTTCTAGTTACTGTAACCTTCACTTGTCGGGGGTGTTATAAATTTTTAATTTACACTTGTTGATATACAAGTGTAAATTAAAAATTTATAACACCCCCGACGATCCAAAGTATTTGAGTTTTCCAAAACATCATTTTCAAATAAATAATTATTATGTATTTAGGCAACGTCCATCTTGACAGCTTGACATTTGTCTATTGACATAATATTATGAACCTAACGGTTATCTAACCTTCTTTTCTACAAGAAAACTAGAAAAGAGCTGATAACTCTTAAACGGCTGAACCAATTTTTTTAGATTATAGCTAAGAACACTCTCGATCAAGCCACCTTTCAAACAAAAAAAACTAAATTAAAATCGGTTCATTCGTTTAGGCGCTACGATGCCACAGACAGATACACAGATACACAGATACACAGATACACAGATACACAGATACACAGATACACAGATACACAGATACACAGATACACAGATACACAGACACACAGATACACAGATACACAGATACACACGTCAAACTTATAACACCCCTCTTTTTGGGTCGGGGGTTAAAAATAAAGTGTGAATACCCTATTTTCATTTTATTTCAATATTAATTTTTCATGAAAATTATAGCATTGTTTTTTTTTGTAAATATTGCTTGTTAATTTGTAATATTATGCATATTATTTAATTAATTGACCAAAAATATATTTTGTACAATTTAAGATAAAAACAAAGTTAGCCAAAAAATAAAACATGAATTTAAAAAAAAATTAAGTTTATTTTTACTTACTTTTCTTCTGTTCTGTTTTCTTACAATAATAATAATATACAATTATTATGACGTGATATATTTGACTGACTGTTTACTGACTTAAGTAAGTGTTCTTACAAGAATACTTTCAAGTTATAAGAACAGGGTAACTATTATAATATTATTATTAAAATACCACCACAATATTGCGGTCTGAATAATCAATTTGATAAACCCTAATGAATCCAAAAAAGTGTTCGGAAAAAAGGCTTATTTAGTAGGTACGAAGCAGAGGCGGCATACATTGGGTAAAATAAACTCGGCCAGTGTAGAGAGAAACGATATAGGTACGTACTGGGCTTACGAAATAATTCTACTTAATTAATTCCACGGGTTTTTTTTTGTTTTGCGACGGAAAGTCACTACTATACACTAACGATGATGATAATATTATATTTCTCTTATTTATATACAACAAGTGTATTTTTGGTTGATATTAATACAAAATAATAGGATTGTTAAGGTCATAAATTGGTTCATATTACATACTAGCCGATGCCCGCGACTTCGCCCGCGTGGATTTAGGTTTTTCGAAATCCCGTGGGAACTCTTTGATTTTCCGGGATAAAAAGTAGCCTTGTGCTAATCCAGGATATTATCTATCTCCATTCCAAATTTCAGCCAAATCCGTCCAGTGGTTTTTGCGTGAAGGAGTAACAAACATACACACACACACACACACACACACACACACACACACACACACACACACACACACATACAAACTTTCGCCTTTATAATATTAGTGTGATTACTTATTACCTGTATTCACTCTGCACCATTTGTTAATTAACGACTAATTAGTATTTTTATTTTATCTTAGGCATAAATTTTGTACAATGTAAACTTTTTTATTGTTTAGTATTTTTTTTTTTTGGCACAAGTTGTGAAATAAATCGAATTTTCTAATTAGCAAGCCGCAGGTGTATACATGCTACAATCGGAGACAAAACATTCCGCTCCAGTCTGTCCGTTAAACTATTCATTTGCATAAAACCCGAGAGAAAATCGTAAATAAAAGCTTGAATTTAAATTTTAAACAAATCTACCTTTTTAAATGCGCATCTCTCAAAACTCTTTTGTTCTTATAACACCGAGACTACCAACTTGTGATTATTTTGAAGCAAAACATTATGCAAATCGTTGACAGAACAAAGCTGTATATTTTTATGGTCGTCCGCAAATACAAAATCTGAGTAAGTGTTTATGGGTGCCCTAGAAGCGGAGATGTCCAGCAAAACGGCCTTAACCTGACTGGTTACTAAAATGAGCCAGTAGACCGTATAATATGGAAACTGCTTTACGTTTTTGTAAATAACATCGCAACGGTAAAAGCGTTTGCCAACGGCCGATGGGGCAGACGTATTCTGGAGTGGAGACCACGTACCGGTAAACGCAGTGTGGGATGACCTTCAGCCCACTGGACCTTCGAAAATATTCATCAGATCTTCATAAAATTTATAGGAGACCACCTGGAAAGTTTACTCTTTGAAACAAAAAAAAATTCAAATAGGTCCACGAGTAATCGGGGAACATACATAAAAAAGATTCCGACGAATTGAGAAAAAGGAGGAGGTCCTTTTTGAAGTCGGTCAATAAATGCGAAAGTGCTCGTGTGTGTTGGTTTGCCGATTACGCCACAACGGAGTAACGGCACAGTTTTACGATTAACAGATCGACGTTATTTTTTAACCCCCGACCCAAAAAGAGGAGTGTTATAAGTTTGACGTGTGTATCTGTGTATCTGTCTGTGGCATCGTAGCTCCTAAACGAATGAACCGATTTTAATTAATATTTTTTTTGTTTGAAAGGTGGCTTGATCGAAAATGTTCTTAGCTATAATCGAAGAAAATCGGTTCAGCCGTTTGAAAGTTATCAGCTCTCTTCTAGTTTTTTTATAGAGGTTTTTGTGTTGGAGGTTTTTTAAATTTTGAGTTATCAAATTATTAACTTGTTGCATGAATAGTTACAATATACACTTGAAGATTGACACAGGCTACTTTTTATCACGGAAAATTAAAGAGTTATGTTAAACTCAAATCCATGCCGATAAAATCGCAGGCATCTTCTAGATTTTAGTGTGAAACATGGTTAGGTGAGGCGTTTTTTGGTTCCTAATGCATGCTCCACTTTATTTATTCAACTCAATGGCAGTCTGCGGGCTGAAAATAAAAGTTTTAATTAAAAATAATATAAAGATGCTGTGATGAATTTTAAGATGCAGATAGCTAGCTGCTTAAACGCCTTGATGGAACAAATTACTGCAAAACGTCTGCAGGAGAATTTTTTACTTGAGGGAAATGTACAACGTAAACTTTTAAAAGGAAAAATAATTTTCATTTTATACACTGTAGGTAGGTACCTCTCTGACACAGAGTATTAATAATCTAGCCCTAAAGTCCTATAAAGATATGCAATCCTAGTATTTGAAACGTCTACCTTCTATTCAAAGGGTCGGGGCTTCGATCTATGCCTATGGGCATGCAACTTTAACTTCGAAGTTATACAGGGCGTTATCAGAACGCTAGCAAAAGCTTAGCGTTAATATTATACTATCTTAACACAATCCAATGCCGATAACCATTTACCTCATCTTGTAGTTTTAGTGATTCGCTATTTTTCAAACCCATATTTTATAGCGAACTCAGGTCAATGCTCCGCCTACGACGCGGCATTGACTTCAAGGTTTGGAATACTCTTCCGCGATCTGTGTTTCCTACCAATTACAATCCGGGTATCTTTAAAACAAGAGTGAATAGGCACCTTCTAGGTAAACGCGTTCCATCTTAGACCACATCATCACTTTCCATCAGGTGTGATTGTGGTCAAGCGCTTGCCTATTGTGAATTAAAAAAAAGTGACCTATTTACGGAACGCTCGTTAATCTCTAGCGTCAGTCAAATGTTTTATTTGCAATATATTGTGAAATTTTAAACAATACAGGTTTTTTTTTTAAATCGTGTTTTTTTATGATATCTTATCAGTATCAGTACTATCACCTGTCTTCGTTTTTGCTATCGTTCTAGTTACACCCTGTATGTCTACATATTAATGTCTTTCAGTGGGTTCATCTCTACCGATCAAACTATGCGTTTAATAACTGTGTCATGTGAACTAGTACGCCGTATATCATCCTAGAACGGGTAAATTTATTTAATTCCACATTCCTTACTTTATCCACGTAGCTCATTTAAGTGCGATGTGCTCTACATGAAGAGAACGTCTCTCAAGACAAGATAAAGGAATACTTAAAACTGGGTAGCTATAGTACTTGCAATGAACAAATACCGGATAGGAAAAAGGATAAAACTCTGCAAAGAGCTTTTCAAGCGCCGCTTTAATTAAGTTTCTTCTTTTACTATTAAGTGACCATTTAGTTACAAAGTTTCCGTCCAAACGATCATAATTTTCTCATCCAGAATTTCGTTTGATGGAGAGGTATTATTGTTGCTTTGTTATTTTTTAACCCCTAACCCAAAAAGAGGGGTGTTATAAGTTTAACGTGTGTATCTGTGTATCTGAGTATCTGTGTATCTGTCTGTAGCATCGTAGCTCCTAAACTAATGAACCGATTTTAATTTAGTTTTCTTTGTTTGAAAGGTGATTTAATCGGGGGTGTTCTTAGCTATAATCCAAGAAAATCGGTTCAGCCGTTTGAAAGTAATCAGCTCTTTTCTAGTTACTGTAATGTTCACTTGTCGGGGGTGTTATAAATTTTATTTTACACTAATTGTTTATTACTTGATGCTTTGTGACCACTAGCGACCGCCAACGGCTTCGCTTTCGTGGGAGTTTTGTAAGTCCAGCCTTAAAAATACTTGGCCCAATAAAAATAGCTTAGTAATTCAAATCTTGAACAGGTAATTTATACTTCAAGAGATTGTTTCAGGTTAAATCACATTCCCGTTTATTTCTAACAGCTATTCTCGTAATCGGTCCACGTAACGACAAATGTCGGGAACTGAGCGAAGAAAGTTAGGAGTGTTTATAGTTTAAGAGTGCCCTTGCTAGCAATAAATTTGTGTTGTAAGTATTGAAGAGTTTTGCAATCCTGCCAAATATTTGATATCGTAAAGGCACATAGAAAATTTCTGGAGAAGCTTTTAGTCATTGAAAAGACTCTTGAAGATGACTTTCCATTGTATCTTAAACGAAAGATCATGAACATGTGCATTCTACCAACTTTCACATAATATGGTGCTCAGATTTGGTCCCAGACGACTCATAAGTCCAAGCTCAATGTTTGCAAGAGTCTCTCTCTAAAATTCTGTCCCTGCTGCAAAATACAGCTAAGTATTAGCATGCATTTTCGATAGTATACAGTGGATATTGGATATATGTAGTAGCATACTGGTATAGTGGATTGGTACAGTGGATTGGTGTACTTAGTGGATATTGGTACAGTGGATTGGTTGGTATACTTAGTGGATATTGGATATCATCGTCAACCCATCGTCGGCTCACTACCACGCTGGCCAAGTGTGGATTGGGACAGAGCATTGCTCCGAGAGGGTTCCAGTACACACCAGTACATAAACCTCTGGACCATGTTAGATTAAAATAAGTTGTTTTTCAGATAACTCTTTAATTATACGTATCCATAATATTGTGAGGCGTGATATACACTGATCAAGTAAGGCCCAATAAAGGCTTCAATGTAGTGTGACCTATAATGTTTAGATCATTAGATTGTTGTGTGGATGATGCTGCAAGTAAGGCACATCACAAGATTGGTTTTGAACATACGGTGACATATTGCACCAGCGCGCGTCTACAATAAAGAAAAAGTGAATAAATTACCTCAAAATGAACTTTCCTTCGATCGGTTTCGAATATAATTAGGATTGTAGGCGAGGTTGTTTTTGATGAAGAAAAGACGATCGTGTCATAAGTAGTAGTCATAGTCTCTCTTGGCTGTATCTTATGACTGAGCAAAGTTAAAGTAGTTGCGTTAATCACATATCAGCCAGAGCCAAATTATTCTTTTATGATCTTTGAATAGAGCATTTAAACGAGCGTTTACTCAGCTTTGACTATCACGTGTGTTTCCATCTTGATGTCTAATCGCTGTCGGCCATCAATGTAACTAATTGGGCGTATAATTTATGCGTCGGTCGCTGACTAATGGTCCACTCTGGTCGACCACGGTCTTGTGGGTACTGCTGAATTTCAATAGAATCTTTGAAGTATGTAGGTAGGTATCGGGATGTTGGACCATCTTTGTGTCTTTTGTTTAACCTCGCCAGTTCAATTGCGTTGGAAAGAGCACTTAAAACGAGCGTTAACGAAGCTTTCATTGTGATGTGTGTTTTCATCTTGATGTCTAATCGCTGTCGGCCATCAATGTAACTAATTGGGCGTATAATTTATGCGTCGGTCGCTGACTAATGGTCCACTCTGGTCAACCACGGTCTTGTGGGTACTGCCGGATTCCAATAGAACCTTTGAAGTATGTAGGTAGGTATCGGGATGTTGCGTCGTCTTTGTGTCTCTTGTTTGACTTCGCTAGGTAAATGGATTGACATCTCATTGTTATTTAACAGGGCTCTCTCCGTCACTCGTTTCATACAATCGTAGTTCCAATTTCATTTAAATATTAAGCAACCAAAGTCCATGAAATTTTGCAGACATACTCTAGAAACTAATATCTATGTGTGTGATTTTCCAGATTTCTGTTAAAATATTCGGTTTCAAAGTTACGCGGTCTTAAAAATTTTCATACAAATCTTTGAACCCCTGTAATTTTAAAAGTACATATTTTTAGAAAAATCTAAAATCCCACAGACACAGATATTAGTTTCTAGAATATGTCTGCAAAATTTCATGGACTTTGGTTGCTTAATATTCAAATGAAATTGGAACTACGATTGTATGAAACGAGTGACGGAGAGAGCCCTGTTAATCCTCTAGGTACTACACAGGTGCGAATTTCGGCAACAACATTGCCTGATTACACTGATAGTGATAGTAATTGTTTCATCGCAACATTCCGCTTTGAATACAACACCATGGTATCGAAGACTGTATGCTGTGAAGCTGCTTCTGACTTTGCGTACCTAAAAAAGTGTGAATATTGAGAAATCTTTTATAAAACTAGGTGATCTTTGTACAATTTTGCCCGCGTGGATTTAGGTTTTGGAAAATCTCGAGGTAATTCATTAATTTTTAGGGATAAAATGTCAATTTCTGGAATGCAAGCTATCTCTATAGCAAATTTCGTCAAAATCAGTTAAACAGATAGGTCGTAAAATAACAGACACACAGATACACTTTCGTATTAAAAAAAATTGGTTGTCTGTAAAGTCGGTTTACTGACGATAGTTGAACGTGACAACAAAGGCCGATTGTGCTTCTTTGTCGCTCGTTCCGCGCTCTCGCTTGCACTTCAAGCCTTACATGGAACGCCTCAGACCGAGGTAACGCCGCATGAGTCATGTCTTTTCGTGCGTGCAGCCGGCTCTATCGAATTATAAGACGTTGTCACGTCAAAAATATTTGTATAGATTGTTAGGCACTAGTATTTACTGGCCCAAGTATAAGAGGTCAACGTGACCAGAGCCAATTTTAAAATTATAAATTCCCAAATTGCCCCTGCCAGGAATCGAACCTTAGACCTCTCACTTATAAGAACCACAGCGCCAGGATGATTGTCAAAATATAATAAAACGTGCCCCAAGTGCGCGCAAGCTCACAGAAATAAAAGCACTAAACGAAGCAATGTATCTTATTTATCGAGTTAAAAGTTTTTCAGTCGGAAGCCAATGGAAGAGTTATTGACTTATGGAGTTGGGAACTGCACTGCTGTAAACTCAGCCCTGTGAAATACTAAGAAGTTTTACCCACTGATTCGTGTTTATGGATACTTGGAATTTGTTTAACACAATTTTCGGTTTGGAATTTTATTTATTGGGTAAAACGATTATAAATTAGAATGTTGCACGAAATATTAGCGCAACGATAAAGCTCCAAACGCATCATTGTAGATTGTGGTGTGACGTAACATAATCTAGCGCGACGATTAATCAATCAGAGCATGCCTCAAACATCAAAGCACTAGAGAGTCTATTGTGCATGTTCTTCATTAGAAAATAGAACATTACTCCGATCACCTGTCATATTACAACACAGTGATGTGTTTTCCCCTTTTAACCTTACCCATTGCGTAAACAACTGAAGGATTATTCTTGGATCTTTAATGCAGAATAGAATAATGATTCATTACAATTTGACGTGATAAAATCTTTGGATTACTGAAAAAACAAGTTAGGTACGTGCAAACTCAAATTGTACCAATTACCTACTATAGGTATATTTGATTTAAAAAGCTTTTACGAGAGATTTAGTTTAGGCAGTTAATCCGTAAGTGATGAATTTTATACTGCTTTAAAAAGTTCTAAGAAAACTCTTAAAAAGTCGGTGTTTATGTTTCAGTGTTTACTCAGTCGCTCACGGTGTCAGGAAAAAACGACGTTATCACACTACTGAAGCCAAGAATTTCGTAACAATCTTCTTCCAACCGGAGTTTCATCCTTAAGCGCTTATTTCGTCATGGGAAGTTGAAAGTGCACTCGCCGACGAAATTCGAAATATATTACGTATACTAAATCAGTTGAATAAAAAACTTAGCTCAAGCCAGAATGCAGTTTTTACTCCAAAAGGAAGACTTTTCATAATATACGCGAATATAAAGTACGGTGCGAATGTTATGAAACGCGAGGAGTTTTGTTTAGTTCTTTTTGATGTGGGTTACTGAGTTTTATTACATTTTTTAAAGTGGAAAGTGGAACATAGGGAGGTTAATGCGCTAAGGACTCTGAGTTTTGTGAGGAGAACCTTTGTATGGAAATATGAAATCAGAGCTATAGAATTTCATGGCTGAAGTGTAGCAAGTAACAATGGATTTTCTCATATTATATACAGAGAACTCGTTGCTTTACGTTGATTTACGCTTTGTTTACTTCTCGCAATACCTCCTCAGCATAGTAGGTAATTAACTAGCATAGAGTTTCATATTGTTCATTGGCAGTATGAGCAGACAAAAATTGTCTGCCAATCCGCACTGGGCCAGTGATGCAAGTGTGGCAATAAGGGGCATGAGACGGGCCTGCCCGCGAAATTCGAATTTAATTTGGTTTTTCGTAATTTGTTAACTAATACGACAACGTACGCTTATGGTATTTTAATTGCGACAATGGCAGTATCATCCTCACAGGTTTATATAAAAATCTTTACTTGAAAGGGTCCAGTTTAAGAAATTAATTCTAGTATTGACTATTCTCACAAATTAGTCGATACTAGAATAAATTTCTTAAACTAGACCCTTTCAAGTAAAGATTTTTATATAAACCTGGATGAGTCGCCATTGTCGCAAGTGAAATACCATAAGCCTCCGTTGTCGTATTAGTTTACAAATTGCGAAAAACCAAAATAAATTTGAATTTTGCGGGCAGGCCCGTCGCTTCCACCTTAAACCCTTCTCATTCTGAGAGGAGACCCTTGCTCAGTAGTGGGCCAGCAACGATGGCTTGATCATGATGATGATGATTATTTTGTACGAAATAAAAGTAGTATTCGAACCTTTTTCTATGCTTTACCTGTTCGTTCTATGACTGATATAATAGTACAGAATATCTCCGTAGAGTGTGGCTATAGGTAGTTTTGTTTACCTGTATTTAAAACCATGACTTATCATATGCAAAAGTAGTATACCTAGAAAAAGTATTACTTTACCAATTTGTTGTCTCTTACGTTCATTTTTCCATGATATTTAAGAAACTCCAAATAATAATATTATATTGGGACAAATCGCCAAGAAAATGTTTTATGGTGTATAAAAATACTTTAGAGCGGCAAATATCATTGAATGCTAGAAAATCTTGAAATATAAATATTTTAAATTTTTCCATCACGGCAGAGGAAAAGCGAATAATTTTCTTATTTCCACCTCTCGAACGGAATTTTCACTTCGATATAGTTTCAAAAGGCTCTTAGAATAAATAGCTTAGTACTTTTCTCGCTGAGTAGGTTTGTCAAAAGGGACTTTTGCCTGTCGAAGGCTGTTCAATGTTCAAGCCTGTCGAATCGTTAAGAAGATTATTTACTCTATACATGCGACTTTCTGATCCTTTTCTTTGATAATGCATTGACATGATATTATTTATATAGGGATTTCTTCACAGATTTAGGAATTATATAGGTTTCTATACTCTCAAGAACTAAAGTTAATATTTTGTAGATGTATCAATTTTTTTAAACTGAATCCCCGTACGAGCTCTGAACAAGCGCTTTTTAGAATGAGAAAGCGACCAGAGTAATTTACCACGCTGGGCAAATAGGTAGGTACGAATTATCAGAATTCACAGACCACTATGAAGAAACCTCAGACAGAGATTTCCCACGATGTTTTCCCTGACTATTACAGAAAGTTTTACATTCTACACACAAGCTTTAATTTTACATTCTATTTTTATGAGCAACTAGAGTATGTCCACGGCTTCGCCTGCGTGGATTTCGGTTTTTTAAATCCCGTAGGAACTCTTTGATTTTCCAGGATAAAAAGTAGCTTATGTCCTTCCCCGGGATGTATACCAAGTCTGTACCAAATTTCATCAAAATCGGTCCAGCAGTTAAGCCGTGAAAACGTAGCAAACAGAAAGACAGAAAGGCACACATTCGCATTTATAATATTAGTATGGAGTATGGATGAATAAAGAGTTTAAAACAGCCAAACATTTTAATTGTTTAGAACACAATTCGCGTTTTGTAAGAAAATGAAGTTTGTAAAAACACTTACACGAGGAACGACACAAACAACCGCTAATATAATATTTATCGTATTTATAACCTTTACTATATATTCATAATCCAGCTAAGGCCTCAAGCCTCCTTACATAGGGTCAAATTCTGGATACGTGTTCACAATCCGAAATATTAAACGTGCATTATTCATGTGTGGCATCCATCTTGGAAAGGGGAAGGAGCGACGGGGCGTGAGGGGAACGCTTCGAGTTTATGACATTTAGAGTAGCTGCTCTAAGGCTATAGAGATGCTCTAAGGATACCTATATATTATAATCTATAGAGTGCACTTTGACTTTGCTCAGACATAAGGCACTGGTAAAACGAGACAGCGATATACCGCTGCTGGCATAAATCTGTCTCGTTTTAACTGAAACTTAAGTCTTAGCAAAAGTCAAAGCGTGCTCTATAGATTTCAACCTAAGTACCTACTGAGTGCAAAATATAGATTTTTTGTAAGAAACTCAGTGACTCTGCACTAACATTTACTAAACTTGTAACACGTTTTCATTATTCGAAACCCTCTTTGCTGAAGTCAAGGCGCTTTAACATTCATCACATCAATATATTGATGAGGTAAGTAATTCATAAACGTGGGCCACCAAAGCCAGAGCTTCATCATTCATCAATCAATAAAAGGCCTCGATAGTGGATATGTAGTTATCGGATAAACCTTGGCAACCAAAGCCAGAACCGATAATAATCAGAGGTCTCGGTTTTGGCTTGTTAACAGATAAACCTTAGTGACCAAAGCCAGAGCCAATAATAAAAGGCCTCGATTGTGGCTATTTACGAGATAAACCTTAGCAACTAAGCTAGAGCCAAAAATGAGAGGCCTTATTTGTGACTAGGTATTTACCAAATAAATCTTAGCAACCAAAGCCAGGGTCATTAAATGAGAGGTCACGATTTGGCTACTTACCAGATAAACCATGGCAACCGAAGCCAGAGCCTACTTAATGAGGGACCTCAATTGTGGCTAGTTACCACCCTACCGGGAAAAAGATTCTACACTAAATGTTACCCAAAACTATTATTTCCAATGACTTCGGATCACGGAGTGATTGGTTACTTATTTATTACTTATCAGCGCCTAGTGGCATTCGCGGTATAGTCTCCAGTAAATTTAACATAGGACAGGATAGGATAGTTTAGGAGGGATTTTACATCTCACCAAAGTTGATAAAATTCGAGTGTCGAAACACATTTATGACAGTAAGTAGATACCACTGATTTATATTTGCAAAGTTTACGCTTGGAGTGCTGGCTGCACGAACTTGGGCTTTAAAAGCAGTTAAGGTCCATTTTACTTAGTGTTTCGAGGCTCGAATTCTATCAACGTTGGTGAGATGTAGTAATAGAATTCCTATAGAATATAGATAACAATTTCAAAGCCATACCCCTACCCACAAGTAGACTACTCTAAGGGTTACTATACTCATTGGAAGAGTTCAACAATAACATCTTGCAAACTAGAAACCTTGTTTTATTGCGAGTATTTTGCTAGTGCCAGCTAATGAGCTTACTTTAACTCCACAACAAAAAGTCTAGATTATGTCGCATGGCAACTTAAAATGAAATTAGATGTTTTTGCGAATATTCCATCAATTCCATAAATACGCGGAATATGACCAAAATAAGAAATGAGCCTAAGAATTTTGTATTTACCCTTATAGGAAACAAAGTAGAAAATATTAATAAAATTCGTGGAGCCGCGCCGATTTCAATTGCATATTGGACGTTTAAATCTCATAAATAGGTACCACCCATTTAATAATATAAATACGCCTTTTTTGTTTTTTTTTTTACGGGGGGGGAAATCTTCTGAAGATACCCACTCGGGTTATGTGGGATTGGGCTCCTCCTGAGCGATGTACTTCCCTGCCCTGGAACTTCATAAACAAAAAAAAGTTAAATTTGTTTGTATTTTACAAAATCTTGCGTGCAGATTTAATTAAGCCTATAAAAATGTTATTTAGGTATGACAACGATTGAAAAATCAGCCCGGAAATAAATACCATATTAAAATAATTATGCACAAAAAGCATATTAAACCATGAAAATCAAGTAATGGATAATTGCAACTGCGATGTGGTGTGCATAAAATAACAGTAGTTTGCAAGATATTATTAAAGGGAGCTTCATTGCTCGACCTCCTGCACAAGATGGTTGCCGTTTATGAATAATGCACATTCATAATTTTCGAATTCATTTTCCAATTTTTTCTTATTGAATACGTACTGAAATGAAGAAAAGATCTTCGAATTTTAAGAGTTTTAGTCGTAACAGCTAGTAAAAACCGGTCAAGTGCGAGTCGGAGTCACACACGGAGGGTTCCACGAAACAAGAGTTCACAAGGACAAAAATCAAACCAGTAAATATAGTAAAAAATGCAAGTTAATGACGGACATCGCCATCTTGATATGATTAAGGAAGCTAATTATTTGGTCGGGAAACGATTTTTTTTTGTGTAGTAACCACAAATTCACGGTTTTAGGATTTCTTCCTTTTATTGTGCTATGAGACATAGCTAACTATTAAATTTAATGGTTCTAGTTCTATGGGAAGTACCCTGTAGGTTTTGATTCTCCCGAATTGATAGACGCGAGCGAACAACAGACAACAAAGCGATCCTATTCGGATTTAGGGTTTCTTTTTTCCTTTTGAGGTACCTAAAAAACGTTTCAGGCCAGTTAGGCACTAAACATGGAGAGTGTCATAGGCTACTTTTTATCCCGGAAAATCAGAGTTCCCACGGGGTTTTTAAATACCTAAATCCACGTCGAAGTGAAGTCACTTGCATCAGCTAGTCACACTAATATTATAAAGGCGAAAGTTTGTGTGTGTGTGTGTGTGTGTGTGTGCGTGTGTGTGTGTATGTTTGTTACTCCTTCACGCAAAAACTACTGGAGGGATTGGGCTGAAATTAGGATGGAGCTAGATTGTACTCTGGATTAGTACATAGACTACTTTTTATCCCGGAAAATTAAAGAGTTCCCACGGGATTTTTAAAAAACTACATCCACGCGAACGAAGTCGCGGGCATCAGCTAGTATAGCAATAAAGTCAAACAAATCGTTAGGTTTGCTAGTTGTCCGACGTGCACGGTATTATGTCAGTAATTTCCGGAGAGGACCGTAGCTTCCGGAGACAGTTTCACCGGAAAATGTGACGTGTGTGAAAGCTTGGTGACTTGAGTAATCACGTTGTTCCGTGGAACCGGATGATTTAATATTTACTAAACTGTACAATGCGTTTATAATTTTTCACTGCATTGTTTAGGTTCTTAACAAAGGATTGTTTGTTTGTCAGAGCACTGATGTTGGAGGATTTTATATTTTGCTAGAAAATGCACATGACTTCGTCCGCGAGTATTTCGTGTTTAAAACCTTAATTTTACACTTAGAAGCACTTTAATTTTCTGTACCAAATGACAAAATGGATGGACCGAAAAGTAATAGACAGATGAGCAGATACACTTTAGATATAATAGATATAATATTATGTAGATATATATCTTTTGTAAACTTATTTAAATTACAAGTGTAAATTAAAAATTTATAACACCCCCGACATGTGAAGGTTACAGTAACTAGAAAAGAGCTGATAACTTTCAAACGACTAAACCGATTTTCTTGGATTATAGCTAAGAACACTCTCGATCAAGCCACCTTTCAAACAAAAAAAACTAAATTAAAATCGGTTCATTAGTTTAGGAGCTAAGAGGCCCCAGACAGATACACAGATAGGTACACAAGAACACACGTCTTTATAACACACCTCTTTTTTGGTCGGGGGTTAATAAATAGACATCTTTTGTAAATTTATTTGAATTGAATTATGAGATTTAATAGAATCAATAAAATGATAAATGATTTTCATTGTTTATACCTGTCAATAAAGCTTTGATTGATCTTATTTAACCTTCCCAAGGCGAATTTCTGGCGCGATGGAAATATTTTTCTGAGAGACCTCTGGGACGCGACCCTGAAATTGTAAACAGTATCTTGAAAAGATCGCGAGACCCTCCGGGCAATAAATCAAAAAGAAATTTCAGCCCAATTTAAGTTGGATAGTACCTTCGTCAAAGGGTGGTGTGAGGTGTCGCAAAGTTACGACGCTGATAATATAAACATTATATTATATAGTAGACGTACAACTATGATAATACTAGGGACCGCGCGCGGCTTAACACGATAAAAATAGGTATACATTGTCCTTATTTCTTCTCTCTACCCCTTGGGAATTTCAAAAAAATTGATTTTGCCTAAAAAAAAGCAATAATGATGGTGCATGATGGATTATATGCTGTACTAGCGCTTGTTCGCACCTTCGAAAATTTTGAAAATTTTGGCTTTATTGCTTGTTATAAAGGGAATATCTGTGCGAAATTTCAGCTTTCTAAGTCCATGATTTTGGGCTGGACATTGATAATTCAGTGAGTGAATCAGGACTTTTCTTTTCATATTATAATATTACTAGCTGACGCCCGCGACTTCGTCCGCGTGGTTTTAGGTTTTTTTGAAATCCCGTGGGAACTCTTTGATTTTCCGGGATAAAAAGTACCCTATGTGCTAATCCAGAATATTATCTATCTCCATTCTGAATTTCAGCCAAATCCGTCAAGTGGTTTTTGCGTGGAGAAGTAACAAACACACGCACACACACACACACACACACACACACACACATACAAACTTTCACCTTTATAATATTAGTGTGATTTACATTATGAAAAATTGTGTAGATAGGTCCATTTGCAAAAAAAATATGGTAAACTAGCGCCCGTCTGCGCTTTCGCTACCGTGAAAATTTCGGAAAATTCGGCCTTATTCCTTGTTACAAAAGGAATCTCTGTAAAAATTATCAGCTTTCTAAGTTTAAGGGCTTGGGCTGAGCGTTGATAAGTCAGTGTGAGTTAACACTTTTCATCTCATATAATTATTGAGATTATAAAAAAATTGTGTTGGTTCCTTTTACAATAGTGAATACAAATTCACAATACAAATATTTCGACGAAAAATAATTATTATTGCGACCGCTGTGATGTGAATTGTCATAATCAAATAGACGCGTGTGAAGGTACTTGGGTTGCAATTTCGACAAAACTACTTATTTTATTTCACCCCAAATTCATAATTGACATATTCCGTCCTCATGTTTTATGTAAACTTTGTCCCCGCAGCTGCAGTATCAGTAGTTGGGACTGGAAGTTTAGGACTGAGTGGTTTGAACCTATACTATGTTTTGAACCCAAATTTGCGTCATGTTGCCATAATGTGGTCATGAGAACATAAGAAGTTCGCCTAGTTTTTGGCATGGATTTGGGTGTGCCTCGCTGAATTTATAATTATGTGGTTGAAACACAAACATTTATGCTTGAAATCGTTAGTTACAGTTTTAAAACGTAGTAAAACTCAGTAACCCGGATCAAAAAGAACGAAATAAACTTCCGCATTTTCATATTTACACCGCAGTTTATTCCCCGTATATTATGAAAAACTTCCTTTCGCAATGAAACCTGCTGCATTCTAGCTTTGGGCTGCTAAAGTTTTTTGCTCAACAGATTTAGTGCGCGTAATATATTTTGCATATTTCCGTCTGCGGGCATTCTTTTGACAGCAAAACAACTTTATGCATTTCAGAATTGAAATAACTAAAAACCCCCGACACAAAAACCTCTAAGAAAACTAGAAAAGAGCTAATAACTTTCAAACGGCTGAACCGATTTTCTTGGATTATAACTAAGAACACTATCGACCAAGCCACTTTTCAAACAAAAAAAAAACTTAATTAAAATCGGTTCATTAGTTTAGGAGCTATGATGCCACAGACAGATTCACAGATACACACGTCAAACTTATAACACCCCTCTTTTTGGGTCGGGGGTTAAAAAAAGAAATGTTACGGTGCGCTAGTCTGGAAAAGACTAATGATGAAGACTAATTGATGAGTCGGAAACTAGTCGAGTATAGATGCAATGAAATAGAACTTGAAAAGCTCGTGGTTCCGCCGGTTTGTTTGGGGGTTTCTTAAATATATTAGAAATCAAATATAATGTATGGAAAATAGCTTGTGTATCGTTATTTCTTCCGCGTACTTTAAGGGACCGTGAAACTCTAAAATTCCCTTACAAAAGATCGCAAGGAGCTCGAGGCAATAAATCAAAAAGAAATCTCTACCCAATTTGAGTGCGTATATATCAAAGGTAGGGTAAAACAATATACTTACACCGTGTATCCAGTAGGTTCCTATCGAAAACGGTAATAACTTTGCAACAAGAGTCCTATCCACTTTCCGAGGGTACAGGAGGGTTACAGTTTCAGTATAGTTTCCTTGCTTGTAATTTATAGACCCACTCGATACTGTTTTGGTGTAGACACTTAGATGTTTTTCTACCTTCCATTTATTTATTTAAACATCATTATTGTTACTAAATTAACAAAGAGTTAGAATACAGGCTTACATAGTTAACTATTTAAAATTTGTTGAAATTTCTATAATTTAACCGATTTGAAAGAAAGGAATGCGATTCTCGATTCGACGTTTCTTTTTAACTTTATTTTTAACACTTTTTTCTTATACTTTAAACAAATAACTGTCAAATCTGATCCGATTACAATTTTTTAGTAGTAGACAGTTACTTTCAGGCATACGTAAAATACATAAAAGTACATAAAATACGTAAACGTTACGTAAATACGTAAGTACATAAAATAATTAATATGATACATATCTCTTAAAACTTTTTGTACGAGTACGAGTAGATAATAGGTATAATATTATGTTTGAGCTTTGGTGTAAGGAATTTAAGCTTAAAACATCCCAAATCTAAGCCTATATCTAACCCAACCCCATCCCGCCTCAAAGCGTCATCACGCGACTGTAATGTGATGCTGATATCACGATACTAGCTAGTATCACGGTGATAGGAATTAACGAATAATTAAGCTTTAATCACCCACACTCTAACCCCAATCCACCTGAAGGTATTATCACGCGACTGTGATGTGCGTACATGTTCAACAAATTCTATGAGAATCCATACTCTTAATATACTATAAGTGCGAAAGTGTGTCTGTCTGTCTGTCTGTCTGCTACCTTTTCATGGCCCAACAGTGAAACCAATTCTGACAAAATTTGGTACAGGGTTAGCTTATTTCCCGGGGACGGACATAGGCTACTTTTTATCCCGGAAATTCAAAGAGTTCCCGCGGGATCCCTAAAGACCCATCCACTTAACCGATTTGTATGTTTGGTACTGAAGTAGCTCGCGTCCCTGTAATCGAAATAGGCAACTTTTTTTCCGAAAATCAAACAGTTCCCACGGGATCTATAAAAATATAAATCCACGCGGACGAAGTCGCGGGTATCCTCTAGTAGGTACTTTATAAAAAATAGCAATGCCTTGATATTGCGTCCACACATTCTAATTTGCTTTTAAATGAACGTATATGAGACGTAGAAACCCAGCATTAAAGATTTACAGCTTGAAACATTATCTCAAGTTTGCAAGATGTTGTAGAGTGTTCACCTCACGCTTCGTCGCCCGTGCTTCGCTTCGCAGCGTGGGAGCTGCACAGTATTATACAATAATGAAGCTATAAAGGCTTTTAAAATTACATTAGCAGTTTCCAAGACGTTGTTGTTGTAACGCACACACTTGCCCGCCCTGGAAATAAGTATAGTACATTATATTATTATTTAATACACGAGAATCATTACATTATTTGAGGAGCTTATTACTTTAAGTTTAAACTTCTCATCTCAATTTTAGGGTATCAAAGTCAAAAGTCTAAAGTCTACTGAGCATAGGTCTCCTCTCAGAATGAGAAAGGTTTAGCCAAACCAACGTGGCCAGGCTAGACTAAGAGGTTTAGCTACAAATACGAATCTTATGAAGAATTATTTTTAACCCCCGACCCAAAAAGACGGGTGTTATAAGTTTGACGTGTGTATCCGTGTATCTGTCTGTGGCATCTTAGCTCCTAAACGAATGGACCGATTTTAATTTAGTTTTTTTGTTTGAAAGGTGGCTTGATCGAGAGTGTTCTTAGCTATAATCGAAGAAAATCGGTTCAGCCGTTTGAAAGTTAACAGCTCTTTTCTAATTTTCTTATAGAGTTTTTGTGTCGGGGATTTTTATTAATTTTAAGTTATAGAGATTTTCGAGTAAACACGTACTTACCCATGCAAACTGCGAGAAGTAGTCCTGTCTCATGTCGTGAATAGGTATGGACTACCTAAACCTATACAAAGAGATCTTCTCTTTGTATAGGTAGTCCACACAACATTATAATCCTATTGGGGCGATTCGACACGCATAAACACCTAGCTTTACACTCTGTCCTTACATTCCCTTTTTACAGAGAGGAGCGATTCGGTTTATTCACAAAAATAAATCGAAGCGGATTTTCAGAGCAATTTATTTTTAAAAGAGGCCTTTGAATGAATGTACAGCAATTGAGCCTGCCAGCACTAGGCTGCAAATACGTTTTAGTTATTTTTGAATTTAAGATGTTTTGAATACCTACCTATCTTTTTACGCGTGGCATGATTGGTTTTTTAATGTTAGCCAAAGATAAATACACTCAAAATAGACAAAGCAATTATATAATTATATAAATATAAATATGATTTTAGCAATTATATAAATATAATTTTTATTTTAAGAAGTGAAGACCACATTGTACGCTTGTGTGTGTGTGTGTGACACACACGCGTAGCGACACAGACTATAGCTTATAATATTGGCGAGTGGTTTATGTGCCTAGTACCTACCTTCAGAAACCTTTGAGCTTGTTTCAAAAAATGACAGCATGTTACCAGAATTGGTTTTAGCATGAATTATATGAAAATCAAAAGGAGGCTCAAAAGAACCAAGCTATTCGAACTAGTGTAATATTCCAAAATCCAAAATCCGTCCAGTTTTTTTTTTGCGTGATTGAGTAACAAACATCCAAACATCTAAACATCCAAACATCCACACCTTTACATTTATAATAATATTATTAGGATTTATAATAATATTATTAGGATATTAGGATTAGCCCATAGGCTAGAACCTAGATGATACCAGCAATAAAGCTGCCATTATAGTATAGTGGCGCTTTAAGGCAAGAAAAAACTTATTGAGTTTTTCGGTGGTTACACAAGGCTCTCGTAATCAATATAACTATCTTGTTACGGTGGGATTTACATTGTAAATTGAAAGTTAATGGTCAGGTTGAAACAGTTTTCCAATTCCCAAATGTTACACTCACAAATTGTGCTCGAGAATACACATGATCAATTCATCGATTTAATTATTTAAATATAACAATAAATAGAGACAAAGTCTCTTGTAGGGACTTCCATGCGCCACGGCCACCGCCTGAATTTAACGACTCCCTGCGACTCGTTTGATGTCGTCTGTCAACCTATTTTTTTTATTCTAGTGGGGAATCTGCAACATCCGGTCTATGGTCATTCCAGCACCTTGGGAACCCAATATCGCACCCATTGCCACTTAGCTTCGCAACACATTGGTCTTTGTCATTTACTCTGATTCCTCTACGAATCTCCTAATTTCACAGGCATAAGACGACTTAGTATTCAGGTTTTAATAATCAAATAAACTGTAGGTAAGTACCTATTCGTACCCAAGTTAATAGACTACAATATCTTCAACTTATTTTAATCACTAGGTAACTTTCTTACAGCAAGGTAGAGCAATGTGTCTAAAGTTTTTCAATAATGGCGAAAGGTAAATAGTTAGGGAGGTCGGCATTCAAACAAGTTCAATTTCACCTTCCGATAAGAATTTGCGCACACAGTCGATTGTAGTCACTTTATTTCTTTTTTAAGGAATCCTCTAACACTAGTGAAAATAATAAGGAATACAAAACGGTTAGGTATATATTTTGTTTAATTGAATGTTAAAGTTGATAGTATTGTATTAGGGCATATTTTTAAAATATAATTCTGAAAAATTAACAATTAGTTTATTTCAGTATCAATTTTCTAAATCTGATTTATGTGGCGAACTTTTACAGAGTTTAAAAAAAATTCAAAAGAAAAATAAAACCGACTTCAAAAACCACAAGTAGGTACTAAAAAGTAAAAAATAATTTTTGTTTCTACACATGTAATTTCAACAAAAAAATAATAATAATCAAATCGGTCTAGGTGTCTTTCAGTAATCGGGGAACATACATAAAAAATATAAAAAAAAGATTGCAACGAATTGAGAGTTTGTAAAACTGTCATACCCCTTCCAATTAAAGCCTCTTCCAAGTTAGACAGCATCATTACTTACCATCAAGTGAAAATGCAGTAAAGGGCTAACTAGTAATGAAAAAAACTTAACAGTCTTAAATTGTGTACGCAAGCTCCCAAAGATCCACAGAAAAGGGGGTTTCGTTTAATTATTTCTGCAAATGTGGAAACTTGGATCGCTTTACCCCTCGTCGATTAGCAGGAAGTTTGGAGATAGCGCGTGTTCTTAGGTGCTTTTATTGCTTTTCAAGTTGCTTAATTTTTGCATCCATAATGTTTAAGATGTATGTAAATGGAAGGAAAATTATTGTTAAACCCCGACTCAAAAAGAGGGGTGTTATAAGTTTGATGTGTGTATCTGTGTATCTATGTATCTGTGGCATCGTAGCTCCCAAACTAATGAACCGATTTTAAATTATTTTTTTTGTTTGAAAGGTGGCTTTTGACCGAGAGTGTTTCTAGCTAAGTCTGTGTAAAAGAAGGAGTAGATCCTAAAAAGTTCCCCGGGAACGTAGCTTAAAATGTTAATTCAGGGTATATTAATTATCTCCATCAGCAAAATTTGTGGCGTGAAAGTAGGTAGGTAAGGTAAGGACAGACAGACAGACAGACAGCAAAGTGATCCTATAAGGGTACGGAACCCTAAAAAAGTTACAATAAAAGAGTAGATTGTTGTAACATTCTAGAGTTATTTGTGGAAAGCAACCAGACTCGCATAAGCATTAAAAGAATGCAGGAAGTGGTATGTGGTATGATATTATGAAGGAGTCATATTATTGTATGGGACATTTTTGCAATGTGCAGCTCTTATAGCCGCGGGCATATTACCGCATTGCTCATTTTCGCATACCAACATAAAGAGACATTTAAAAAAAAGGTTTTCCCTTATCTTAACAACACATTAATTCCCCACATGACATTATGCAATACATCACGTAGCCATTACGCTTGAATGGCCGCAATCCACCATAACGCGTGTCTCACGTGATATGGGGCGATTTAGTTACCTACTCGTAAATGCGCGATATTTAACGCGAATGAAAATTTAAGGTAGCGGATTGTTATAAGCGACAGCGATATTTAAAGATTCCGAACTGATTCTGTACATAACGTACCCTAAGCGTACCTACACACACACACACACACGCACAATTCGGTCACAGAGTGCTATCTCTTCCACTCTCGGATGTTTTGTATATTCTGTCTTACTCATCACCGAGCATGAATTATATAATATGAACCCAACATCATAATGTCTATGGTAGGTTAATGTTTTTGGTCCCTTTGGTGTGTTTTCGTTCTTAGGTACTATCGTCAAAAATTTTCATCTTTTATTGCAATGAGCAAACTAGGTATTTCAGTGAAACGTGAAAGTTTCCGACCGCGTCGGCAAGTATGTCTCCTTGCGCTCAATTTTAGAAAATTATAAACTTTATTTTGAATGTGTATCTCCATAAGAAACTTTGCGGTACACAAGTTTGCACCTAAATAAAACCTGAGAGGGAAACATCTTAAATTATTGCGCTCAACTCGCGCTGTTTCGTATTTTTGTTTTTTACGTCTCATATAAAATATTGCCGCACTTTTAAAATTGTTCAAAATGTCGGAAAAAATACCCGAATACGGAACCCTCGGTGCGCGTTTTATTTAATTTACAGGGTCCACCTTAATTATTAAATGAGAGTGATGATGAAAATTGTTAAAATCAATCTGTAAACACAGTAACCTCAGTCTTATTAAATTAATCTAGCTTATTGCCTCTCGATTATTTCACTCATTGATTTATTGAGTTTCGTATAGGTCGCAATCTTCTGTTGATGTGGTCACGCCCTATGTTTTGTTCCAATAAACTTTACTTGTATACCTGAATTGTTATAGCTACGAAGTGTACTAATAAACTGTATGGTGGGTTTAACATTCTGTACAGCTCTCAGGTATAGAGTTCCTCACAATGTTTTCGTTCAGCGCTAAGCAAGTGATATTTAAGTTTTTAAAAACGCACATAATATGTCCGAAACGTTAGAGGTGCGTGCCCGGGATCGAACCTCCGATCTCCCGAATAGGAGGAGGACGTTTTAACTACTAAGCTATCACAGATGCGAAAGTCTAGTCTAAAGGAATTCCGCGAGCGCAAACACCTATGCACACAGAATTTTTCTAGGCTTAGATATTGTTCGCGCGGTTAATGCACTCCCATATTCTAATGTCACGTACAGATATTATTAACCCCCGACCCAAAAAGAGGGGTGTTATAAGTTTGACGTGTGTATCTGTGTATCTATCTGTGGCATCGTAGCTCTTAAACGAATGAACCGAAGGTGGCTTGATCGAGAGTGTTCTTAAGGGCCATGAGACCGGCCTGCCCGCGAAATTCAAATTCAATTTGGTTTTTCGCAATTTGTGAACTAATACGACAACGTAGGCTTTATGGCATTCTTATTCCGACAGTGGCAGTATCATCCTCACAGGTTTTTATAAAAATCTTTACTTGAAAAGGTCCAGTTTAAGAAATTAATTAAAGTATCGTTCTTAGGTAGCCAAATTCCAAACGTAGATTTCCACACGCAAAATTCCACTAGATTAGGAAGTAGCTTTAAACTGTAATACTTAGCCATGCGGAACATAAACCCAAAACTAACCGATACGATGTTTAATGACCGAAATCGTTAGTTATTTGTAATTAGTTCATGTAATATTATGACATAAGCACCAAAATGTTGAACAAGCCCCACCCGCATCCATTAATAAATATTTAGCCGTTTAATTTAAACTAATGCAAATTGCTCCCAACCAAAAACAAAGCGACCATGTTTTGTAGATTATGCTTCCAATTGTTGACCACGTATGACATACTAAAATAACTTATTCCGGGCTTGATTTAACAATTATTATATTATTAAGTACCTACATAATTAATACATTTATTTTGATGTATAATAATATTTAGGTAAGTAAATCTTTCCCTCGAAGTAAAGCTTGTTCTAAACAAGTCTTGCGCAGCTCAGGTGGTACGAAAATACGCAACCAGTCCTATTTTAATAGAAACTGCGTAGAAATTAATTTCTCTTAAATATAATTGAGAAGTTAACTAATTTAATTATAATTTAGATAAATAAATAAGGTTTTTTTTATTTGTACTAGAAAGTTGTAACAAAAAAAAAGAAAAAGTGGTGGACAGGGAAGCACTTATCTCTATAAGAGATCTCTACCAGTGACCCTTGGCAGTGCGAGAGGTTGTAAATGGAGTAGAATTTATGTAAAACTAGCTGATGCCCGCGACTTCGTTCGCGTGGATGTAGGTTTTTAAAAATCCCGAGGGAACTCTTTAATTTTCCGGGATACAAAGTAGCCTATGTGCTAATCCAGGGCTTAATATGTATCTCCATTACAAATTTCAGCCCAATCCGTTCAGTAGTTTTTGCGTGGAGGAGTAACAGACATACACACACACATAGGTACACACATACACACAAACTTTCCCCTTTATAATTTTAAGTTTGATTGAAAATAAAATGATCACTTCATTCATTTTTAATGGCTAAAAATGCTTGTAAAAAGGTTTTACAAAACAATCAAAGGCGCAAGGCAGAGTGGAATGGTTATATTAAGACGCAGCATTTTTTTAATCGACTTAACAAGACTCGACTAAAAAAGAAGGAGGTTCTCCTTTCGGCACATATGTTTTTTTTAAATAGCAACTCAATTCATCAACTTTATTTACTTGGGACATCGCGGTGCGCAGCGAGTCAAAAAGCACACAAGGGTACTTCTCTGATTTGGCGCAAATCGGAGAAAATAAGAGAATTTTTTAAATTGTGAAAATTGCTGAACTAAACTAAAATATAGGTGAAATTAAAAAGAATGACCAAGTTATATCAAATTGCACCCATGAATTTCAGAGATATATGCATTTGAAATTTTCAGTTACTGAAGGTAATGATTTCTAGTGTGCTGGTAATGATTTTGGTGGAGAAGGCGTTGATGTTTATCTGATGGTAATGAAGCAATATTTCATTTTCAAAAAATAACGTGTTTCTTCATCTTATTAATCAAGTAAACAGAATTAATAACGGAAATATTGCAAACATTAACAAAAATATTATTCCAGACATATAAATTTTACTTGAAATGTATAAAATAATCATGCTGCGAGAGCATATTATCACGAAAACAAATGTTTGGTGATAGAACAGTATGAGCGAAAACATGATTATTTAATTTGCATAGAAATGGTAGACCTGCGAAGGGTGTCGTATATAAACATCTTAGTTGATGATAAAGTTAAACCAATTTTGAACCCTGAAGTCAAAAAGAATTTGTAAAACGATTTATAGAAAATGATATGTTCGCAGACACATGTCAAGGAATCATTGCAACATCTTGGGAATGTTAAGACATGCAATGAATACCGCACTATCAGCCTCATGAGTCATGTTCCAAAGATGTTTCTACTTATCAGCTCTTAAGGGATTAGAAATAAATGTGACAACTACTTCAATGAGAGTCAGTTTGGATTTAGATTTGGTGTTGGAACCTGAGAAGCATTATTTGCTATAAACGTACTAGTCCAAAAATATAGAGACATGCAAACTGATATATGAATTTCCTTCATTGATTATGAGAAAGCCTTTGACCGTGTACATCAAGTGGTACTTATTCGTCGTTTGCAGTATGTTGAACTCGTTGGCAAGGAAATAAAGGTCATTAAGAACCCTTACTGGTGGCAGACTGGGACAGTAATAGTTGAAGTTGAGGAAACAGATGAAGTAGCGGTAGGCCATAGGGTATGACAAGGACACATCTTATCTCCGCTTCTGTTCAACTTATACTGAGACGCTATCATCTCAGAAGCATTGGAAAATAAGGAATGGGATGTCAAGGTAAACAAATAAATATAAATAATATTAGATACGCTGATGATACTGTTTTTTTGGCTTCTAGTTCCCAAGATCATTAGAAAATAATAGATAGCGTTTATAAATGTAGCAGACTAAGTTTATGTACAGTATCAAGAAAACCGCAACAAACCTCAATAAGAACTCTCACATGTACAACACTCGAAAGAGTTTCAATGCACAAATATCTTGGTACATGGGTAAATGAAGAATGGGATCCAGATTCTGAAATAAAGACCTGAATTGAAATTGCCCGTGAATTATTCATGAAAATGAAAAAAGTACTGCGCAATAAGCAACTGCTACTGAAAATTACTGCGGGTAAGTTGGGTTCAAAAAATAAAAATGACAAAGATGCATCGGTAAAGATAGAGACCTAATTTTGGCGATCAAATGCAGAAAGGTCGGTTATCTGGGGCATGTTCTCAGACATGACCAGTATCAGTCGTACGCGTACTATCTTTAAGAGTTAATCTGCCATTAATAAAGAAAGGAGTATTAGTCCAATGGAAACGTACATCAGAAAGTATTTTTACTTTTGGTGAATTCCTGGCTTTCCTGGAAACTTCTTCCGTTTTATTTGTTTAACTGATAGAGTTTCTTGTAAAGGTTTTTTATATAATCCCATCCTCGTCGCCACTGAAATATACTACAAGAAGTTAATAACCATGGTCATTTCGATACGCCATTTTATTCGAAAACACGTCAAACCGTCGAAACAAAAGCCTAATAATTATTGACATACACCATCGACAATGTATATTACACAAAGCTAGCCCTTGACGTCAATTGTAGAGGTTTTGACGAATAAATAACATCTTTTATAACTATAGGAGTAGTATGTTCACAAGGAGCACATTATTTTTCTGTGGATGATTTTCTTCTAAATCCCTTGTTATCTTAAACAGTATTTTCTCAATCGGCTTACTTCTTTTTATTTTTTCTGTATGTTTTTTTAATTTTCAAGTATTTTTTTTCTCTGTACTCTTTGTTGTCTTGCAGTCAACAAAGAGTTTTGATTTTCTATTCTTCTTTAGTCTCAAAATAATCCGTAGAGTTAAGTAAGGATGTCTTCCTCACCACTGTTATTTATCTTGCTTAACGACGAAGTTATGCGTCGTGTCACCAATAGTCCGAAAGGGATATCATGGAGCAGTAGGCAACTTGAAGACCTTGACTATGCGGATGACCTTGTTCTCATATCAGATTGACTCGAATACATTAAGTCCAAATAAAAATACCTACAAGACAAAGTTCCTTAACTAGTCTGCCGATTACCACAAAGAAAACAGTGAAGATGAGGATAAGTTCTACTGCTTCAGAACCATTTTATTTAGAAGACAAACCAATTAAACAGGTGGAGGAGTTCTATAACCTCGATAGCATCATTTCTCCTAGCGGCGGTGCCGAGGCTGATGTCAATAACTGGATTATAAAAGCTAAAGCTCTCTCTGTTTGAATCGCTTGTAAATTCAGTCTTCTTATACAGGTGTGAAACGTGGAAACAACTATATCGCTAATCCACAGAATTCAGGTTTTCCACAATAAGAGTTTCAGTGTTATTCCCCGCATTTTCTGGTCTAACACGATCAGAAATGAGGACTTGTGGTACAAATGCCAGCAACTCCCAGTAAATAAGGAAATAGCTTTGAGGCGATTGTGATTGGATATTTTGCGAAGAGAGGAAGAAAACGTTGCTCAAGCGGCATTTATTGAAACCTGCCTACCTGGCAGCCTGGCGGTCAAATGAGACCTGGTCGAACAACAAACTCCTAGAGGAGGCCCATTGAAGCAGACCTTAAAAGAGTGGAATTCTCGTGGAACCATGTCAAAACAGCAACCAAACGTAGGGAGACCTAGAAAACAACTGCTGCAGCCCTAATATCCAAGAAGGAATGAAAGGACTCCATCATTCTTCTTTACGTTTCGCATATTTTTCTAGATCTTTCTTTAGTTCTTCGTTTTTGTTTGTTTTTTGTGTTTTTAGTCTGCGCTAATTTTTTTTCGCGCGTTTTTTGACTATTTCTTTTCACTATGGTAGTTTCTAAAATCGATATATGATGGTTATTTTTAATATTGAAATACCTCGAGTTGCAAGGATTTTGAATAGTTATTTCTAAATTGCTTGTAACAATATGGGCTACTAATTCAACTGATTAGTTACACAATTTTGGAACAACATTATTTCCTGAAAAATTGATCACCTCCTTCAATTCAACATCATTACCTTCAATTTAAAAACGGAAGGAAAATTACGGTAATGATAGAGCGTAAATGAGGTTTTGGCAGTTTTAATTTTATAACGTCGTATTTTAAAATGCAATATATATGAACATCAAACTAGATACTTATGTTGTTATTAGTACATGAAAGAAAATAAAGTTATTAAGAAAAACTAATTATTTGTCCTAAAATGATGTTGAAGGCAAAGAGTGAAAAGTCGTGCCAAACACCAGTTTTGGCACCAAAAGCGTAAATATTTTTTTTTCTACAAGTGCACGGCCACTTTCCGCAACATGCCTAGATAGGCTGATTAGGACTTAGTACGGGGCAGGGGAGAACGGATGGCAATATGTATACTAGAAGGATATTTTGGAGGTGCCATCTCAGTTGCAGGTAATGACTTTTTTTCTGTGCCAAACATTTGTTATTTTTTTATGACGTAATTAAATGATTCGTACGTGTAAAAATGCATTTTAATTGCTTCTCAGGATGTATATAATAATATGTGAAAAACTCGAGCTCGTTTAAAACCGTCTTCTTTGAAAATCATAGCGATTTTCCCTGAGACTCCTGTTTTACCCGTAGAAGGAGGTGAGTTTTTAATATCAAAAATATTATTTCTGAAGTAACCTTTGTAGTTACAATTTTGAATTTTGGGGCACCCGTAGCTGAATATACAAGAGTTCTTTTGTAATGCAATTCTCATCTGTAACTTCATTCATTATTTTTTTATTTGACCTGATATGTGATTTGCGCCAAATCTGAGAATCACCGACAATCTGGTTCCGCTTCGAGTTTTGTTCGTGTTTTTTACTTTAACCTGACAAAGTAAATAAAGTTTCCACTCTGCAGGTATGTATTGCGCTTAAGATATTGTTAGAGAGCTACGAGCAATACGATACGTACAACTCAAACCGCCCGCCCGCGCCGCCCCTGAGTAAAGACACTGAGTTTGTATGAAAGTTTTCTAAGCAACTTAGTTAACTAAGACAAAAAATTTAGTAATTCAACCTGAGTAAAGCTGTTGTGAGTTGGCTAGTTACTAGTATTTTAGATATATGAGAAAGTGTGTTTGTTTGTCGGCTTATTTTTCAATCATGTAACAGTGCAACGGATTGACGTGATTTTTTGTATGGATATTAAGTAGATAAATAAGTTAGGCCTGTTTAAGCCGTGTAGGTTTTAAGTAAAAATCGGAAAATGAAAATTCCTACAGAATTTAAAAAAAATCTAAATCCACAAAGTCGCGGGCATTAGGGTAATCAGTTTGAAAATTAACATCGATTTAGTTAAGTGTAATTTTCAAATAGAGCCCCGTACGTGTAGAAATATATAAGCCTTTTAATTTGAACTAATGCAAATTGCTTGAAACCAAAACCAGAGCGTTCATTTGTAGATTATGCTCCGTAATTGCTAACCACATATGATATAATAATCAAACCCCGATTTTCCTTGTTTCACTGCGTTTAATTATTCGTATTTCACATGCTAATTGAAGCTCTCTGGGAAAATTTTCAGTGCTTACGTCCTTTCAAGTACGTTCTTGCTTTTGAAATGTTAGTGCGAAGATGCTAGATACTTTAAACTAGCTTTGCTTAAAATATTGTGTGTATGCACATGCAGCCATATCTACTAATATGATATTACTTATTATACATACTAATATACTATAATCCAAACTAATATATTCCATACCAGTATAATAGAGCAGTGATAGTCTAGTAGTTAAAATGTCGGGGGATCGGGGGTTCGATTCCGGACACGCACTTCTAACTTTTAGGACTTATGTGCGTTTTAATCGTTCACTTGATTTAACGGTGAAAGAAAAAATCGTGAGGAAACCTACATGCGTGAAAATTCTCAATAATTTTCAAAGGTGTGTGAAATCTTCCACTCTGCATTTGGCCAATGTGGTGGACTCTAGTCAAAACCTTGCCATTCTGAGAAGAGAACCGTGTTCAGTAGTGAGTTGGCGATGGGTTGATGGTGATGTTAATGATGATGATCCATACTTATATTATAAAAACAAAAATGTATCTATCTGTCTGTCTGTTACCTTTTCACGATTTATCCGTTTATTGGCATAGAATAAAGATGCTTAAATGGCTTGCATCCCAGAGAGGGGCATAGACTACTTTTTATCTACGCGGATGAAGTAACGGGCATCGATAATAAAATTATAGAATGGAAGAACAAACATAGTTACATTTATTGCATTAGTATATTACTGTATTAATATGTAGGTATCGATTAGGTGCATTTGAAAATTAATAAACCGCTAGACCGTAATATAAACTAAATAATATTATGTACCACGGAAATAGAGGCGGTAGTATTTACTTTAAGCTATTGATTACATTTTAAAAGCTTTAGAGCGTATAATCAAATCATCTTGTTTTTTTAGGTAAATAATTCGTTAAAATACGAAAAGTCTGTATAATAATATTTTAATAAGCAACCGCCCGCGGCTTCGCTTTGAGAAGCTATGAATTTATTCCTTGTCTATATTATAGGTATACCTAGTACCTAAGTATAAAATTTCACCTTTCTAGGTCCAAAGGTCTACTGAGTTAGTTAATACAATGATTATACGTAAAAGCTTAAATTGTAAGTACCTATAACAAGCCACGTGAATGAAGTTACAGGAAAAAGCTTAGTAACTAACCCCCGACCCAAAAAGAGGGGTGTAATAAGTTTGACATGTGTATCTGTGTATCTGTATATATCTGTCTGTGCATCGTAGCTCCTAAAAGAATGAACCGATTTTAATTTAGTTTTTTTTTTGTTTGAAAGGTGGCTTGATCGATAGTGCTCTTAGCTATACCTACTTAATCGAAGAAAATCGGTTTAGCCGTTTGAAAGTTATCAGCTGTTTTCTAGTTTTCTAATATAGGTTTTTGTGTTGGGGGGTTTTTAAATGAGTTACTGTAAGTATGTACTATAATCATTTTCATTCTGATTCAAATAAAGCAAAACTGAACGCGTTGAGTGAGGCGAGGAAAATATGCCTCGAAAAGGTTACCTACTGAATTCCTAAAATCGGGACGCGGTGGTGTGGCATATATTCTGCCGAAACACCGTAAAATATGCTTTGCATATTTTTACTATATCAGTAATACAAGATTACGTGTGTACCATATTGTACTCACTAGGTTTCGCTTGCGGTTCTAGGAAATTTCACCGACAAAGGATTTGAATATTAAACAAAGAAAAAAGAGCCTCAATAGCTCAACGGATGAGGAGCGGACTGACTTCCGAAAGGTCGGCGGGCGGTTCAAACTGTGATGGTACGTGGATCGTCTCTGTTTAATATTTGGTGATTGGCTATAATGAGGAAATTATTATAAATAAAACGGCTAAACTCAGGGACACCTTTAGCATTTGGAGTTATATGTTAATACACGTAATGCCAAGTATATTGGCAGGCACAATACGTCGGGTGGACAATGTAGACGTCCCCAATCAAACTACCAGACTTTCGCGGTTTAAAAGAAGAACTTTATCTTATAGAATTATTATTTTGACTCATTCTACTCTCTCAAGAGAAAAAACCTGAGGAGGAAAAAAAAAAGTTTAATTTATACGTTCTGGCTTGAATGAAAGGTCGGTTGATACATGTATATGCCGATTCGGCCATCTTCTACTGACCAGAGCTCCTTCTAGCACGGGGGAATCCCTGCGCCGGTATTCGGCATTTAAACATTTTTATTGGGGCTGCAGTCAACTTCCCTTGTTTCGCTGCGAAGCGTTTTCAATTGCCTAGGTACGGAAACCTAGGTTCTTTTCAATGAGCTCTGGGCTCGCCCCTTACCATGGTATATTTTGGTATATATATTCATTTGTTATATTATGTCTAAATTGGCCAATTTAGAAGTCGGGAAGTCGCTGCTTATAAGACATGGCGTGTGTTGGTGTGCCGGAACTCTGCCGCCAGGAGCCACCTAATCGACCGTGTGCCTTTTTTTTAATTAAATCCGACTTTATAAGTCATGGATATCAAATTATTAATTCTCCCGAATTAATGCTTTCGAATGTCCCTAGGTTTTACCAGAATGCGTCGCTCGGTCTCCCAAGAACTCAGCGGAACAATGACACACAAAAAAAAAAAGGTTTATACCTGTCCTTTTGTCTGCTCGCAGCCATCGATGCTCGTTGCCTCTTGTCCATTACTTGAAATGATTATTAACCGCGATGGCACCGTGGTTAAGTCATTTCTCTATCTACTAGAAGGTCAGGGTTCGAAACTTTGACAACTATTCCTAAATCTTTCGTAGTCGTATACATTACAATTAATTTAAAACATCACTTGTTTAGTGCAGAGAATAACATCGTGAGGAAAACTACAAGCCTGAGAGTTCTCTATGAAGTTCGCGCTCAGTAGTGAGCCGGTGAAAGCTGTTCATGTTGATGAAAGACGATGTTTATACCGCGGTAGCTAGTAGTTTATAGCACACCACCTTATTTTAGCTATTGAGTGAATTTTCTACCAAATCAATAATTGTAACGACAAAAGTCATTCCATCGGTCTGCATTAGACTGCTAATTCAATTTTAATCCCTATTTAATGCTGAATAAGAGCTAGTATTATAAATAGATGAATTGCTGAAAAAAAAACTAGCCTAAATTTTACTTAATAGTAAAGGAATTGTGATTGGTATGTAGGTCATATGAGAAAATCTTAATATTGGAGTTCAAGTTAGTTCGATACATGGTTTCTTTGTATCTATGGCTTTGTTAATATTATAATATGGTAGTCTAGCCTCCAAACAAATTGAATCTCCATTATTAAATGTCTAGGAAATGTATCTAAATATAGCAAATAAAAGATGATAGTTATACCCAAGTGCATTTATTTCTGGTAAATAATTGTTTATTTACTCATACAGTTGAGTATTTAGAAAAAAAAAAAGAAGAGAAACTGAATTTATTATTTAGACTGGGAATTAAGTAACTTTATTACATTAATTAATTCCTGGCCGAATATTTGCTTCCTAAGCCATACTAATTATTGAAAGGGGAAAAGCAATATTCAAACGAAAAAACCCTTTCGGCTTTATGTACATCATTTTATCTAAAATACACACATGCCCACATAATTAATAGAGATATTATCTACAATTCTTACTTCTATAATAAAGTAAATTTTAAGGACACACAATTATGCACAGTTTTATACAATCAATCTAGATATATCCAGATCCCAGCTCCACAGTTAGTTATTTTGTCTCATTTAAACACTTTGTTTTAAGTAGTTTAATTTTACGTTCAAACGTGGAGTTAACTCGTTGTGCGGTCTAGAGTATAGACACGATTTTTATAGCCTCGTATTCATAATTTAAGGATAATGTAAATCTTTATAGCACCAAACAAAATATCCGGGACCACCTCTGTTGATGTCCGGTTGTGGATCTCCGATTTACGTCATATAAAATACAAAGTGTGTAATGCATTATCTGGATTCATTTCTAATTAAATCAATCAATTAATTTAATTAACTAGGATTGTGGAGCTGATTTCAAAATAATCTAGTCAAAATAATGCAAAATATAATACGTCACCCAATATCAGCTTCTGTCGGCTCAAAACACACACTGATTAATTAAGATTTTACACTATCAAATTTTACTAGATACTAATTTTAACAATACTAAAATTATTGTTTCAATTTTACAATTTTTCTTTTCTCAAAACTTTAATTTTGAAATATCGAAATTAATGTCGAAATAATCTCGAATAGAGTGATGAGTCTCGAAGGCTGAGGGCCCGAATGAATCCTTCTCGACGACTGTCCTTTTGCTAATATCGTCTCCCTTCTCTACCTTTCGACTTTCTCCCTCTTCCTGTAACAGAAAAACACACGAGAGCATCTGATTCGTCTTTTGATCGCCTCCTGCGCACCCCTGAATTTTTATTGGTGGACAGAAGAAATGGTGTTTCAAAGTTCCGCCTTTTGACACACCTCGGTGTTCCTGAATGGTCCGATTTTGGCTTCACAATTATTTCTCATGTTCCCATGGTGTTTTTTTTTACTTTCGCGCAATCTGGTTGCAATATATGGCATTGTTTATTACACTTACAAAGATTTCTAAGTTAAAATTGACGGCTTTATCAAATTTATGACCGACCCTAACGCAATTTTAAAAACTTAAGCTAATTTATTGTTTGTTTATGGATAGGCTCAAAGAAATTTTGTTTTAAGACGTATTTCTCAGTATTTAATTTATTTCATTTTTTTATTTTTTGTTCTACCATTCTTTTAACATTTAGAGTGATTTATCTCTCAAGCCGTTTGCTTTCTAAAAGCAAAACTTAAAGTAACGGCCATAAAAAAATCTATGATGAATAGGTATGACTATCTCACACTCCCCCAAAATAGATTTTTAATACACGTAGTAATCCCCCTTTTGTCCCTGCAGCTGTGCTAGTTGTTTCAAAATCTATTTTTCTCCTTATCTGTATTAGAACGTTAGTATTAAACCTCCCACGCCTATCTATTATCCCCTCGGGCATGACCATAACTACTTAACTCAGGTATCTCTTTGTTTAGTGTACCCCAAACTACCTGTTTTTTTTTTTATTTCTTTCAATCCTCTAGTTTTACCTATCTTTCTAGTTATCTACATAGTACCTAAACAAATGAATGGCATTGTAGTTACCCTTAACTTTACCAGTATGAACGTCTATTAATGTATATACATTATTATATGGAACTGCCCCTATTATGTACGGTCCTTCATATAAGCGCATGAATTTTTTTGTCAACTTTTTATCCGCATCTGACTTCGTAAAAGTCTTAAGTTTCACTAAATCTCCGATTTCGAATTGTATTAACTTATGATTTTTGTTATAATGTAATTGCCTACTTTCGGCCGCCTTATCTATGTTTTGTCGTGCCTGCTGTCGAATCTGTTCTAACGGTTCACCCTGTAAGTCTGCCCTCACCGATGAGTCAGTGTTGAAATCAGTCGATAGCAGAGTACGTTTTCCATATATAATCTCGTTTGGCGAATATCCCGTTGTAGTATGTATTACCTGATTATAACAATCTTCTATATCCGATAATAGATCTACCCATGAACGATGCGATTTGTCGCAATACGTCCTGAATAATCTACCTAACTCTTTATTAACCCTCTCTGTCGAATTTGGCCGCGGATTTCTAACAGATGTGTGCGTTAATTCGATACCTAGTTGGCGAATACCTAACTCGAAAACTTTTGAAGTAAAGTTCGCGCCTCTGTCTGAACATAATGTCTTAATTGTGACCTGCTTATGAAACTTTTTTACACAAGTTAAAGTAGCCTTCCCACTAGCCTGGCGTAGTGGGTATAGTCTGATTAACTTACTATAAGCATCTTGCATTACGAATATGTATTTAAAACCAAATCGTCCTGCCGGTAAAGGTCCAAAAATATCGCAAAAAACTCTCTCTCCTATTTCCTTCGCTATTACAGTTTTTATCGGTCCCGTGTGCGTTTCCAAAGCATGTTTTGACTTTTGACATGCCTCGCAAGCTCTTACAACACGACCTATTATACGAGACATATTTGGGAAATAATATTGACGTTTCATCAGAGCATAAACCTTGTATCGCCCGAAATGACCTACTTCTTCATGTATGCTAACTATCAAATCCCTTAGTATGTTCTCGGGAACATATAACCTTAAGATATCCCCTTTTATGTCTCTTCTATAAAGAATCCCTTCTTTAAGCACGTAGTACTTTGATTCAGAAGTGTCTGCTGTTTGCACGCGTCTAATTACCTCACTAGCAGTCTTGTCGCGACTTTGATAACTACCTATCTCTCTCCATCGCTCCCGCACTAATCGTCCTAATGATGTTTTAAATAGATTCATTTCAGGCCCCGTGACCTTGTTAGTTAATACATCAGTGGTCCCCTTTAAGTGTCGAGACAATACGTCTGCTACAATGTTTAGTTTACCTTTCACATGTTCGACTGTGTAATTAAATCGCCCTATATAATGTACCCAACGTATCATCCTAGCACTCAATAGTTTGCACGTCTGCAAGAAAATCAGACTTTTATGATCAGTCCTAATGACTAAATTCGCTCCTCTCAAATATGTTTCAAACTTTGACAAACTGAAAATGATGGCCCATAGTTCTTGTTCAGTAACTGTCCATTTGCGTTCTGTCTCTGTCAATGCTTTACTACAGAACCCTAATATTTGTTCTTCACCAGCTTCATTCAATTGATAGACATAACCCGAAACCCCCAAATTACTGCTATCGGTTTGTAAATAATAAGTTCCCTTAGGATCTGGGTGTACAAGAAGTATCGTGTCTATAAACAATTTCTTGACCCTTTCAAAACAATCGTTAATTTCCTCTGTCCATGACCATTTCGTATTTTGTTTTAATAGGTCACACAGTGGTTTAACCTCTTCGCTATATTTTGAAATAAATCTTCTGAAATAATTTATTAATCCCAGAAATCCTCGTAATTGTTTTATAGTCCGAGGTATAGGGAAGTCTAATATGGCTTTAACCCGTTCAGGATCCATACGTACCCCGTTAGTATTTACTATGTGTCCTAACAACTTTACCTCTACACATAAGAACCGACACTTCTCTAACCTTCCAGATAAACCTGCGGTTTCTAATTTATCTAACACTCGATCTAAATGTTCTAAGTGTAACCTTATGTCCCCGGTAGTGAATATGACTATGTCGTCTAAATAGTTTACGCAAAACTCTCGTACTCCTACTAGGATATAATCCATTGCTCTCGAAAACCCTGCTACAGAAGTCTTTAAACCTTGAGGTAAAACATTATAAGTATACGTCTTCCCCATGAACGAGAACCCAGTATACTTCCTAGAATCTTTATGCAAAGGTATTTGAAAATAGGCATTATTCAAATCAATTAAACTGATATAATTTACTCCATGAAAGGATTGTAAAATCTCAGATGTGAGTGGAGGCGCGCCCGCGTCACCTACCATTTTCTTATTCAACTCTCGTGCGTCCAATAAGAGTCTTATTGACCCATCTCGCTTCTTAGTGAAAGTGAGAGGACTACAGTAAGGAGTCGCTTCCTGTCTGATCACGCCTAGTTTTTCTAACTCTTCTAATTCGGTTTTTACCTGTTCTCTATATGCCAAAGGTACCGGATAACTGTGTTTTACAAAAGGTGTTTCGTCTAACAGCTCAATAACGTGTACGTACTTGTTTGTCAAACCTAAACCTTCCGTAAATACCTTACAGTGTTTGTTTAACACAGGTAGTAATAATTCCTTTTGTTCATTACTTAAGTTCGCGTCATCTAATTTTAATCCCTTAAATTTCTCATTATCTAAATTCATGTCTAATACACTTTGTTCCACTGGCCTAGAGTTTTGATTTAATATTAAATTAATCGTGGCTGCGTTCGTCTCTCCCCCTAACCTTTCGATTTTGCAGTCCGAATTCAGCCTAACACAAGACCTAACGCCCATATGTTCAATAGTCAAAGTGTGTTCACCATTACAGTTCACTATTCCTTTTACCCGCTCTAACCAATCGTATCCTAGTATCAATGACCTAGGAAGACGTCGCATAACTAGTACAGGTGCTTCAACTAAAGTACTACCTAACTGAAACTCTATTAGCACTAACCGATTTGTGCTTTCACTTCGCGATCCAAACGCGCCTTGTATTTGAATTGCTGGAATAGCGATCTCTGGCAATGTCCCATGTTCTCTTAGAATAGAGTCGTACAATTCCCTAGTTATTCCACTAATCTGACTTCCCGTATCTATGAGTGCACTCATACTTCTTCCATACAATCTAACACATACTTCAGGTAACCTAGGTAAAGAATAATCAACACTCACATCGGTTTGTTCATCTAATTCATGATACATTGTGTACACATTCAAACCTCTCCTCATACAAGTTTCACAAGTCACGCCTAACTCATTACACTCTGTTACATTTTCAAACTGGTTTTCCAATAAGATTCCTATACTCCTAATTTCAAATTGACTACTATACTCGTTATAATCAACGCCGCCTCTTAATAACCGTTTAAGTCCCTTATCTCCGGTCCCCAAACTCTGTCCTGGCTTCCATCCACTATTAATTAAGATTCTATAGACTACACCTGTCCCTTCGTGATCTGAGGTCTTTCTGACGCCCGTGCCACACAAGACTAACTGACTTGACCTCGTTTGTGTTGGGCATTCTAGTTTTTTGATGAACCCTCCCCCACATTCTTAGACACAGTAAGATTCTCGCCCTCTTTCACGAACGTGATAGCCGGCCTAATTTGTTTAGATTCGGATACCGTAGGCCTGTTAAAGTTAACCCTAGAACCTAATCGACCACGATAGCCGCGTCCCCTCGTCGAATTTCCCCTAGCTCTCCAACTTCTTGTTGACATTGTTGCTACAATAGGTCGTCTCGATGGTGACTCATTGTATCGTCTACCTCTGTAATTATTACTAACAGTACCTCTCGTAAATTGCCTAGGTTTTTCAACAATATTTTGCTCTATGTTTCGAAGAAATTTCGCTCCGTTCATGATGTTAACTTCCTCTGTTCTAGTAAACCATAATCGTTGTATATCTATAGCATAATGTCGCATAATAGAATTGACCAAATCTCTCTCACTAAACGCAATAGTTAATGACTGCATTGATTCTGCTTGCTCAGCAAAATGTTCGGACATCGACATTCCCGAATCGCTTGAATATACCGCATTAATCAATTTATATCTTATAGATTCCTGAATTTGTTCGGTCCAATAATTTCGTCTAAAATCAATCTCGAAGTCAGCGAACGTAGTCCAGCCCTTCGAATACAAGTCCATAACCTTCCGAGCATGCCCCGAGATGCAACCTAACGCTATATCTATTTCGCGATCTAATCCATTTACCGCCCTTATATATTTCTTTAATCGTTTTAGAAAAACGATGGGGTTAGTGAATGGTTTTCCGTCGAAATTTGGTTTAGTTACTGACGGCTGTACAACATATAAATTCCGGGTCTCAGATAATGTACTTGTGCTCGCGGTTTCAAGATTTGACCCCTGCCTATCAGATTTTTCATTTTCATTAATCCCGTTCGACTCGTGTGAAGAAACGCTCGCGATTTCATTTGAACCGGTATTTGAATTTAACTGATGTAATTTTGCTTCGAACTCGGTGATTTTTTTCAAAATCAACTCTAATGTAGCATTCCCTAAGGTCGTTGTTTGTTCGCTCGATTCTACGGTACTAACATCGCTTTGCCCCGCACCTACTTGCTTTGTTCTACGTCCCTTCCTACCTGAAGACATCCCTTTTTTTTTTTTCAATTTTACCCTATTCCTTTTACCTACTTTGGTACTATCTTAAATATTTTTAATTTTTTACTTTCCGTGTAAAATTTAGTAATATGCAAAGTTGTAATTAGAATAATAGTGCAATACTGCTACAATTTGCAACCACATGCGCGAAGTGCTTTGATTATATGAATTCCCAGACTTTAAGCAAAATTTGTTAAGTCTAAGAAATAAGCACGGGATAAATAACTCGGTCTTTGTAATATCCTCTCTGAAAACCTGTAAATTGTACATTTATGAGACACATAGCTTATTTCTGCTCCTGCTCCCCCTATACATAAATAAATGTAAATGTACAACATATATATATATATAAAACAACATGCAGTGTGTCCTTAAAACTTATAATTTATAAATAGTAATGTAAGTTTATAAATTTTTCTCTCTCAAATACCCAATCACAATTTCTACGTTGTGTTATTTTTATGTTAATGTAAATCTAGTCATATCGTTATTTCGAATACGTACATAGATCCCTGGTCACTCGGCACCATATTTCTGTGATGGTACGTGGATCGTCTCTGTTTAATATTTGGTGATTGGCTATAATGAGGAAATTATTATAAATAAAACGGCTAAACTCAGGGACACCTTTAGCATTTGGAGTTATATGTTAATACACGTAATGCCAAGTATATTGGCAGGCACAATACGTCGGGTGGACAATGTAGACGTCCCCAATCAAACTACCAGACTTTCGCGGTTTAAAAGAAGAACTTTATCTTATAGAATTATTATTTTGACTCATTCTACTCTCTCAAGAGAAAAAACCTGAGGAGGAAAAAAAAAAGTTTAATTTATACGTTCTGGCTTGAATGAAAGGTCGGTTGATACATGTATATGCCGATTCGGCCATCTTCTACTGACCAGAGCTCCTTCTAGCACGGGGGAATCCCTGCGCCGGTATTCGGCATTTAAACATTTTTATTGGGGCTGCAGTCAACTTCCCTTGTTTCGCTGCGAAGCGTTTTCAATTGCCTAGGTACGGAAACCTAGGTTCTTTTCAATGAGCTCTGGGCTCGCCCCTTACCATGGTATATTTTGGTATATATATTCATTTGTTATATTATGTCTAAATTGGCCAATTTAGAAGTCGGGAAGTCGCTGCTTATAAGACATGGCGTGTGTTGGTGTGCCGGAACTCTGCCGCCAGGAGCCACCTAATCGACCGTGTGCCTTTTTTTTAATTAAATCCGACTTTATAAGTCATGGATATCAAATTATTAATTCTCCCGAATTAATGCTTTCGAATGTCCCTAGGTTTTACCAGAATGCGTCGCTCGGTCTCCCAAGAACTCAGCGGAACAATGACACACAAAAAAAAAAAGGTTTATACCTGTCCTTTTGTCTGCTCGCAGCCATCGATGCTCGTTGCCTCTTGTCCATTACTTGAAATGATTATTAACCGCGATGGCACCGTGGTTAAGTCATTTCTCTATCTACTAGAAGGTCAGGGTTCGAAACTTTGACAACTATTCCTAAATCTTTCGTAGTCGTATACATTACAATTAATTTAAAACATCACTTGTTTAGTGCAGAGAATAACATCGTGAGGAAAACTACAAGCCTGAGAGTTCTCTATGAAGTTCGCGCTCAGTAGTGAGCCGGTGAAAGCTGTTCATGTTGATGAAAGACGATGTTTATACCGCGGTAGCTAGTAGTTTATAGCACACCACCTTATTTTAGCTATTGAGTGAATTTTCTACCAAATCAATAATTGTAACGACAAAAGTCATTCCATCGGTCTGCATTAGACTGCTAATTCAATTTTAATCCCTATTTAATGCTGAATAAGAGCTAGTATTATAAATAGATGAATTGCTGAAAAAAAAACTAGCCTAAATTTTACTTAATAGTAAAGGAATTGTGATTGGTATGTAGGTCATATGAGAAAATCTTAATATTGGAGTTCAAGTTAGTTCGATACATGGTTTCTTTGTATCTATGGCTTTGTTAATATTATAATATGGTAGTCTAGCCTCCAAACAAATTGAATCTCCATTATTAAATGTCTAGGAAATGTATCTAAATATAGCAAATAAAAGATGATAGTTATACCCAAGTGCATTTATTTCTGGTAAATAATTGTTTATTTACTCATACAGTTGAGTATTTAGAAAAAAAAAAGAAGAGAAACTGAATTTATTATTTAGACTGGGAATTAAGTAACTTTATTACATTAATTAATTCCTGGCCGAATATTTGCTTCCTAAGCCATACTAATTATTGAAAGGGGAAAAGCAATATTCAAACGAAAAAACCCTTTCGGCTTTATGTACATCATTTTATCTAAAATACACACATGCCCACATAATTAATAGAGATATTATCTACAATTCTTACTTCTATAATAAAGTAAATTTTAAGGACACACAATTATGCACAGTTTTATACAATCAATCTAGATATATCCAGATCCCAGCTCCACAGTTAGTTATTTTGTCTCATTTAAACACTTTGTTTTAAGTAGTTTAATTTTACGTTCAAACGTGGAGTTAACTCGTTGTGCGGTCTAGAGTATAGACACGATTTTTATAGCCTCGTATTCATAATTTAAGGATAATGTAAATCTTTATAGCACCAAACAAAATATCCGGGACCACCTCTGTTGATGTCCGGTTGTGGATCTCCGATTTACGTCATATAAAATACAAAGTGTGTAATGCATTATCTGGATTCATTTCTAATTAAATCAATCAATTAATTTAATTAACTAGGATTGTGGAGCTGATTTCAAAATAATCTAGTCAAAATAATGCAAAATATAATACGTCACCCAATATCAGCTTCTGTCGGCTCAAAACACACACTGATTAATTAAGATTTTACACTATCAAATTTTACTAGATACTAATTTTAACAATACTAAAATTATTGTTTCAATTTTACAATTTTTCTTTTCTCAAAACTTTAATTTTGAAATATCGAAATTAATGTCGAAATAATCTCGAATAGAGTGATGAGTCTCGAAGGCTGAGGGCCCGAATGAATCCTTCTCGACGACTGTCCTTTTGCTAATATCGTCTCCCTTCTCTACCTTTCGACTTTCTCCCTCTTCCTGTAACAGAAAAACACACGAGAGCATCTGATTCGTCTTTTGATCGCCTCCTGCGCACCCCTGAATTTTTATTGGTGGACAGAAGAAATGGTGTTTCAAAGTTCCGCCTTTTGACACACCTCGGTGTTCCTGAATGGTCCGATTTTGGCTTCACAATTATTTCTCATGTTCCCATGGTGTTTTTTTTTACTTTCGCGCAATCTGGTTGCAATATATGGCATTGTTTATTACACTTACAAAGATTTCTAAGTTAAAATTGACGGCTTTATCAAATTTATGACCGACCCTAACGCAATTTTAAAAACTTAAGCTAATTTATTGTTTGTTTATGGATAGGCTCAAAGAAATTTTGTTTTAAGACGTATTTCTCAGTATTTAATTTATTTCATTTTTTTATTTTTTGTTCTACCATTCTTTTAACATTTAGAGTGATTTATCTCTCAAGCCGTTTGCTTTCTAAAAGCAAAACTTAAAGTAACGGCCATAAAAAAATCTATGATGAATAGGTATGACTATCTCAAAACCCCACCCGTTGCACTTACACTACTGTCGTACCCACTCCTGGCACAAGGTTTACGCTTCATTGGAGGGGAAAGGGGAGTAATAGTCACTGTTAGCATGGCTACTATTGTTTAAAAAAATGCTACTTGTGATTTTCGTGGTGAAATGACATAATCTAGAGTCTTTAAGAGGGATCGAACCCCCGATCTTGTCGACTAGGAAGCGGGCGATATAACCACTAGGCTATCACGACTTCATGTTACGAGTGAGTTTAGATAAACTAGAATATTATTCTAGTTCTTAATATTGCACTAAGTAAGAATATTCATAAAAGTATTATTCGTATTTCCTACCGTAAAGCGCTCTTAAAACTTATTTATTCGAACAACTCAGAAGAGTTGTTGCTAGAAAGCATTTTTCGTTACTAGGAATGCTTTACCCCCGCTTGATACTGACGTAACATCAAAGCTTTATAATAATAAATAACAGCATTTATGCAATACTTTTCCAACTGTAAAATATAAGATCAACGCTCTACTACTAACTGACCGTTATACTTATTCAAAATTTACGCACTACTTGCCTCTTACACATAGCTAAAAACTCAGGTTTGTCATACATTTGATGTTGTAAATCATGATTTTTTTAAATATATAGCTACTTTGCAATCAAACTTGCTGCATTTTGCATAAATGCCTATTCACTCTTGACTTAAAATTACCTACGTTAAAAATTGAGAAGAAAACTGACGACGGAAGGGCATTCCATTTTATCCTAGCAGTTCGAATTAGAAACGAGACGGCAACTCGCTTGGTACGTGTTGGTGGATTATCTTTACACCGTCTCTATAAGACTTGAGTTTATTTAAATTTCTAGTCCCTGTAATGATGTGAAATAAACCTTTATTTAAATTCTACAGCTGCTAATTCCAAAAAACATTCTCATTCGAACAAAGTAAAATTTTCGTAAGGATCCCTTGATAGTGCAAAATAAATACGAGGTAGGTACTTTAAAAACGTACAACAGTTAACATCAAAGGATTATCCTTACACCTTCCCTATTAGTCTTAAATTTATTCAAATGAAGGTAATGGGGTAATGTAAACCTTCATTTTAATAATTTCTTGTTAGAACGCCGGATGTTAAAACCGTTTTCGCTTAAGGTTTCGTCACATATTCGACGGGACGGCGTGGGACGCTGGCACAGTGGCGAGGATCTTACACAACACACGCCAAGTCCTGTTAAGTCCCGGCATCTTCGGTATGATTTCGTGTTTTGCGTAATACATTTATTATGTCATCGGAGAAGGACACGGGTTTGCTTTTGTTTGCGTTACAGCGCCGGCCACACAGGCCGCGTATGCGTCGCATAAGCGTAGACGTAGCGCGTACCATTGCGTTGTAATGTATGGAACTGTATGAGACATGGCATACCGCTTGCGTGGCGTGAACGTTCGCATATTGCGTGCAGTTATTTCTATGGTTTCACGCGCGTCACTACGCACGTGGTCACGTGTACGTGCTTGGTGTGAATCAGCTTTAAGGGGCATGAGACGGTTTCAGTTTAAAAAACAGTTTAAAAAATTAGCTCTAGTATCGACAAATATCGACGATTCTCACAAATTAGTCGATACTATAGCTAATTTCTTAAACGGGACCCTTTCAAGTAAAGATTTTTATATAAACCTGCGTGAAATTGAGTTAAAACGAGACAGATATAATATGTGAGAGATATACGTCATCTGTGTCGTTTTAACTCTGTTTTAAGTCTAAGCAAAGTCAAAGGGCGCTCTAGTGATCTCACCCTTAGTGTGACCACCATAACACTCGTATCCTATAAAAAACAACGTCGCTTGGCCTTCCCGTTCGCACTCCGTCGCACTGCACTGCACTCTACTTGAATTTTGCCGGGCGCGGTGTTGACAGTGTGTGACGGTTAGCGTAGCCCCGAGGAGATTGTTTATCTATAACGTTGTACCGAGCGGGACTACTGGTCTGTTGTAACTACGTATATTTCCTTCCCGTCCCGTCGGCTATGTGGCAATGCCTTTATAACAGGGCTAACCTGTGGCATTTGATTAGCAAATTCCGACCCTTGTTATGCTGATTGGAGTGTGTAAGTTTTAATCGATTCGTGTTTAATTAAAACGAACTAAGAACGAACGCCTATACCGTATTGGGTAATGTAGTGAATATTAATTTGTATTCGTTGTACCAGAACTCATAAATTATTCTGTTATCGGCGCTGTTTTTTTGTTTTCACGTACATTTTGATATTTTATTTACGTAAAATGATACTGGAAGCGGATGTTGGACGAATGCTTATAATATTATTTTTAATAAATTATTGAAGTCTCACTCCCTAGTATCACTTGCTTTAACGGTGAAGGAAAACATCGTGAGGAAACCTGCATGTCTGAGAGTTCTCCATAATATTCTCAAAGGAGTGTGAAGTCTGCCAACCCGTACTTGGCAGCGTGGTAAACTATGGTCAAACCCTTCTCATTCTGAGAGATGACTCGTGCTCTGTAGTGAGCCAGCGATGGGTTAGTCATGATGATGATAATGATCTCATCATCAATCAAATTTCAAAAAGCAATTGAAAACTAAATTATGAAAACAAACAATGTACCTATCTATGTCTATAATATTATTGTTTGTTAAGATTTCCAAAATACACTCCCTTTTCCTCTCGTTTCGTATTCAGCTTCGTAATGCTGAAAAGCATTCATATACGAGTAGGTATAATATATGAATTGCGAACATTTCCAAAACCAATGAAAACACCCTCGTAAAGTGGGACGGGAATGTATTAACGCCTGCCTTTCTGTCTGTATGAAACAAAATAACGCTTTATGCGGATTGGCGCCAGGCCAGGGTCTGAGCCTTGTATCAGACCAAATCGTACTAACACACAAGTGCAGTACAATTTATAAGAGTTGGCGAGCTTTCTTTTTAGCCCTATATTTAATTTTCTTGTATTTTATGTGATACGAGTATGTGTAAACTATAGAATGTAGTAATTAAAAATAAATCTTAAAAAATATATAGAATGAAGTAATCGTAAAAGGTAATTAAAGGCTTAGTTCTTTAAAAAACGGAGAATGATTGTGTATTTAATTCGATTTGCTTCAACTGTTTGCAGTACTTTAATTAATTTTATTATAGCCATCTGGTAGTTTATAACTACTTTATTATTATCACACTTCCCACTAATACTATAGTGGCGAAAGTTTGTATGTTTGTTACTCTTTAACGCAATTACTATAACTAGAGGGATTTGGTAAGAGTGAAGATAGATTATACCTTCAATTAACACATAGGCTACATTTTATTCCGTAAAATCCTAGATTCCCGCGGGGTTTTTAAAATATAAGTATATCCACGCGAACGAAGTTGCGGGCATGGTCTAGTACTTACAGCAATACAAGAACTAGAAACAGACAGAAGAAGGATACAAAAGCGGCCTTATTAGCGATCTCTACCAGACCTTAGGAGTGGGAAAATATGAGGAGAATAATACTTTGTACCACTCCCCAAAACTACAAAACTAACGCGGTCCTAATTTGAGAGCTTGCTAGTCAGAGATATATTTTTTCGGGTGCCTTGTACGGCGACTCGTAATCTGCACGCAAATAGTGCCGTACAGTTTGTTTATTGAATAAAGATACGGAATTTGGTGCATTGTGGTGTGCTCCATTTTTTTTGAAACAACTGGTAGGAAGTAAATTCTTATAAATGTAGCTTTTGCGTTTTGGGCTACAATCTGTACTATACTTTTGTAGGTATTGAGTAAGAATTTGCTTTAAAATATACAAATATATGCTTTAAGGTTTAGAACAAAAACCCTTTAAGGGCTCTTGCCACAAGCAAGCCGGCAGGGATTAGTCAGAATGATGGCAAGAGACGTGATGGATTGAGGCTGATTTCCTGGGAACGGGGATGGACGCTAATGTGGGACGCAACGTGCGTTGACACATTGGCCCCGTGTCATATCAGGGAGACAGCATCAAGACCGGGAACCGCAGCAGAAATGGCAAGCGGCGCAGTATATGCCTCTCTTATCGAGAGTTACATTTTTGTTCGGTTTGCCGTGGAGACCTTGGGGCCATGGAGTCTAAAAAAAATTACGAGACATTTCACCGCGATTAATAGCCTCATCGGGTGACAAAAGGGCTGGTTCATCTTTTGCGCATTAGTCAAAATTTTAGTAAAACACTTGTTTTAGTAATTTCAATTTTAAGTCAGGAACACCACGCGTGTGTTAAGTAAATAAATATTCTTACTCATAAATTTTTTTATCACTTTAACTTTACTTTTAAATACTTACATAACGCAATCTTAGGAGAGTGCCACTTTTACCCTTCTTACATTATGACCTCGATTCCTCCCATCTTATCAATCCAGAGATTTGATATTTGGCAACATTGGCGTCCGCCCAGACAACGTACGCTGCAGCCTTTGTGTGACGTCAGCCCTTTTTCAATCTACTGAGACTTGTTTTACCTATCAGGGAAAGTAATTGGAAATTTCCATCGGAGTCAGCTAAAATACTGACCGATTTTCCCAGACTTTGCTATACGAAGTGGTGATTTAATTTACTGAGCGAATTTTTGCAACTGTTTAAAAATTTTAAGACAGATAATGTAATCCTTTCAGAATTTGCTTCAACATACTTAGTGTGATAGTAAGCTGTGATAGGAACCACATGAATTAGGACATCCGCCTTCTAATCCTATATGTTGATTTCCGGGACGCAGTATTATTATAAAAACCATATCTATCATAGTAAAAGCTTGCTTTACCTTCAGATCTTTAGGTAAATAGAGAGTAAAATATGAATAATTTATGCCACACAATGAAACAACTTAACATTATTTTACACAATATTCAAGGAAACGATTTTCCCAAACAGACAACGGTTCCCGTAAACATTCGAATATTATAAATTTATTTTATAAATTCGAATATTTTCAACCAAGCGTAGCGTCGATTTGTTATTCTGCGACCAAAATGTATAAAATATTCAGAACGAGGTTCTACAACAAACATTAGTGACCAGTAAAGGTCATAGCACACATATCAACTCGGGAAGGGATCGTCACCGTATCAACTCGAGCCGTATTCTTTGTATGAAAGTCCTTACAGTAACGTAGGCTAATCGGAATCGTAGCGTAATCGTCTCGCCTCGGGACAATATCACGAACCGCAATGCGATGCGCTTATGTTTCTCCATAATATGTCTCTTCGTCCACGCTTGTCTTTGTGCGATAGGCGAGCTGTGAGCGCGACATCGCCTACCCGCAGCCGCGTCGACGTACTTACCGGGGTTGCTGATCCGTTTTTACATCAGGTTGACGCCTGGTTGACGGCGAGGTGAAAGGCTATACAGTGACCTTCCTCTTCCGGGTTGATATGTGTGCTGTCACCTTAAGTGACCGGTAAAACGAAGAGCGACGAAATTCATGCGAGCTTTCGTATCACGTACGTACTGTTTGTCTAGCCTACTTGCCAATTTGTCACTGTTTGTCGGGTTTACGACTTAATTAGACCCGATGCTTAAGATGTGAGATATAAAACACGTTTATGCCATTCTACGTAGTTGTATATTCTATTAGCTTTGACTGCAATTTTGCTCGCGTGATATATTATAACCTATATAGCACTCGGGGACAATGTAGCTATCAGTAAAATAATTTTCAGAACCGTTTCCAGACATTACCTCCTATATAGAAACTGTAACATTTATCTCTTTTTAATATGATAGAATTGAAACAATTTGTTTTATTTCGGTTCTCAGTTTCATTATAATTTAAAAAATGTTTGCACAAAATAAAGAACGGTATCTGCACTAAAAAATTTTTAGGCATCTCAAAGTTACAGAGGAAATAAAAAATAATAATTATCATGTTTGATCTTCAATAATGCAAAGCTTTTTCTTTACAAGGCCAAATTTCCAAGGATCGTAAGTGCATTTTTTTTTACAAGATCCGATAAAGGATCGTGCGTCGAAAGGAATATCGGATCGAATAATGGAGAATGCTCTTAAGCTATCCCGGCACCGCATTTTCTCAACTGTAAAAATTTCCACCGATCGTAACGAACAATATAACATAAGTGTTCCAAGTTGCTCCCAGTTTTCCACTTCGACAAATTGAAACGGCAAAGCGCATTCTGACGTATTTGCGACGCGGATGTGGAAAAATATATTTGTACGGGATTTGTGTTGTACAAGAACGTTGTACGGCAGCGTGGGAAACTTTTGTGAAGTTTCAAATGAGGCTTTATGCGTTTGTATGGGCGAACAAACTGCTAACTTAGTTTTATTAAAATAAATAGGTGAGTACTTTGATTAGATAGCGGTTTTTAAGCAACGTTGACCCAAGTCGGTAACTGGATGGGTGTCCGCCTTTGGAGGTCCTTTGGCCTATTCGTTTCCTCCGTGCCTCGGAAATGAGTTGTATGCTCATCCTAATAGTGTTCTACCTACAGAAGTGTGGTCTAGATTTCGTGTTAATCAGTTCAAAGCTAGTGTCGCAATTTCCTGCATACGGCGTGCACCAAATAAGCTCACCAAGTACCTACCTATGTCTGAGAAATACAAGGAAGCAGCTAGCGTGAATCAAGTTACACATAGTTTTGGTCTACCACGTAGTGCCTGGTGCACTACGAACGCCCGTTGTGCCGGATCCTTTTACCCACGCATAGGAACTGTGGAACCAACTCCCTTCGGCGGTGTCCCAGTGGGGACAACTCTTGAATAACCCATGTTGTAATCTAGTGAGATTATAACATGGGTTATTCAAGGGGCAGATCAAAAAATTCCTGAAAGGTCAGGCAACGCATTGGCGGTTCCTCTGATGCTGCAAATATTCATGAGAGGCGGTAATCACTTAACATCAGTTGACCCACCTGCTCGCTTGCTTCCTATTTTTATTATAAAAAAACTTATTCATTTAAATTAATGTTCTACAATCAAGTGATCGAAGTTCTGTAAATGCTTGTGGTTTTCGCTAATAGGAAATGGTTCAATTTTATTAAAACTATGCTCAGATAAGCATATTATAAAATCGAAGATTACGTAAATGATAAAAGAGCATGGATTTGACCTGCAGCTCACTCCAGCAGTGCGCGGGACTTCAATTAAATTTATACATGCCATAATATTGTATATCAAATCTTTGAAAAGAGCATCCGCCGAGTTTCTTGCTGGTTCTTCTCGGCAGGAAAGGCATTCCAAACCAGTGGTAGATGTTTTTGACGATTCAAAAGTAATATTTTTATTCAATTATATTGTAAGGGTCTAATTTGAATTTTGAATTTTCACAATTTTACATTCCCCAAAACCCAAATTCGCGTACATAAATTTTATCTCACAGTACTAAGACACTAAATCTTCCAATTTAGGTGCACCCAAGATTGCGCGCAATTGCATTAGAGCGGTGACCAGAACATAAATTGTATCACTCGATCTCCAGACCGCGATTTATCTCGCCCGTTCTGTGCAGTGTGCGGCTACACGCGCCGTCTTGAATAAAATTGAAATCTATTTCAACCCCCTTTCTACTTGTTACTACATTCGTACATCTATATCTAGATTACACGATAGGAATCGATTTAAGCTCTAAATATTACATCTACGTACGTACTAATAATATTATAAACATGTAAAGTCTAAGTTTGGATGTAGAGAGTACTCTCTGGAACTCAATGAACTGGATTCGAAAATTCTTTCCAAAACCTGATACTTACGAGTAGGCAACTAATTCATCATGCTAACCACTTGCCTGATTCCGAATAAAAAAATTGCGGGCTGAATCATCATATAAATAAAATTGATGTCCAGTATCAGCCAGTATCATATTATATGATAGTTTCATAGAACACGATTTCGATCAGAATGACCCCTATATACCTAGTTATAATAACTGGATCTTGGAATTAGTCTTGACACAATTCGGAAAATTTGGATACCTCCATATTGGACAGCTCTTTCCGAACGCATATTGAGCTAAAATATTATGTACCGAAGCTAATTAGCTTTATAGCTCGTTCACACAGGCTGTGTAAGCGTTGCGTAAGCGTAGACGTAGCGCGTACCATTCCATACATTACAACGCGTAGGTATGGAACTGTATGAAACATGGCACACAGCTTGCGTAAAGCGTGTAAGTATGCGTAACCCGGTGTGTTAGGGGTTTACGCGCGTCACTACGCACGTATCGCGTGTACGCAATTGGTGTGAATCGGCCTTTAAGCGACACCATACGTGTACTCAATACACCTGCTGTATTTTTTTATCTCAATATATATTTTTTTAAATTAAATCTCAATATAAATTAAATCTCAATATATATTTTTTTAATTTTTAGATTAGCGTCTTGCTTCTAGCGACTAGACCTTCTGGCAAGTGATTAAGCAGCCCAAGATGGAGCGCGCATGATCGGAAAATGCCTATTCACCCTTGACTTGAAGGTACCCATAAGTCAATCGCTACTTCTTTAAAAACTATTTTTTTTAGGCACAGTTTCTATAGAAAACTTAAGATATCTTCTCTTGTTTTGGACCTAGAGTAGATATTACACCAACATCAAGCTCATAAATCCATTCTAACCCCAAAGCGCACGTCCACACATACCTACACAGAATATATAAATTTTTATTGGTTTTACGGCTATAACGTATAAAACTTCTCCAACTATAATATGCGTAGGATTTTATGTTTGTTGTAAAGTTGAAAGTCTGAATTTTTAGTTTTATTTTATTAGACTTCTGCTGTAAAATTTACTTACTTCCAAAAATGGAATAAGAGACCTATTTTATACGTTGAGTTTATTACTAAAACAATAGTGTTTATGCTATTCGGGGGTCTCGAAGAGATCAATTAGTATTTAAATACTAGATAGGTAATGGTCGCGACTTCGTCATAAAAAAATTCTGTAGGAACTTTTTGTTTTGCCGAGATAAAAAGAAGTCTACATCCAACTCCAGAATGCAAGCTATCTTCTTCTTCTTTTTCCAGCCCTTATACCATGCTACGTGGGGTCGGCACAACATGTCTTCCTCTTCCACTCTCTTCTGTCATCCATCAACGTATCATTTACCCCTTTTATACGCATATCCTTTTCCAATCTGTATTATTACTTTCTGAATAAAAGCAATTTTAGTATTGTAGTGTCAGTGTAGGTATTTTATTATATTTCAAAAGAATAAGAATAAGGCTTGATTTCTTCCGACATCTTGAACAATCATCGTATGTTTTCAACAAAGCAGTATTAAACCATACTTACCTATAAACCTTCTTGAATCATTAGATATATTATATAGATACATACCTACATAGAATAAATAAATTGATGAAAAAAAAAATTGATGATAAATTGAGGGACAGATGCTGGAAAGCGACTTTGTTTTATACTACGAGTATGTAGAGATAACTATCATGACTAATACTCCCCTTTTCCCTACAATTAAGCGTAAAGCGTGTGCCAGGATTGGGTACAATAATAGTGCAACGGGTGGGATTTGAACCGCCCGACCTTTCGGAATTCAGTCCACTCCTCAACCGTTGAGCTATCGAGGCTCTAATAAGGATAAGTGAGTTTCGCAGCTCATATCGGCGACACATTGAAGATGCCATATCTGTTCTATTATGTACCCAATCCAATGTCCACGGATAAAGGTAAACAAAGGTGAGCGGCTTGTTTACCGGTAACCCTGTAAACAACCATAATTCTTCTATAGCCTCTTTTTTATATCGGGTCGAAGGTGAAGCTATCAAGCTAGTATAAAGATGACAGGGTACTTGATAGCGAAAAATAAGGATTCCGACCCAGAAAAGGGTCATTACTAAGGGCCTTCAAGCGTAAAATGAAGCAATAAAGGGGAAGAATGAAAAATCTCCAAGATTATGTGTTTAATTTTTTAAAGCTTACGGTAGATTTTTTTAAAGATTTAATTTAACAGTTTCTTTTCCTATTGATAATCATTTTTTTAGGTGTATTTATTTCCTCACTGCTTTTTCTTCTGTTTTATATAAGTTGCGCTTGACTGTCTGATTTAGAATTTATGGTGCAATAAAGAAACTCACACATATTATGTTATACAACGTACATACTACATACATATTAATAAACTCTAGAAACATACCTAACACTCCTTTTTTGTGCAGTTATGTACAGTAAAATACAAGTATTATGCTATCTTATTGATAGCTAGAAAGTTATCTATTATTCTATCGCTAGAGCTCGATGCAAGCCAAAATGAAAACACTTAAAATGTTTGAAAGAATTTTACGACTCGGCGTATACAGTGAATTCTGGAAGTATCTGTAATAAAGTTAACGCCACACTCATATCTCCAAACGTTATCTTTCAAAATATGGATTGGCTCGTAAAATGGTGGATTTTAACGGCACCCAGCGATGCCAACAGCACTGAATAAAATATTATGACTGAAGTTGAATAAGCTAGGGCAAATTACATTAATAATAATCATATTATGAATATTATTTATATAAAATTGAAGTGCTTAAAATAACAATTTTAGACTCATGGTACCTACTTAAATTAGACGCGACATCATTTTTTTCCAATTTTGCAAGACAAACTGAACTTTTTCTGTAATAGGTACATACATACTAAGTAATTTATATGTTTTTAATATTTATTTTCTAAAAACATGTAATTTATTCAATAATTTACAATAAAAATTACGAATAAAAAATATCAACTAAACCACAGTAACGAGGCAAGGTAATTTACATTATTGGCTTGACAGCGTTTCTTCTTCGGGTCAATTATAGCATTCGCTTTAAATAAGTAGAACATTTTTATATTTATTTTATGAACTTTCTTTTTTGTGATTTTGTTTTTTTAGAAATAAACTTTTTTCTAATAGAAATTTAAAATGTGCTATTGAAAAGTTGCTTATAAGTGACTGTTTGTACCATAGAGTCGTTTTACATGCTTTTCTCTTGCTTTTTTTTTGCTTGTATTTTTTTTGTGTTTTTTCTACTTCTTTTTTTCTATAAATAATCCCTAAGTAGATGTGTCCTGTAAAATGTAAAACATAGAAAGCAATAATCATAACTTAATCTCATAACAACTACAAAGTTAAGGTAGGTAACTTAAGCAAAGTCTAGCTATTGTCATAAATTAAGCAAATGGGTCATAAACGCTTGAGTACAACCCAACCTCATGTATGAGGGACTTGCGTTTGAAATATTTAATCGCGGGATCAAACAACTTGCGACGTAAACAACTTTAGTACCTACAGAATACATGACATGTACATGCTTGCGAAATTTATACCAGAGTCTCGAGTCTAAAAATACTATAAAATTGAGATGAAACGTCTAACATTGTAGAAGATAAGAAACGTGTATAAGTATAACAATGAATTATTCTTCTTTCGTTGGCCATCAGTGTGCTTAACATGACATTTTACAGAATTCGAGCGTCGAAACCCGTCAAAAACGTCAGAGCAATTGGACCAAAAAATCTTAGATTTAAAGTCAAAAATTCAGCACCGCTGATCTTATTCTCACGAGGTTTCTGCTCGGAGCACTGGCTAGTGGCTACAGATGCATGGACGAACCTTTACTTTAAAATAAGTTTGTTAGGTCACGCTTTGGTTTCACGTTGAAGTGTTTTTACGCTTAAATGAACGTTTTTTTTCTTTTTATCAACTTTTTATCCCAGCAAAGAGTTCTCGCAGGATTAAAAAAAAATACGAGTATAACCAGGCGGGCGAAGTCATCAGGCACCATCTAGTTAATAAATAAAGCACACTGCTTGCTGTACCTATATTGATTTTATCATTTATCACAATCAATGAAGCTGTGTATCCTGTCTGAATTTTTATAATGAATGAACACACTTCCAAATAAAATGATGGATACATAAAATAATTTTAAAATTTATTTGCTACGGCTGTGCAACCAATGAAAATTTTTATATTCCGTGTATATGCCCGGGACGTGCCATATTCCGGGTTAAAACGGATTTACGAGCGTGACCCTCGAATTGCTGACGAAATGTAAAATAATATTCATATTATCTATCCGCATGATATTATCACTGTTACTTTACTCTAAAACAAAATTCAGTCAAGTGCGAGTAGGACTCGCTTATAGTTCCGTACCATCGTACAAGAAATGACTTTTTTTTATGGCAATTTTGTTTTTTTTTTTTTGTAGCGGAAATAGAAAACACATTCTGTGAAAATTTCAACTCTCTGTTATGTATTACGGTTCACGAGATACAGCCCACTGACAGACAGACGGACAGACGGACAACGCAGTTTTAGTAAATAAAGTTCCGTTGGCTCCCTTTGAGTTTTCCTAAGCTGCGTTTGATAGGTCGACCTTCGACCTGGGTAGAACAACTTGGGTAGTTCATGAGCGGCGGTAACCACCTAACATCAGGTGACCCGCCTGCTCGTTTTCTCACTATTTTTATTTAAAAAATATCAATTAAATCAGAAAATCGAAGGTATAATTTGAAATACCTGGGCATTTAATTCAATAATGATTGATAGCTGTGGCGTAGTAAACCGTTTGCTCAGTCACACGGTAATGTCTTTGACGCGAGATGCATACATTTAGTATAGCGAATGACAGCTCTGTGATCAAGGATATAAATGATCCACTATTATGAGGCGGGCGCGAGGCGTTTGAGAAATAACCCTTTGGATGCAGCTGCAAGCGCTGAGCTGGCAAATGCAACTTGGGGTTTCACTGATTTTCGTTTTTGCCAACGATTTTGACGTTTTTTTTTCTATCATTTGTCGGGCAAGATTGTAACTTGTTTAGGTGTCAAGAAAGGTGTAGCTTTAACGTAGATACCAGAAAAATGACAGAAAGTAACCGTTTTTTACATAAAAAATAACCTGCACTCTTGTGAAAAATCATAAAAATTTTAAGTGTGATGACTATTGTATGCTAATGGCTCGTGCATGGTGCTCTAAAAATCAGACTTAATTGAGTACTATCTATTTGACTAAATGGTTGCAATAACAATAATTGTGCCCTGATCAAATGAATATTGTAGTTAGGTTATTATAAAAGACTAAAACTTATGATAAGCCTCTACAAATTGTGACTTATATCCTCGCGCAAGGAGGAATTAATATGAGAGGAGAGGACATTTTAATAACTTATTATTAAAAATTTTATCTGCTCTGCTGGCTTACGCTTTTACTACAAATATCAAACGATTTTGAATCTTTACTCAAGTGTACCTTGCATAAATAAGGCCCGGTTTCTACCAAAGCGCAGCGGAGAGGACATGACTGTTCAGTCGACCAATCTGATTTTTAAAGATGATGTGACAATTTTTTCACGTCATCATCTTGACTAAACACATTCCTCTCCGCTCGACCTACATAGCGAAAACCTCTACTCTGCCATTGTCTTACTCTGCCATTTTTAACCCCCGATCCAAAAAGACGGATGTTATAAGTTTGACGTGTGTATTTGTGTATCTATCTGTGGCATCGTAGCTCCTAAACTAATGAACTGATTTTAATTCAGTTTTTTTTGTTTGAAAGGTGGCTTGATCGAGAGTGTTCTTAGCTATAATCCAAGAAAATCGGTTCAGCCGTTTGAAAGTTATCAGCTCTTTTCTAGTTACTGTAATCTTCACTTGTCGGGGGTGTTATAAATCTTTAATTTACACTTGTGTGTAAACATTGTATGAGCGGAAACGGAATACAGAATCATGGTGATTTGACATCTGCAAATTAATTTGTACACAAACAAGCATGCTTTATTTTTAGTTTTTTTACAGTTAAACCGCTTCCACAAAATATAATATGTTTCTACAATACTTCGTTAATATACTTTATCTGCCGAACTCTACATCCGTGTGTCTCTTACTCATAGTATCTATTATGCTACAGTTGGATAGTGTTTAGAATTCTTGCTAATGTAAAACAACATTTTATTCTCTTTATTTCTTACTAGAAAATAGGACTTTTTTGGAAAATAATTGGTACAAAAAAATTTCAAGGATTAAAACAAACCCCCATACACCCAGAGTGGGGGCGTCCCTCGCCTCATACCCCGATTGCCATCTCAACATGTCGCGAACTATAGCGGCCTTGAGAGCTACATCGGTTACTTAGTTCTTTGTGTGTGTGTAGAAATTTGTAAAACAGACAGCAAAGCTGTGATAGTTCAACAAAAGGATTTATGGGATAGGTAGGTATAATTTAAATCCCTTTTGGATTTAATGTAGGTCCGAAATTCACACATCGGACTTGTCATACCCACTTCTAACGCATGCCTTTGCGTTGGAATTTCTCAAAAACCTTTCTCAGATCCCTCTAAGAAAGGATTTTGTGACATCTACCTATATTATATACCTATTATTATGCAATATCTCAAGTTTCTGAACCTGATTATAATACATTAAATACTTTGACCTAGGTAATACATTATTAGACAATGCCTGCAACTTCGACTGCATCGATTTAGGTTTTTCAAAATCCTGTGGGCACTCAAATTTTCTAGTATAATAAGTGGCTTATGTAGGTATCCGTATATCTGGAATTTCATCAAAATAGGAATGGGAATGGGGTGTGAAAAGAAAAACAGACAGGCACACTTTCCCATTTATAATAATTAGTGGATAAAGTTTCCTGTCTGACATGATGTTTGATTCCTATACCTAAGTTCAAAAGCCAAAGGGTTTAGATTAGATTAGGTTATTTATTAATTGCAAAACTGTATGTACAATAGGGTGTTAAAATTATAAAAGTCCAATTACAATCTGCCACGCAATGGCGCGCAATTTTTTCAGTAGCAGGTAAATTTTTACAAAGTTTACTTGTACATACATTTTAATTAAATCAAAATGTCAATGGGAAACTATGTAAGGTTACTGAACTTATTAAGCTGCAAAGAATCTCTAAAAATATAATAATATTTCAACTAAACTTTAAATCAACAAAAGAACGCCACTTCAAAGAGTGCTAAGAATTTAAACTTCAAATTGAAACCTTTGTATATAAATCCTTTTAGATTCCTTCACCGACGTCTGCTCATTCAAAACGAAAACATTTTACAATTGTGTCAAAATAACTTGCCAACGAAAAATGTCGAGGAATTTTACGAGAAGAAAAACTACACAATTCCAGTACAAACAGTGAGTACGTGCCTTTTAGTTTCCACTAAGGGCGTTTTAAGGAAAAATAACAAAAAGATGAGATAGACATATTATTATTATTGTAGGAAAATCGTTTGTATTGGAGAGGAAATAAGATTCACTAGCCTTAAGGGCTGGCGCCAAGTTTTGGAAGGCCACTCAAATAATTTTATTATTCTCAATCAGATCTAAAATTTTACCTTATTTGACGTTTTGAAATTGCGGAAAATACTTACTATCTTTATGAGAAAATATCTATTGATATTTTTTTTTCATCATTCATTATAAATTAAATGAAGTAATTAGTGTTTTCGTTGGGATTCATTTGGTTTCACACATTCTATTGGATTTTAGTCAAAAGTTATTTGTAAAAGAAAAGCCGAAAAATTATTTTGCATGTCAGTGAGATAGGGCGACTTTCTCTATTATTAATTTTACTACATAATATCCACGACCTCGTATGCGTCGGTTTATATTTTTAAAAACCCCTTAGGAACTCTGTTGTTACCCGAAAATAATGCCTACATCATTTTCCAGGTCTTTAACTAGGTCCATGCAAGAAATTAGGTCAATCCGTTCCTACTCTGTTGCGGCGAAATTTAAGGACAAACAAAAATATTATTCGCAATTTAGTAATTTCAGTAGTGATACAGATCCAAACATTTTACTAATGTAAATTAAAAATTTATAGCACCCCCCACAAGTGAAGGTTACAGTAATAACTAGAAAAGAGCTGATAACTTTCAAACAGCTGAACCGATTTTCTTGGATTATAGCTAATAACTCTCTCGATCAAGCCACCTTTCAAACAAAAAAAAAACTAAATTAAAATCGGTTCATTATTTTAGGAGCTACGATGCCACAGACAGATACACCAGATACACACGTCAAACTTATAACACCCCTCTTTTTGGGTCGGGGGTTAAAAATAAATTCCTTTATTAAGTTATAGTACCTATGTAAGTTAAACTAGCAAAGACCAGCGTATGTTGAGTAAAATGTTAACAAAGGTTAGGTACCGCCCTGCGAAAATTTCACTAACGAATTTCTAACTTGGAACAAGCTTCTCAAATATTCTATTTGAAGGTCAGTGCTACACGAAACCTTGAATTAATTTGAATAAAAACTAGCTGACACGCGCCGGCCTCACTCAGTTGAAAATTCTCACCGTCATTTCATCAATAATTTTTGGGAGTTTTCCGATGAGTGAATACCTATTGTAAATATTAGCACGCTATAAAGTACAATAATGAAGAAAAACCACCATCACATTTTGACGTCGGGACCACTTACTCATACTGAGCAAATAAAATTTCATTTCATTTCTGAAAATCCTTTTTTTCTTCAACGTAAATGCATTTGGGAGGAAAAAATCAGAAGGAACCTCCAGAAATTTTTCCCCGTGTATAAATATATTTCATTTTAGAACGCTCTGAAAAACTCTGTATTAGTTTGCCAAGCAGAGTTAAGCTAATTAACATTATATACACTGAAAATTTCCAAGGCTAGACAAAATTGTGTCTAAACATTGAAAATGTTAACGGGACTCAAAACTATGCAGGCCTGGATGCCTCTTAAAGAGAATAGGGGGTAGATTTTATAAGAACTAGGACTAACTAGAAAACTAGGTGTCATAGGATCGACGAAGCCCGTAAAGTGTAAGCACTCAAACAAGCCGATTTACACGAAGTGTGCAATAGGCTTGAGTGGCAGCTTTGTTTCGGAAGTAAAATATCCGCTATCACTGAGCCATTTAAATTTGTAGAGCCTGCAACTTGCAAAACCTTAACGGATAGTGAGCTGTGAGAGTGAGAGAGTGAGTAATGTTTACTCTTTACTTATTTATTTTGCTGGTTCAGTGATCCCAAGAAAATCTTGGTCTCCAGTACTAGAAACTACCACTAATTATATTATGTAGAATGTAGATATAATATGTATATGAAGAGGCCACTGTTGGGGGTATGCAATGATACTCTTTTAGTAGGTAACTTTTTAATATTTCCAAATATTCTATATGATATATAAGAAGATAAGAGAGGTGGCTCCCACCCTTTCTTCTTTCTGGGCTGGTTTCCGCACTTAAGCGTTTCCGTCTGTTATGCGTGCGTTGCTCCTCCCCGCCGAAGTCTTCACTCTAGCCATTTCTTCACTTCGCCCAGGTTGCCAGGGTGGCTCCCACTCCCAGCCTGCCAGGTGGGTTGAGATAAGGTGAGAAGAATTACAACTATAATATTAAGAGCCGTCTCCGTCTCCTATTCTGGAGGTCGAGGTTCCATGCCGGAACTTACTTTTCGAAGTTATGTGCGTCTTGAACAATTAAATATACTTACTTAACTTGACTTTACGATAAAGATAAACACTGTAAGCAAAACTGTTGCGATGGGGATAATGATTTAGCTACTAATACAGTATTGAAGCTGTGATAGCATAGTGGTTAGGACGTCCGCTTCCTAATCGGAGGTCGGGGGTTCGATCCCGGGCACGCACCTCTAAATTTTCGTAGTTATGTGTGTTTTAACTAATTAAATATCACTTCCTTTAACGGTGAAGGAAAACGTCGTGAGGAAACCTGCATGCCTGAAAGTTCGCCATAAGGTTCTCAAAGGTGTACGGATTTGGCCAGCGTGGTAGACTATGACATAAACTCATCTCATTCTGAGAAGAGATCCGTTCTCAGTAATAGATCACTAATGGGTTGAGATATGATAATGATTTAGCTACAATTAATTATACTTACAGTATTAATTTTAACATCTTATTTCTTATCTCGCGCAATGCTTACAATTAAGCATTTGTAGGCTTAGCTGGATTATTACCGTAACTCTGATGTTATTACGGCATTAAACGGATCTTGATATTATAATAGGCTTTACATGGGTTTATAATATCAATTATACAAGTATCTATCTATACAGAGTGGTTTAAAGTCTTAGTAGGTACTTCCTTAGTAGTTGGCATCAGTTTTCCTCTCCACTTTTCATATTAAAGGTACCTTCAAGTCATGAGAGAATAAGCATCTTCTAAGCAACCGCGCTCGATCTCAGTAATTGATTTCAGGCCATGAGCTAGTACTGCATACCGGTAAGCAGTGTGTGGGACGACCTCCAGCCCGCTGGACCGATGACCTGAAGAAGGTGGCGGGGAGCGGGTGGATGAGGAAGGCGGAGGACCGTGTTTGGTGGCGCGCTCTCGGAAAAGCCTATGTTTAGCAGTTGACGACGCATACAGGCTGATGGAATGGAATGGAATATGATGGCTATTTTGTAAATTCAAAAAAAGCAGCTCGAGGGTTGTCTAAGTTCAAGAGTTCCCATGGGATTTTTGAAAACCTAAATCCACGCGGATAAAGTCGCGGGCATCAGCTAGTTGAAAAGCTTACTAAAACCATGCCTTGTTGATTGTGTTTGCTTTATTATTGCCCAAACGAAAATAGACTCGATTAATTAGGAGCTTTTCATATTAAGCAAAGTATACCTACTTACCCTAAATCCAACACTGTTTTGGATAACCCATTTTCTTACCCTGGGGTATAGGACTGAGCACCTCTCAGGGTAAAGTCTTCTCATTATTTTCGTTCGTATTCTAGGGTTAATTAATTCTCGCAAATACCAACGTGTCAGCGATTTCAATTTCACTTTGTAAACAAAAAAATACGAAATCGAAATAAATTCCTCCACTCAGATAATCCTCAAGCGAACGTATGAAGCTTAAAAAATCGACAACGGATTTATAGATTTAACCCTCCAGCTAGGGAGCAAACAATTGATGAGTTATTATCACTCAGTTGCAGGCTCACTCAGTTCACTCACCGAGTTAAACACAAAAGGAATATATTCACCTGCTAATATGTGATGCACGTTAGTTATGAATAATTCACGGCAGATTTGTACGGCGTTTTGGAAAATATGCTAACATTCTAATTTGAAAATTCTGAAACAGAGAAGTGGTCAAACATTCAAACCTCTATAATAATTTTCTTTCAATAAATTCTACTTTGAAAAAAAAATTGGTTGTCTGTAAAGTCGGTTTACTGACGATAGTTGAACGTGACAACAAAGGCCGATTGTGCTTCTTTGTCGCTCGTTCCGCGCTCTCGCTTGCACTTCAAGCCTTACATGGAACGCCTCAGAGCGAGTTAACGCCGCATGAGTCATGTTTTTTCGTGCGTGCAGCCGGCTCTATCGAATTATAAGACGTTGTCACGTCAAAAAAATTAGTTCCTTTTAAATCCGACAATATTATTGAATTATAGGTTTAACCCTTCAGCTAGCGAGCAAACAATTATTGATGAGCATTGATGAGTTATTATGACTCAGTTGCAGGCTCACTCAGTTCAATCACCGAATTAAACACAAGAGGAAAATGTTCACTTACCTGCACATGCACATGAATCCATCCATACTTCCATACTAATATTATAAATGCGAAAGTGTGTCTGTCTGTGTGTCTGCTACCTTTTCACGGCCCAACAGTTTAACCGATTCTGACGAAAGGTAGAGAGTTAGCTTATATCCCGGGGACGGACATCAAAAACTCAAACGATTCTGACGTTTGGTACAGGGTTGGCTTATATCCCGGGGACGGACATCAACAACTCAAAAGTGATGAACGTTCAAATCTCCACAATTTACTTTCAATATTCTTTTTTTTTAAGAAAAACGTAGCTCATAAACTGACAATAATTGATTTATTAGATTTAACCCTCCAGCTAGCGAGAAAACAATTGATGAGTTATTATCACTCGGTCGCAGACTCCCTCAGTTCACTCACCGAGTTAAACACAAAAGGAAAATGTTCACCTACTAATATTGCACGTGATTTATGAATAATTCATAGGTCATAACGCACAGCGTTGTGATTTTAGTGTGTGATACTAGAGATAATTATGTTCTTTCAAATAATGTAAGTATTTTGTATAAGTGAATTGTTCAAAATTGGTTAACATGCAGTCTTAATATCAAATACCATTTCTATTACGTTATTTGGAGTTCTGTGATTACAGCTCATGTTAAGTATGAATAAATCAGAACCAGAGATAGATAGCACTCTAATTTGTACCTACTATGTTCTTTTGCGAAAAATTCTGCTCTCATCTGAAATTTGAATTTCGGGGAGGACGCGGACTTTGATAAATGGTTATGGCAACAGAAGTGTACACCTTGTTACTTTTTACCTCTACAGTGGTGAAGTTGGATTTGACGTGCATATATTACTTTATGGATTTAGGTTTTCAAAAATCCCGTGGTAAGCCTTTGATTTTCCGGAGTAAAAAGAAGTCTATGTCACTCTGTTGCGACGTGATTTAAACAAATAAACTAACTAACAAACAAACACACTTTCGCATTCATATACCTATAATATGGGTACCTACATTTACTATTAAGGCACAAGGCACACCAACGGAGCCGAGGCGCGCCAGCTGACATGATAGCAACTCAAACTTAGGATGAGATCTATGGAGAGCACTATGACTTTGCTCAGACTTAAGACACTTCACACTGTTATAACGAGCCAGCGTTATACCGCTGGCATAAGTCTATCTCGTTTTAACTGGAGCTTAAGTCTAAGCAAAGTCAAATTGCGGTCTATAAATTTCAACCAAGATTTGAGCATAATGGCGACGATGCGACGCAAAACTACTGCGCACTCAACAGCAACTCCTCTAACGTTGCACCAAGTAAGATGTAATCTACCGTTTCCAGTAGGTAGGTATAGTGACTGAACTCAGTACACAACCTTGGTCCTTCTTCATTATTTTATTTCTATTACAAGAAGCCCGACCCAAAACGAGGGGTGTTATAAGTTTGACGTGTGTATCTGTGTATCTGTCTGTGGCATCGTAGCTCCTAAACTAATGAACCGATTTTAATTTAGTTTTTTTGTTTGAAAGGTGGCTTGCTCGAGAGTGTTCTTAGCTATAATCCAAGAAAATCGGTTCAGCCGTTTGAAAGTTATCAGCTCTTTTCTAGTTATTGTAACCTTCACTTGTCGGGGGTGTTATAAGTTTTTTATTTACACTTGTTTTATCAGTGTTGATAAAATAATTATGATTTTTTAATGCTTTTGTAGTATAAATACTTACCCCTTTTATCATTATAACAATGACCAAGTAGGTAATTATACTACAAAAGGAGATCCATAATGTGTTTTCACAGCTAATACTGCGATTGAGTAAATGTTTAACCATGGTACGTTTGATACAACGGTGTATTCAGGAGCAATATACTAAGTATTTTGTGATTGCATTCGCTTTGTGCACTGAATTAGTGTAGATCCACTTAATTAATTCACATTCGCATATTATAATCCTTTGACTAGTTAAGTTAACCTGCAGCTGCTGGCTGAAACGAATTTAAATTTCTACACTATAATCCATTCATACTATCCATACTTAATAGTGATAATAATAAAAGCGAAAGTGTGTCTCTCTGTCCATCTGTCTGCTAGCTTATCACGGTTCAGCTGCTTAACTGATTTTGACGGGTACAGTTACCTTATATCCCAGGGATGGATGGAAGGCTAATTGTTGTCCTTTAAAATCAAATAGCTCCTGTAAGATTAAAAAAAAACTAAATAAATGATGACAAATTTACGAGCATCACCTATTTGGTACAGAGATAGCTTGCATCCCGGAGATATACATGTATAGTATATAATATATATAAGTTTTGTTAATCTCGGAAGATCAAAGAGTTCCCACGGATTTTTAACCCCCGATCCAAAAAGAGGGGTGTTATAAGTTTGACGTGTGTATCTGTCTGTGGCATCGTAGCTCCTAAACGAATGAACCGATTTTAATTTAGTTTTTTTTGTTTGAAAGGTGGCTTGATCGAGAGTGTTCTTAGCTATAATCCAAGAAAATCGGTTCAGCCGTTTGAAAGTTATCAGCTCTTTTCTACTTACTGTATGTAACCTTCACTTGTCGGGGGTGTTATACATTTTTAATTTACACTTGTTCGCGAAGTCGTAGGCGTCATCTCGTAAGAACTCTAATTGGAGCAAGGATAAAATTATTTATTAATTATGAAATTTGAACTTTGTATTATAATTATGTTTTCACGCCCTATGTATTGATGCAAGGTCGAAGCAATTATAAAGTTTATGTTTCAGTGTTAGTTTACTTACTATTGTTTCAACAAAGTTGCTGTTTGCGAATGAGTGGGTAATTAAAATAAACTTCCTGTTGTTAAAGTTCACCTGAGATAGTTTGGTATATAGTGAAAGCTTTTATAGTTTCTAGTGCGTTTTACGTTACTGGATACCTAATTACTTTACTGTAATAAAATCTAAGTACTAGAACTGGACTAGTAATATAAATTCGGTAATTAGACTATAATAAATAATTATTATTCATGAAGAGCCAGCGATTGTCAGACTTTCGTTATTTTATAAAAGCTGAAAGTTTATCTGCGTATTCTCCCCAACACACAGGGAGGAACGATTAGTAACTATGAAATTTGGATCATGGTGGCTTTGGGAGATAACATGTAATAAAGATATAAGATAATAAAGTAAAGTCTATTTTTTTATATTTTCTTCGGAATACTATTAGAAATCACCTCATGCATTACCAAACATTTAGTGTCGTAGCAACCCCTGCCTTGAAGTTTAAAAGTTTAATACTTTGAGACTTCAACCGATTTTGATGAAATTCGGTAGGTTTAGAGTTAACTTGAACGAATGAACTTGGAATGATGCGCAACAATAGTAAATCTTAGTGGTATTTTTTGTTGTGTTGAAAGCAGATTGTAAAACATTTAATATTTGATAATTAATAAAAAAAAAAACTTGTATCCCGGGGATGAATATAGGCTTACTTATACTTATACTTTTATCCCGGAAAATCAAAGCGTTCCCACGGGATTTTTGCATAACTTTAATCCACGCGGACGAAGTCGCAGGCATCACCTAGTAGCTAAATAAAAAGTATTTTCAGAGGAATACTCGTATTATTTCGCTATTATTTCCGACAAAGTGACTGGCTAAGTAATTAAAGTAAACTTCCTGTTGTGAAGTTTCCCCCGAGATAGTTCGTTACAATGCAAACTTGTGTTCGTATTTTCAAGTGTTTCTGATTCAGCTGGCTAATTTGAGAAGTTTTGTTTTTAACTATTAACTACAAGTACGTAACTTTCATCGTTAAGGTTTTGTTACACAAATATGTTTTATTTTTCTTGTATTTTTTGCTTACAAGCTTTCCGTTTTTACGTACCCAATGTTAGAATTTTCAATGACTTTAGCAGAGTCAATAGTTTCTCAAAAAGACGGGTCTGATGTACACAAGGAAGACGAATATCATGTCCAATGTTCATATACCGACTTTCGATCCGCCCAGTAATCGTCGAGAGCTCTGCACTCGAAATTGTAGAAGTGTATACCTACCTAGAAAACACGGTCCTAGGTGCACACGGTGCAGCTAGGCAGGTCCAATTTCGAGAAAGAGGTTAGCTGCCGAATTCAACTCGGCTGGGAAAATGCTAGATTTTTTAACCCCCGACCCAAAAAGAGGGGTGTTATAAGTTTGACGTGTGTATCTGTGTATCTGTCTGTGGCATCGTAACTCCTAAACTAATGAACCGATTTTAATTTAGTTTTTTTGTTTGAAAGGTGGCTTGATCGAAAGTGTTCTTAGCTATAATCAAAGAAAATCAAGCGTATAAAACAAAAGTTATCAGCTCTTTTCTAATTACTGTAGTAACCTTCACTTGTCGGGGGTGTTATAAATTTTTGATTTAGACTTGTCTCTTTCAAAATTCATCAGAACCTAGAGACTTTGAATAGTGCAATATAATGAACTTTATTGTGTGATTCTAATTTCTATAGGTGTACATTATAGATTTTACTCTATAGAAACTTTCAATGTCAAATAGGTAGGTATTTAGTCTCAGAATTTCATGATTGCTTCTCGAAACTAACTTTTAGTTCTTAGCGTTTAACCGGATAGTTACAAGCTAAGCAGTAACTTCTTAATAGCTAGTCACAAAAACTAATTAGCTTGCGTAAGTTTGAATTTTGACTGGTGGTACAAAATACAAGCGGAGGATGCGATGTACAATTTAAGTTAAAAAGATTAAAATAATTTATTCTACAAAATAATTATGTACCTAAGGGTCGAATTTTCTATAGGTAGGTATACTAAACAAAACCATGTAATTTCGATCATTTTATCATACTTTTTAAAATAAATAATATAATCATATTTTTTAAAAAAACATAATCATATTTTTTTAAATAAAATACTTAATTTTTTCACATATTTATTCAAACATTGCTTTATTTTTCAATGAGATATATTTTTAAAATACCTTTTTATTTGGTTCAGAAAAATATCCTCTGTAAATTAAAATATAGACCTGTATTTTCTATTAAAGCATGTTGGCTGTGCAAAATAATTAAAAGGCCTACAGAATAGTGACCTCAAATAGAATATTTCAGTACCGCTGGTAACTTTGAAATTTAAGGGAATTGTTAGTAAGTACTTAGTTCGTCAACCAAGCTATTTGTAATATAATAAATAAAATTATCTATACTAATAAATAAAATTGGAGTGTCTGTCTCTAATTTCGAAATAACTACCTCATATTAAGCTCAAATGGTTATTTGAACGATACCAACACTGAATCACACGTTTTTAAAATTTTTGTCTGTCTGTCTGTCTGTCTGTCTGTCTGTCTGTCTGTCTGTTTGAAAAGGCTAATCTTCGGAACGGCTGGACCGATTTTGACGGGGTTTTCACAGACAAGTAGAGGATTGATCAGGGAGTAAAATAGGCTACTTTTTTAACCGACTTTCAAAAAGGGAGTTGTGTTTTTCTTCCTATATACACCGAAATCTCCGAGATTTCTGAACTGTAACAGATTTGCGTAATTTTTTTTTTAATCGATAGAGGAACTTTGTGACAACTTTCCCACGGGATTTCAGACCCTAAATCCACGCGGGCGAAGCTGCGGGCATCAGCTAGTTTGTAATATAATGCTCAAGTAATTTGGTAGCTTAAACCCTTTGAAAGAGTTCACCAACAAAATTTACTATCAATACGTTGAGAACTTCAAAGTAGGCAATCAACACTTGTATAACATAGTATACTATATTTTTAGTTGGCTTAAAATATCTTTTAATTTTTTGTTTTATAATAATATCTTGCCCTACTACGAGAATCTCATTTGATAATAACTGTACTTATAACAATGTAAACAACCGCTAAACGAAAATTAGTCAAATAACTCAAAATTTTAAAAAAATCCCCTGACACAAAAACCTCTCGATCAAGCCACCTTTCAAACAAAAAAAAAAACTAAATTAAAATCGGTTCAGTCGTTTAGGAGCTACGATGCCACAGACAGATACACAGATAGGTACACACATAAATCTTATAGCACCCCTCTTTTTGGGTCGGGGGTTAAAAACTAAGGCTGTTAATGTTTAAAGCAATAAGTTCAACAGACAAAATAACATTAAGCATCTAATTCACTATTTATCCAACAAATAACCACTCTTCTCTATAAAGCTTCGAAACAAAAGCAAGGTCCCATTTCCTGCTTTATGAACTTGTGGATACGTCAACCCTCTCTCAAGCACTTCACTACCCCGGTTCAAAGTACCCACATGACATAAACCTTTTTGTTTCCATAACCATTCATCAATGTCGCCGTCCGAACCGGACGTTAAATTAAAAATACGACCACTTTTTGGGGCAAAAGAAACAAAACTCGGTACAAATCACAGCGCTCCGCGTTATGAATTATTCATAACTCACGTGAGCAATAATAGCAGGTGAATATTTTCCTTTTGTATTCAACTCGGCGGGTGAACTGAGCTGAGCCTGCCACCGAGTGATAATAACTCATCAATTGTTTGTTGGCTTGCTCAATAGGGTTGAACTTTTCTGAATTCTTCTCTTTAATAAATCTTATCACGAGCAAACTTTGCTTTAATTGCCAGTTCTTTAAAAACTACATCCATCCTTTCAAACTGTAACTATCTCTGGCACATTTTTTGTTTAGTTATTTGGACAGACGTTTGGTTAAGGTGCATGAGACGGATCTGCCCGCGAAAATCAAATTTAATTTGGTTTTTCGCAATTTGTAAACTAATACGACAATTATGCTATTTTAATTGCGACAATGGCAGTATCATCCTCACTGGTTTATATAAAAATCTTTACTTGAAAGGGTCCAGTTTAAGAAATTATCTATAGTATCGACTAATTTCTGAGTAACTCATGTCAAACTCATTATTTTGACTAATTTCTTAAACTGAACACTTTCAAGTAAAGATTTTTATGTAATCCTATGAAAACAATACTGCCACTGTCGGAATTAGAATGCCATAAGCCTACTTTGTCGTATTAATTTATAAATTGCGAAAAACCAAATTAAATTTGAATTTCGCGAGCAGACCCGTCTCATGCGCCTTAAAACAAGTTTGAACTAACATTTAATAGGTAGGTTATAAACTTGTGCACACGTCAAACCTCTCTCAACCACTTCATGACTCCAGTGGCATAAATGTAAGCCATTTATCATTGATGTTCAGTCTCTATGTAAATTTCCTGGGTAGCTTCAAAGCTTGCGAATTGAAATTCATACTAATATTGTATGAAATAGAGGTCAGTCTGTGCATAAATAACTGCTTTTTATGAAGCTCTATGCTTATTTATGAAAACACATTTTTGTTATATTTTGTCTGTTTGTTTGGATTAATCTTCAAAACTGATTTTGATTGGACTTTAGCGGGATAGATAAGTACTATGAAAGTGATCTTAGCTACTTTTTATTGAACCCGAGAAAGAAACATTTCTATTACACTTTCATAATAATAGGTATGTAAATATTATGCCTTTTTATTTATTCTTCAAAATACAACATCTTACAAACTAATTCTGGGTACATAATTTTTCGGAATTCGTCTGTTTTGGTGGATTATAGCGAATCAAGCTTGTGCTAGGTAGTAAGTATACCCACATTGCAAAAAATCAGAGAGGTTTACCCTAATTAGTCCACACCTTATATGTTATCAATTTTTCAAAGAAAATATTTTGTGTTAAAAATTCCATTTGAAATATACGGTTCAAATCAGAACGTTCCATGTTATGAATTATTCATAGCTCACGCGAGCAATAATTGCAGGTCAATATTTTTCTTTCATATTAGGCCGCGATTACACCTGTAAGTATTAGTCACGTAAGCAGCTTACGTGATTAACTTACTCGTACGACACAATATTTACACCTTATAACCTTTCCATAGCAGACTCAAAATGCTGTAAGTACATTTAGGTATATTAGTTTTGTTGTAAATTGTGTTGTTGTAATGCACCGGCAACGCATTAGCAGTTCCTCTGGTACCTACTGTTCTGCATGGGCGGCGGTAATCACTTAACACAAGGTGATCCGCCTGCTCGTTTGTTCGTTATTTTTATTTAAAAAAAAAATTACGTAAGCTACTTACGTGAGTAAAACAAGTATAATCGGGGCTTTTAACTCGGCTCGTAAAATGTGCTTCGCTCGCGACCTACCTTACGACTTTTTTGCGTAATCAATATAATTAATTTATTAAATGAATCATTTATTACATACTAGTGACCAACTGCCCGCGGTTTTGTTCCCGTGGGAATTTCGAAAAGCCCAACGCCTTATGATAATTTAAAAAAGAAAACCTCTGCTCAAAATTTAAGGTTTCTAGATCCAAGGGTTTGTTTGGCTAGGCTTGACGGATCGGTGAGTGAGTGAGTCAGGACTTTTGCATGATTAAACTTTCGGTAACTTTGCTACCTACCTTTTTTACAAAAAGAGTTCAAAAAAGCGTAGGTCTTTTTATTGTTGTTAATTTATTGTTATTCGTGTCACTATCGTCAGCTGAATATAAAGACAAGCTTACCTAGACATTTCTTACGTCCTTACAGTATTAAAATAATAGTAAACCCTGCAAACCTATATGAAGCTCCATATCAAAGTGAGCAGGATTTGTAGTATTGTTTTGTGTAACTCTGACACGTTGCTGCGTTACTGTAGCAAGATAGCGTATCCGCCGGCACCCAAAATTTATTGTTGTTTGCCCACTACTTCGTGTCAAATGGAAATGTTAGCATTTCACAATTTTGATATAGGACTAGACAAGGAACCAAAAGCTTAACAGAGCTCTCTCCGTCACTTACTCCATACAATCGTAGTTCCCATTTCATTTGAATATTAAGCAACCAAAGTCCATGAAATTTTGCAGACTATTTGCTAAAATTGATGATTGCAACAACAATTTTTCTTTTTTGTAATCGAAAACAGAACACGGACGTCAAACAGGTTGACTAATTGCAATCATTTCTGACCGGCTAACATTGTTCCGCTAGTGGCTAAAACTCACTGTCGCAGCAAGAACATGGTACATTCAGCCAATCACAGCAATTTGAAATTTGGTTATCACAAATGTACCGATCTAGGAACCGAGAATGCACGAACCAGGGCAGATAGAGATAAGAACAATAATATCATACGTAGGAAATCGACGGGGGATCGTTGACAAGGATAGCCTTAAGGCGGATTTATATTTGACTGACGTGTCGTGTCGTGACGCATCAGAACTGAATCGGTATCATACATTTTGTATGGAAACGTTTACATTGATGTGTTATGACGTGTCGTGATGGCTTCTGATGTGTCGCGTCAGAACCGATCCCAATTCGCGTCAGAGCGGCGGGTTGCGGGGGGTGCGGAAACGGCGCCATCACGACACGTCAGATTATGTGCGCGCCTCAGTGCTGTGTTATGACGCGTCAGAGTCGGATGAATCATAAAAGAACATTTTAAACGTTTGACCTTTTCTAGAGCTGCGTTAGTATTGATTCTAAATATCCTGATGCGTCAGAACACGACATATTAATGTAAACGCTAGGCATCACGTCAGTCTAAATATGTGAGGCTGCCTTTTTATATTGTAGACTAGATGATGCCCGTAGTTTCGCCCGCGTGGATTGGTCAGATCCCTTGCAGCATCCGGATTGAGGAGTTGGAATCCAAATTTTTAAGGTACAATGTCGCAAAGTTTCTCTATCGATAAACAAAAAAATACGCAAATCAGTTCTCGTACGTATCTCGGAGATATCAGTGTACATAGATAGAAAAACACAATTCCTCCATTTTTTAAAGTCGGTTCAAAAAGTAGCTATATTACTCCTTGGTTAATCCTCTACTTGTCTGTGAAAGTCCCGTCAAAATAGGTTCAGCCATTCCGAAGATTAGCCCGTTTAAACAGACAGGCACTTCAATTTTATTTATTAGGTATAGATAACGGGTACATACCACGATAAAAGTATTTTAACTGCCGATATTTCGACTCAGTTACATGAGTCGTGGTTACGACGGGACCACGACTAAAATTAAACCACGAAATGAGCTTAAAATCATTAATCGTGAGTAGGTATAGCTGTTACAGTCTATGCTTATAATGGAAATCACTCACGATCAATAATAATTAATAAGTACAACCATGTGGCCGTTGGAGCCGGAAAGTCCTTGATTGGAGACCGCGTTTAAGCAAGCGTATTCTGGGACGCCCTCCAGCACGATGGACCAACGACGATATAAAGCGGTTAGCGCGAAGTGGCTGGATGAGGATGGCTGAGGACCGGGTGTGGTGGCGCTCTATAGAGAAGACCTATGTCCAACAGTGGACGTCCACAGGCTGATGATGATGATGATGACAACCATGTGAAGCTAGGGCGAGTCAGCTAGCATAAATTAAAAGTGTGTCGCTTGATAAATGTTATTAAATTTCGTAGCTTTATATTCCTCTGTAAATGTCCCCCGGCGTAAATTCCCGAGTGCACAGAATTTGTAGTCCCTGGTTTCAGTACACTCACGCTCTTGCGTTACAGCGAGATAGCGTATCTGGCGGTGCCCAAAATTTATGATTGTTTACCCACTGTTTTAGGCTAAGTGGAAGCTTTACAATTTTCATACATAATCCGTCGGATTATGACACCAATCCCAAGATTATGAGGGATTAAACACGTAATTTAATTTGGTAGCGGATTTTTTGGGCTTCCCATGAAGTATGATACTCGTAAGCCGCAGAATGCTGTCAGTAGTACATTTGTAATAATTACCTACCTATAGATAATTCTATTACACCCAAGTCTAGGTTTCTGTATCTACTAGTAGCTTCAAAACAATGGCAGCACTTTTCTCAAACGTTAATTTTTTCTAAAAAATTGCGTAAGAAACCTCAGAATGATTTTGAATCCCTCAAGTGCTGTCAGTCGAATATTGCTCAAGCAAAACTTTTTTCGAGTCATGCTTTCTTCTTTGAAGTTACCTGAATTTTTAATAATATCCAATATACACCACTATGCAGCGGTAACAAACTCCTATTACAGTAAGTACCTATTTAGTTTAAACCCTACAGTTCTTAATCATTTTTAAAATGGCTGTGATACACAGACCGACAGACAGACGGACTGGATGAAACTATAAAAAATTCCAACATAATATCAGTAGGTAATATTATCGTCGTTAAAATTGTGAATTTTGTTGGCATTTTATTTTCAGTGGCACTGTAGCGTTATAGACTGTATCTGACAGCGCATAAAATTAATTGTTGTTTACGCACTATTTCACGTGAAATGGAAATTTTACTTTGATACATAATCCGCTGGGTACTGAAGCCTATTCAGTTGTACAAAATCTCTAAATTAATCTAAATTGACAGGGTCTAAAAACACTGCAGTCAAAATGGCATCTGCGTAAAAAGCATATAAAAAGCATTTTTTTACACCTGTCAAGATTAGTTTGGGGATTACTGTACAGTCAGTAGACACTTATGACATAAATCCCAACAGTGTCCATCCTAATGAAAAGCAAGCGCGATATTTTTCTTTTTTTTCCGGAGTTTTTCCGCCCAGATAATATGCCGTTCCCCGAACATTTCTATAAGTCACATTGTAGTGGTATTCCATGCACAGAATTGCGCTAGATCTGTGCCTAGCCTAAGGTAACAGATATTTGAAGGTAGACTAATATAATATTTATTTACTTAATCGCTACCTATATTATTAAAATTGGTGTGTTTTTGAAAGTGTGTTTATTTGTTGATTTGTCCTTTAATCACGCTGCAGCGTGCATCGTGTTTTTGCATGGATAATGGAAATAGTTGCAAGATCTGGAGAGTGGCATAAGCTACTTTTCATCCCGGAAAATCAAAGAGTTCCCACGGGACTTTTAATAATCGAAATCGACGCATATGAAGTCACGGGCATCAGATCTTATACGTACAAATCAATTTATTATGTTCCAATTCTATGCGTTTTAGAAAGTTGATATTTTAAAAGTCTTGCTTGAGGATTTGTGGTATATCATCATGAGGTACAATTACTTAGGTAGGCAAAAATGCTTATTTCGTGGTTTAATGTAATAATGTAGATAACGCGTGACCACGACCCTTGCAACTGAATCGAAATATCTACAAACCAAAATCATCAAAATATTATTGTGGTACTCGTATGTACCCGTTACCTACATTATAAAAATGGGTTTTTTTAGAAAAAAAGAATCATACTTTAGTACATCGTTTATTTTTACAATGTCATTTAATAACTAATCATTGTTATTTATTACATTCTAAAATCATTACGAGTTTAATGCATAACTAGGCAAACAAACTTACGCATAATCATAATATATACAATAAACCCTTTTGTTTCCTTCAAATCACAAATATTGGAATTTTAAGGCTTTTTTGAAAAACCGATACCTACACTAAATTATAGCTAATTTTAAAACAAGTGAAGAGTTACCGCCGTAATTTTTACTTGATCAAGCAATTGCCGCGTTTACATTTCATTTCTTAGATGAGAGCCTTAAGAAGTTTTTCTACAAATAAAACATGCTGGACATACTGGACGCCAAAGCAACCAATGACTGATGATGAATGACTGGATGACCGGATAAATAATAAGAGGCTCACCCTCTTAATATGTAGATTGCAGGTAGTGGTAATAGTATTCTCAATATTGAGAAAACGAAGCAATAAGAAGAAAAACGGTAAGCACATACTAAACTTACAAGCTCTGACGGAAGTATTCGGCGTTTGACATCCAACGTTGGCTTTCCACATGCACTCTCCACTTCTAGAGTGGAGACTGAAAGAAGTGCAGTGTGGGGCGCCCTCAGGCATGATCGATGGGTCGATGACGATATAAAGAGGGTAGTGGGAGGCAGCTGGATGATTAAGGCTGAGGACAAGGTATGGTGGTACTAACTAGGGCAAGTTTATTTTCAACAGTAGACCTCGCAGGCTGATATTATGATGGCGATGAGGAAGATGTTCCACATCAGACTAAAAAACTATACCATTTTGTTGGGATTTATTTGCACTTTAAATAAATTGTAATAGAAAAGATTATAAATTACGTACTATTTAAAATTAACTAATACCAAGTACATTTTCCTAAAGTTTTACAATACCTAGGCCCGTAAAATGAAATGTAAAGCAACGTCACTTGACCTGTTTCTAGACTTGAGAATCTCGGTACTAAACAGGGGTTAACTCTTGACGCTTCTAAAGGGGGTTAAAGGGCTTATAGTGACGTAAGCCTTTTCATTTTTAGAGCTAAAAATATCTTTTGCAGTTTCACAACAAGTCTGTTTAATGAGACGTAGAGTATTAAACAAAGTGTAAGATGGTTAAGTAGGTACACATCGATGGTTAAGAGATTCAAGAATGAGATAGGTTTCAACTTTGATTTTAGTGTACAGTGATTGCTTTACGTGAGTTTGCGTTTTAAAATCCTATTTTCAAACATTCAAGCCGCTTCAATGAAAGCTTCAAATGAAAGCTTCAAATAAAAGTTGAAGCTTTCATAATATTAGCTACATAGTTTCCATTTAACAGAAATACTTACCAAGTTAATTTTCATTAATATTAATAGGAATAACTTTATTCAATTCTTAATACGATCGGTAATAATAACTTATTTACATTCGAATAGTTACAATTACCTATTATTTACATTAAATTAATATAATAATCAGTCTATATTAATAATAATTGTTAATTATAAAGCTAATTAATAGCATTGCTAAATCAAGCTCATTTATCTGATTGCTGAAAAATAACAAAATATGCTCAGTTTTTTGAATGATTCTGGTTGTTATTCAGTTCGCACCAACTCTTTTAGCTTTCTTTAAGTTATGCTATTTCTTTATCTTATGAAAGAAATAACCCTTCTTATTACACATGTCAGTTTAGTTTATAGATTGTGTTTGTGTAGATACAACTGAATTAGTATCATTTTAACATATTTAATTCACGTTAGCAAGTATAAGTACATTATCCAAGATTTTTCGTTCGTTCAAGGAGTCTTACAATTTTGGAAAGTAAAATAGACCCACACAATAAAAAATCGTACTAGGCCAAATATTTTTTGTGCTTATGCCACATTCTAGTAAAGATATAAAAAAAACAAAGGCTTATCCAAAAATTATTATTTTAAACAAATTTTAGAAGAATATTCCAGCTAAGCACAAAACTGGCCGAATTGAGAAACTCCTCCTTTTTGGAAGTAAGTTACGTCTATCCTGCAATGACCTAACTGCAAATCATAACATTTTAAAAGTATAATTTATTTTTAGAGATGCCTGGTTAGCATCGTAAATTTAAACTCGATCTTCTGGAATTCTGAGTTCAGAGATCCGTACCGACCGTAATGTAACTTTTTAAGTTAAAAAACTTAATTCCGGAGCTAAGTGATTCGTATTGAGATGTCAACGCACGCATTCATAGTAATTGACAGATTATTTTTACTCACACGTTACGTTAATTAACTTGAAAAGTTACACTAAAGCGCAACGGACACTTATAGAGCCGAGACGTGGCGTCTTTTTTGATAACAACTCAAACTATAATGCTTATAGCTTAAAGAGCGGCGGCGATGCGTGAAAAGCTCAGGCATGCCATGCGCGCCACGCTAATCATAAAATTTTAAGTTATTATCAAAAAGACTCCACTCCACTCAGTCTATATGCGTCAACCCTAATACATGTGGTAGTTATCCCAACTGGGCCACCCGTTGTATGTATCTATTATATGCTAAATAATTCAACATTTTATTTCTTAGAAATACTATTAAATATTTGTACAAATTAACATTAGTTTAACGTTATTATTTTCAATAAAATTAAAACGACATAGATTATAACTTGAAAAAGTATTGTCCTTAATATTACTAAAACAACTTTTATAAAACCCTGGCTTACTACATTTTATCATTACGTCACAGATTATAATAATTCTTTATACTACACTGTGGCTACTGGCAAGACAGCTATCTTATCGAGGTCTCTGTGTAGCTTTCTATCAAGAATTGCAAGACAAATTGTAAAAGGAGGACTAAGATGGTTGGTATGCAGGTTTCTGTAGCACCACCTGAAACAAAAAATAATAAACTTGCGGATATCCGGCGTTTGCTACGCTAACGTTACGTTTTAGTGATCTTAAACCTATTCACATTATTGCCTTTCTAATGAAACCGGTTTGGGGCACATCGGTTGGATAGTTTCAAAGTCTATAGTGGACATAAGTAGAAACATTTTTGTGTTTTATACGTACTACAAGTCGAGATGGCAATCGGGGTGGGTACGCTCCGTACACCCACACAGCACCCACGCTTACCCGGTGCGGGATAGCGTGGGTGACGTACGGGTGTGCGGGACGTCCCCCCGCCTCATACCCCGATTGCCATCTCGACCTGTCACGTATTAGGAAGGCCAAAATGTCCTCCCGACAAAATTTTAGCCACGGCTGCCAATTTCTACAGTTCCCTGTATATTATTATACTCTTTGGACATTAGCCATCGGGAAATATTAAAGTGCACACGTGCGCGCAAATACAGCTAGGTACACTCTCTATTCCCTTAGATGCTCACATAGCTCGTAGCGTTATTATAGAAAGCATTCATGGCACGCGTCTAGGTATTGCACCCTTACAAAATATATTGAGCACTATGTATCGAAATATCACGGTCCGTCGCGTTCTGTACGAAAATTTGTCCACAGCAGTAGAAATTTTCAATCCACTTACATATATTTACTGTTTATATTTTAAGAGAAAATTAAAAAATATAAGATTTACGTAACTATGAACAAAACTACAAAATATTATATACGTATATACAATAGTATATACGTATGTCGAGCACAATCTGTGTAACTCAATAATATTACCGCCCATAACTGCTAAGGTAGATAACTTTTGTTTTTCGATGTTTTCGACATGCCCTACATGCAATGACCTCTATACATATACGTCACTGCTTACATGCTGTTCATTTTTAGGGTTCTGTACCAAAAAGGTAAAAAGGGAATCCTTTTTGTAGTCCGCCTGTCAGTCCGTCTGTTCTTCTGTACATCTGTCCATCCGACCAACTATGTAGTGAATCAGGGACAGTTAGGGAATCCAAAACTACTGAATTTTATCAACAAACTGTGATACTTTAAATTCTCGTAACATTTTACGCCATATTTTTCTCCATAACCGATAACTCTTGACCTTTCTGTAAAATACGGCTCTGTAATGTTTCGAGGTCAAGCAATTTTCACGCTGCTTGACTTTTAAAAGAAAAGCGCTTATATTTCCGACCCTCGTCTGTGCTATTGTAAAAGTTACTAGATCTTTTTGGGATAGTAGGTAGGTAATGCACTTTATATTTCTCTGTGGCGCTTAAAACGCTTTTTCAATGAAAAATCTCCGAGAAAAGCGTTATTGTAACGATTGTACTTGAGATGTTATGCTTTGCGAATTACTTTGACACATTTTTGATGTAACGATTCACATGATTAAGTTGCCTTCAAACTGCGGAAAATATAATATATAAATATCGCTCACCCTACTTTGAAATGTCACTGTTCACACTTAGATGTAATATAATATTATATATTATTATATTATATTAACAACGTAGGGTGAGCGATATTTATATATTATATTATACTAGCTGATGCCCGCGACTTCGTTCGCGTGGATGTAGGTTTTTTAAAATTCCCGTGGGAACTCTTTGATTTTCCGGGATAAAAAGTTGCCTATGTGCTAATCCAGGGTATAATCTATCTCCATTCTAAATTTCAGCCCAATCCGTCCAGTAGTTTTTGCGTGAAGGAGTAACAAACACACACACACACACACACACACACACACACACACACACACACACACACACACACACACACACACACACACACAGACACTCACACACATACAAACTTTCTCCTTTATAATATTAGTGTGATGTCCGTAGTTTGAAGGCAACTTTACGTTGAAACTAAAAGCCCATCGGCCGCATGTCTTCGACTTCATGACATTTTATGGGCCTTTCTTTTCTTTGGTAGGACATTGCTCGCCTAATACAGCAAGGGTGTTGCCTCACTGTATCTATTTACGCTGTTATATTAGTGTGGTGTTTTACCCGTGAAACTCCTGCCTAGTGCGGAGGCCGGGTTAGCGCTGCGCTCGCGCAGAACTATTGTGTGGCTCGTCGCTTTCCAAACGTCGAAAATAGACGCTTCGCATCTGTAACAAAGTGTTATCTTATAATTTTTAAACTGTTTATAGTTAAAAACCTTCATGGACAAGAATTGCAAAATTAAATAGGTAAGTTGTAGGCTAGGGTTTATTTGTAGAACTTGTTTCTGCATATCAGTCTCACAAAATAGTAAAATTGTTTTTAAAATTAAAATAGGATCGCGTAAAGATATTTATTGTATATCTTTTTATCAAGTCATTTAATTTAAATTTCTAATAAGTAATTTCAAAGAAAATGGAAAAAAATCAATGTCAAATTATTAATATTTTCGTTTCATTCCGTAATAAGCTTCTTATCTTATCCAATCATTAAAATTATACAATATACATAGATAATAAGTTAAAACTTAATATAATTATTTCATTTTATTTTTAGTGTATTCTCAATATTTTTTTTGAAACATTTTAGACAAACCAAAACTCTCGGACCTAGCTTTCGTATAAAAAGGACATTAAACATATTTCCAAATCAAAGTAGTCCTAAGGGTTATGTGAAAGTCAGTGAAAGTACCTAAAGCAATAATATATACGTGACATTATTTTTTATAGCTCCCCGGTAACGTGTAACTGGAGTTGAATCTCAATGCCTTCAGAAAATATAGGTAAAGTATAGCCTTATTATGTTACCTAAAAAGGTTCTAGTTCAAAAGAAAAAATACTACCCAAACTTCGGGAATAAAATTAGGACTTCTTTTACCTACTTAAGCATACCTTACATAATGTAAGGTAGGTAATGCTGTTTGTATAATTTTTAGAGAGCTTTCCTTGTTGCCTACTACTAACAAAAAAATATTGTAGATAGTTTCCAACCTATAGGTTTATTTTTTCGCTACTGACCGCACCTGGCTTCAATTAGCCAAAATATAAATCCTCTTTGTTCCTTATCTCGTGGGAATTTCAAAAAATCCAGCTTTATTCCTTATTTATATTATAAAGGGAACCTCTATGTAAAATTTTAGTTTTCTAGGTCCAAAGGTTTGGGCTAAAAGTTGCATTGATTTAGTCATTGAGTCAGGACTTTTCTTTTATATAATACTGGGTGATGCCCCGTAACTTTGATTAAGGTTTCAAAAATTTTGATTTCTTTGATTTTCCGGGATAAAAAGTAGACTATGTCCGTCTGCAGGATGCAAGCTATTTCCGTACCAATTAGATGATACCCGTAGCTTCATCCCTGTGGATTTAAGTTTTTTAAATCCAATTTGAATTCGCTGATTTCCGGGACCAAAACATTAGGCGAGGCTTAGGCAATTGTCCCATCGCTCACGATTAGCGGTAATCGAGTTGAGCTAAAAATAAGAAACAAATTGGCGAGCAACGAGAAACAAGTAGGCGAGCAACGAGAAACGAGTAGGCGAGCAACGAGGACGAGTTGGAATAGTTTTGTACACTCATATTCGCTCACAGTCGCTGGACACTCATATTCGCTCATAGTCCAGCGACTGTGAGCGAATATGAGAATACGACGGGTGATTACTTTCGCCGGTCGCTCGAATAGATGCCGAGACCATACATTATTTACTTTATCTCTGTGTAAAGTTCCGCGAGTTTTTTGACCGCCAAGAGAGCTGCCGCCGCTGCTGAGCGAGTTTTGTTTTTGATAGCTCTTGTCGCTGTAACAAATTAGTAGAGAAAGATTTCTCCCCGATTGTGTGCACAGTCAGCGATCAACTATTAATATATTTATCTGTTTAAATAACACGGAATATTGGTAAACTATATGATTCTTGAGCGGTTAAATTGTCAAGCTCGTCGCTGCCTCGTTCGAGGCGGTCAATCAAGTGCCTCAAGCAGACACTTAACGTTACTTAACAGTGAACGAGAAAATCATCAATAGCTAGACGTTTCTTCGTCCGAGGCGGTCAAACAGGTGCCTTAAGCTTAAGCTGAACATGTTTATCCTATACAATCCACGAATTTAACGTCAGCTTAAATCACCACGCCCAAAGTTTTAGTAATAAAACACATTGATTTTAGTATTAACATGTGTGTTAAATAAGTTAGGAGTCACCTTATCATAAGGGTGGGTACAGGGGAGAGGACGGCGGCCTCCAACTCTAACGTCGATAAACTAGAGGCGTACCCGTTGCTGAAGTTTAGAACGTGGTTAGCAGTGAAACTTGGTACCTGTAACAAAGACAATGTGAACTAACTCAATTTAATTAGGTAGCTTTGCTGCTTATTATAAGCGTGCAGGGCGTGCATGCATGAACGCACTGCTCACCCTAGTCGAAACAGTTCGCTTTGCCGATGTAAAATAACGTATAAGCGTTGTTGCACTGATTGTCTCAGTGACCAGTGGTTTTACCGATATGAGCCAAAAGAATCAGCAAGATGCCAGCGGGTAAGACATATTCATCGCAGAATCTATAGCAATCTCTCTTTTCTCTATTATGACACTCTTGGCAGAGCGATCGTGGTCGTCACTATAGTGTATAATGATGTGTTGCACTGTACTTTGAATTGAACTGTACTGATAACACTTTTAGATGGTTTTTTAAAAATGTTTAATATAATCAAATGTTTAATAGCTACTGAACAAGGCGTGCGCAGCCGGCCGCCGCGCACGCCTTGTTCAGTGCTATAGCACTAAACAATAGTGTTGTGGCACGCCTAATTGGGCGTCTCCATTCCTCTGTCATAGTGCCTTCATTGTGTGACCCTCACAGCCCCCGTTTGGTCTGCCCATCTTATGGGCGATCTAGCACATGTCCTATGACTATGACTAACTGGATCTTTTTGGCTTTGGTAATGTTTCGGCTCCTGGATTCTGGGTTTATAGAAATTTAGAGATAATTGATTAATCCACTAAAAAACGAAACTATATCATTAGGGAACTCACCATTTGTTCATTGACGTACCACGTGATATTAGCAGCTGGCAGCGAAGGCGGCGAAGTGCAGTTCGCCCTGATGTGATCTCCGCCGATGTACGACATCCGATCCGATGTGACATTCGGACTCAGCAATGGGGGCTCTGTAGACAATGAGACTTCTGAATAACGGAGCCTATGATATTTAAATTGAAGAACTTATAAAAATGCCAGTCAAGTGCGAGTCGCAATCGCAGACGAAGGGTTTCGTACCATCGTGCAAGATATATACAGTGGACCCGCGGTAATCCGACAAATGTTTTGCAGGACATTGTCGAACTATCAAATTTGTCGGATTATAGAGTACTGCCTGACCCCCTATAGTCCGGAAATTTTTACAAAAGAGTACCTTGTAATCTGACAAATTACAGATGCAATGATAAGATTCTATATGTTATACATACTCTGAAGTACAAATCATACTTTACTATGTATGTCAAATTTAATAAATTCAATAATAATAGACATGTCGGATTACAGGGGGTGCCGGATTAGACAGGGGCCGGATTACCGGCTGTCCACTGTATTTCTGAAAAGTTAGAGGTGCCACTGAACTTATCATTTTTATAACACCGCAATTTAATGATGGACTGCGCCATCTATGTGATTTATTTAATTATTTTTTTCGTGAAATTTTTTTTTTGTGATGTAACCATAAATTTTCAGTTTTCGGATTTTTTGCTTTACTTGTGCTATTAGACCTACCTACCTGCTTTTCATGATTCTAGATCAACCTATAGGTTTTTTTGACAGACACGACATTCAGACGGACAGACAGAGAGACAACAAAGGTCATATAAGAGTTTCTTTTTTCCTTTTGAGGTACGGAATCCTAAAAAACCTAACTCCCGGGTTGAAGAATCAAAAGTAATATTTTCAGACACAATCGCCCTACAGGATTATTTTATCATCTAAAGCGAGTAAATTGATTCTGATATGAAAGGAGCAAATTATATATACCTACGTATATAACAGACTATAAAGTAATTAATAAATAAACTTCTTATTAGGAAGCCACTGACATGACCCTAATTAGTTAATTACATTATTAAAAACACGTTAAACAAGTTAATTATAACTGTATTAGAGTGATCACTCAACGCTATCCTCATACATCAGTCCACTAGATCCCAACACAGTTTGACCTGAATTTCACGTAAAATCTAAAAGCAAAGGCTAGAAAAATAAATAAATAAAAACTTTTTATAAAAAGTTAAACGCACTCAAAACAAGAGCATTACGCCCCGTTGGAGAAAAAATAAAAATAAAATATTACTCATGCATAAAAAGCTTTACTTATGTATTTTATGCTAAATTAGTTTAAATTGAGTGTCATTAGGGAATAATAATAAAGGCGGTTTCCCCTTAAAGTGCGGTGCTATACTCGTACGATTGAAAAAAGTCACGATAAATATCACAACCATATTTTAGCTAGTCATGTATTTGTTGTGCGATTACTAAATAAAAGATAGTGGATTGACTTATGTAATTTTAAATTGTTGATTGCAGCGTTTGAAACATCTACCAGTTTTAGTGAGAAGTATAATAATTTATACTAACCCTCAAGTGCTGCATATTACAAATTTCTTATGCGCCCTTACTAACTAATGGTTTGAGCTAGCTAAGTTTAGCTAACGGTTTAATTTAAATCCAACCTGAAATCTATAATAAAAATCGATTCCATTTTAATACTAATTGTACAGATAGTAGGTATTAGTTAAAAAGAATATATGAGAAAAAGTTTATCTTTAATTTGAAAGCTTTAGGTGGAAAACAATCCTTAACTATAGTAATTCAATATACAATTTAAAAAATACCTAAAATATGAGACTTTCAATGAAAAATCTCTTAATCCGATTCCGACAAACGAACCGAGCAATAATTTCATGCGAATATTATTGCGACAAACAAATATTTAAGAGGGGTTCTCCGTCACTCGCTCCATACAAACGTAGTTCCAATTTCATTTGGATATTAAGCAACCAAAGTCCATGAAATTTTGCAGATATATTCTAGAAACTAATATCTATGCCTGTAGTTTTCCAGATTTCTGTTAAAATATTCGGTTTCAAAGTTACAAATACAAGTTTAAAAATTCACATACAAATCTTTGAGCCCATGTAATTTTAAAACTACATATTTAAAAAAATCTAAAACACCACAGGTACAGATATTAGTTTCTAGAATATGTCTGCAGAATTTCATGGACTTTGGTTGCTTAATATTCAAATGAAATTGGAACTACGATTGTATGGAGTAAGTGACGGAGAGAGCCCTGTTAAGTGCTATTCAGGTTTATTGAAAATGAATGAGGATAAATAACTATTCTATAACTTCATCATTTTATGATAGGTTTATTTGGATCGTAATTTATTTTATTACTAGCTAATGTCCGCGACTTCGTCCATGTGGATTTAGATTTAGAAATCCCGTGGGAACTCTTTTATTTTCCGGGATAAAAATTAGTCTATGCCAATTTCCAGGTATTTAATTACTGTACCCATGCAAAAAAATCACGTCAGTTCGTTGAAGGTGCTTAAGTTAAAAATTAATATAATACTATATAATAAAAATAAGTCGGGTTTTCCTTCCTGACGCTATAACTCCATAACGCACGAACCGATTTCCACGGTTTTGCATTCGTTGGAAAGGTCTCGGGCTCCGTGTGGTTTATAGCAAAGAAAATTCAGGAAAAATTTCAACAGAAAAGCGTGAAAATCTTTTTTCATAGCATGTACTACAAACCAAGTGGCGAAACGGAGTTCGCCGGGTTTGCTAGTACTATATAATAATACGTAACAGGAAAACTTACCTATTGTCTAATGTGTCGGTAGTCATACCCGTTTTTATTTATTTCCATTTTTATATTGAAAAAAAAAACTTACAATACCTTTTATTTAGAAAAAGTGAATAAGTATTCAGATCGTTGCTTTTCCCAGAATCCATACCCAAATATTTTTAGTGTACCTACCTACCATGAATTTTTTTTTGTCTTATTTTAAAATTTAAAAAAAATATTTCTCTATATTGTACAGGCTTACTCTATTCATTGGCATAGAGCATCGATGCATAGAGCCCACACCCAAAATTTCCACCCTTTTAAGAGAATACTTTATTAGGGTTGCTGAAATATTGCATATTCACAACGCAGCTGGTATTTTGTCGAGGCAATGCGCAAAAACAAACGGTTCGATTTCAATACGTCAGAACAGAATCTAAAGGCTTTGAGCGACGGGTTTTTACAGCTACGCAATTACCACAAGTGTAAATTAAAAATTTATAACACCCCCGACAAGTGAAGGCATCTTGACAGCTTGACATAAATTTGTCAATTGACATAATATTAAGAACGGTTATCTAACCTTCTTTTCTACAAGAAAACTAGAAAAGAGCTGATAACTCTTAAACGGCTGAACCAATTTTTTTGGATTATAGCTAAGAACACTCTCGATCGAGCCACCTTTCAAACAAAAAAAAGTAAATTAAAATCGGTTCATTCGTTTAGGCGCTACGATGCCACAGACAGATACACAGATACACACGTCAAACTTATAACACCCCTCTTTTTGGGTCGGGGGTTAAAAATGATTAAGAGGGGTCTCTCCGTCACTCGCTCCATACAAACGTAGTTCCAATTTCATTATATATTAAGCAACCAAAGTCCATGAAATTTTGCAGACATATTCTAGAAACTAATATATATGTCTGTGGTTTTCCAGATTTCTGTTAAAATATTCGGTTTTAAAGTTGCGCGGTCTTAAAAATTCACATACAAATCTTTGAGTCCCTGTAATTTTAAAACTACATATTTTTAGAAAAATCTAAAACACCACAGGCACAGATATTAGTTTTTAGAATATGTTTACAAAATTTCATGGACTTTGGTTGCTTAAGATTCAAATGAAATTGGAACTACGATTGTATGGAGTAAGTGACGGAGAGAGCCCTGTTAAACGGACTGGTCATGTTGCTCCAGCGTAAAACAGTCTTAAAAATATGCTTAATTTTCATAACGATAGCTATAAAATACTTAAATGTTCAACTCAAAAGCAGCCAAAAAAGTGGGAGTAGCCTTCTCTACTGTATAGTATTACCTACTCATGCCATCAAAAACTTTCGTTCATATTCCCGGTATATTTTCTGGATTATCATCATGCAAGCTCTCACTGCAAACTTTAACTTTCCAGCTTTAACGACATCATTATAGTTTTTTGCAAGTCATCTACGTTTTATTACATGAAGTTGAACTTTAGAACTCACATTTTTTAAACAGGATTAATAATAGGTATAGTTGAAACTTCGATAAAAATTATAGGTGTAATATAATAAAAATAAATAAATAATAAAAATAGCACGTTTTAAAAGAGGATTTGTTATAAATATGTTAATTAAAAAAAATATAGTTGATGAAGCTCTTTGAATAGATCACCGAGTAGAATAGAAAAGTTTTTTGATCAAGTAATTTTTTACAAATTCTAATTTCATGTGGAAACACAAACGTTTTTTTACACATACTTTTTGCATAGTGTGGATAATAATTACTGTTTATTAAATCTATATCTAATGTGATACCCGAAGGTTTCAAAATTTCGTTAAATTAGGTAAGTCACTTAACATAGATTCGTTTTCAAAAACGACATAACTACCGTATTTTTTTGTAAATACTGACTTGAATATATCAAAAATGTTAAGATTTATAAGCTTCGCTAATATATATTTCATAATATTTTATACTAGATTGGTTATGAGTTTAGGCAATTTTCCGCCTAGGCAGGCACGCAGCCTGATTTGAACATTATGAAAACCAACAAAATTCAGTCTAGGTAAACAAAACAACAAAGAAAAACCAGCGAAATTGAGGGTACACCAAAATTTCAGTAGTTATTATTCCGTGCATTGTTAAAGGGCGCGCCGAGGCGGAAAATATTCATAATTTAGTAAAACAAACTGGATCAACAACGGTCCCTAAACGCAAACTTTGCTCGCGTGTTTACGAATTGGAAAAAGGTTCAAGGTCGTTCACACCGACGTTCCCCCGTAGAATAAATACCTCAGCATTTATTCTATAAAAGGAAACTTAGGGTTAAAAGCTTTATTTCGTTTTATTCTGATTGCTTTCGGTTAGTTTGGGACTCTTTGTTTAGGCGTTGAAAGAAAATATACGTTTGTTTGGAGTCTGCAAGTTTATATGTTACGCTAGATGACCTCCTTCATCAGCGAAACGTGCCGACAGAGTCAAATAACATCATGTACAGAATGCAGATGACACTCGCAGCCTTCGTTACCTAGCATCGGTGCGAAACGGACGTATCTCTAACTATAATATGTCATTTTTATGTAAATCAATACCTAATTAAACCATTCCACAACCAAAAAGGACTTCTTCTTTCTCTACCAGCTCTGGACAGTCGTCCTTATGTAACTTATATGTAAATATAAGTATTTATCCATCATCTGTTTGTGTATCATTTGTCTTTCTTGCTTCCTTTTCCAATCATCACTATCACTACATACTATAAACTCTCTTACTTATCTCCATCTCCGGGACCTATGTATCAAAGTTAAAATCAGTTAAACGGATGGATTCTTGAAAATTCAGTAGAAACTCTTTAACTTTCCGGGACCAAAAGTTGCCTATGTCTTTTCCCGGGATTTAAATAAAACTATCTCTGTACCAAACATCAAAATCGTTTCAACGTATGGGCCATAAAAAGCTAGCAGACAGATGGGCAGACAGGCAGACTTTCGCTAAGTACCTTATGTTCGCGACATCATCCCTGTGGACTACACAAATTTTAAACCCCTATTTTACCCCCTTAGAGGTAGAATTTTCAAAAATTCTCTCTTAGTGAATGTCTACGTCATATTAATAACTAGCTGCATTCCCTTTTGTTCCTCAGTCAAATCAGTTTAGGAACTGGGGCGTGAGGGTGAAACAGAAATCCAAACATCCAAACTTTTTCACATTTATAATATTAGATAGTAAGATTAGAACAAAAGTCAACTTCTTTCTTACTACGTCGTATAAAAGCAATACTATGAATAAACAAATAACTAATTCGCCATTCCAGAGGCTTTAAATGACCTGTGCATACTAAATCTTACGCTTCGCTTTTGATTTGTTGACGTAATTTTCGTTTCACGGAACATTTCAAGTATTAATGGCTTGCGAACGCCTCATTTCAAGGGGTCGAGATTTTCCTTTGTGCCCTTTTAATACCTAACGTGTTTTCATTACATAAGCAATTTTTTTCTAACATTTATATTTTACACCTAGGTATATGTTTTAAGCCACAATATGTGAGTGAGTGAATAGAGAGTGCACCTGTGTTTGTACACACACTTGTGCACTATAATATCTCCCGCGCAGTTGGCTAAGCTTTATGGAAATTGGCCGGAGACTGGCCGCCGTGGCCGAAATTCGGTCAGGAGGGCATTATCTAATTACTAGCTGACGCCCGTGACTTCGTCCGCGTGGATTTAGGTTTTTCATAATCCCGTGGGAACTCTTTGATATCCGGGATACAAAGTAGCCTATGTGCTAATCCAGGATATTATCTATCTCCATTCCGAATTTCACCCAAATCCGTCCAGTAGTTTTTGCATGAAGGAGTAACAAACATACACACACACATACAGACAAACTTTCGCCTTTATAATATGTGTTGTTCTCACATAAATAGCCAAACGGTCTTTTTGAAATAGAACATCCCGATAAAACTACTGAAGGTAACTCACCAACTACTACCATTTCTGCCGCTTTGATGTCTGTGTGGAACAGCGGCGCATCAGCTGACACTTCGCACTGGTACTCCCCGGTCAGTGTCCGGTCCACTTCCGTCAACACCACCCGGTTCTGATCCGATGCTGCTACCTGAACAGAAGCAGAGTAGTTTCTATACAAACATCGTCTAGTTTGAGTAAATTAGATCGGGAACAGGTTTGCTAATAACACTATACTAGAATCAAGGCCATGCGAAACGTTTTTAGGGTTTCGTACCTCAAAAGGAAAAACGGGACCCTTATAGGATCACTGTGTTGTCTATCTGTTCGTCGTGTATGTCAAGAAACCTATAGGGTACTTCCCGTTGACCTAGAATCATGAAATTTGGTAGGTAGGTAGGTCTTATAGCACAAGTACAGGAAAATAAAATATAATAAATAATGGAAGTTTGGTTAAGACATTACAACTTCGACCGCATCGTTACATAATATCTATAAAAGAACAAGTCAAGCGAACTTATTCGATTAGATTCACTATAGTTTAACACTGAATTATAGCCACCAAGCTCATTTGACATTTATTTTTAATCCATCGAAGGTTTTACCATATTTTAATATCACTTAGTGGAGCAGCAACGTAGAAGCAACCAACGTCAAATGAACTTGGTGGCTATCATTGTGTGTTAGACACTGAGTTAGCGAATCACCGTGCAGGTAGTTCAACCAAAAAATTCACTCATAAATTCATACTCACGTCAACTTTAATTTCAGCAACAGGAAACACTTTGGTAGCGGGAGACTCCTTTGGCACGTATCGATAGAACTCTATCATGTTCCTATACCACCGTATGGAGTACAATTGCGCCCCTTCCAACTCGTATGTACACATGAGTTCGGCGTCTCGGCCTGTTAGGACCGCTTTGGGGACGTGGATTTGAAGAGACTTGAGGGTGTCGACGGTGCCTGGAACAAGTAATCAAACTATTAACTAGGACTCGATCCGTGGGGGATTGTGTGTTTACTATTCTACTGTGTTACGGATAATCGGGGAGAATAGAACAGTAGGTAGTTACGTGACGGGCACCGTGCGTAGGATATGACATACAGTTCGTAGGTAGTTACATGATATTATCTAGAAATCTAAGAGAGCGCAAGCTTCGCCGTGTAGACGATTAACACGCAGGATTCATTTATGTATGTAATGGATGTATGTAATTTTGAATTCTGTAGTGCGTACCTACAGCAGAGTTGACCCGGAAAATTTAGACTTGACACAAAGCCTAATTTTCAAAAAACATCCTCTTCTATCATATTTTTTGCTCTAATATTAACCAAGCGAAGCTAATCGTGCTGTTTTACTATTACTGTATAGTACTGGTATACCTAGGTATAATAGCATCGAGCACCACACCTGATATAAGGTTAAAAGGTTAGGAAGGTCATAAGGTAAAGAAAACGTCAAGAAAGTAAATGCTTTTTATTTTATGACAGCTCATTAGAAGTTTGGTCATAACGCTAAACGAGGGGCGCTTGTTATCGCTACTTTTTGTTCAAATCTTAAAATCTTCTTGTAGTTTATAAAGCCTGGTACTTGGTAGGTTCTTTACGTTTTAAGCTATACCTACATTAAACTATTAAATTTTTATTAATAAACCCATAATATTGAGTTAAAAATAAGGATGCAAATGCAATATCATATTAAGAAAGTCATCGATTATATAAAAACCTCGACTAACTAGTTAAACGTTGTTTTGGTTGTTTTTACTATACTATTGTGATTTGAAAATCTTTCCTTGACATCTTATCTAAAGGATAAGCCTTATTTTTCTATTTTAGCACCTTGAAAGGTAGGGAGAGTAAATATCTAGTTTATAGCAGCTCGTTAGAAGTTCGGTCATAAAGTTAAACGACAGCCGCTTGGTTATCGCTTCTTTTGCTGAAATCTCGAAGTTAATAGTTGAGTTATGATTGCCTGGTGCTTTCACTTTGAAGGAACTTTATTAAGCGCAACGGACACACCGACGCTTTCGCACGCGTTGGTAAAATGATCAAGAGACCTAACATATTGAGCGCGGTTTGAAATTAGCATATTTTCTACGCTTATTACGCTCTTTTTGGCATACGTCCACGCTAAATTTACGTTCACATAAACTCGCCTAACACCGAGAAGAACTGCACGTGAGGAGACCTGTGTCCAACAATGGATAAATAAGGGTTAACGAAGAAGAAGAGACTGGTTTGAGGGAACATTTATGTTCAACCCGTAGCATAACGGGTAACGAAGCTGAAGTAGCGAGCACGGCACATAGTTCTAAACCAATAGATGTTGGAGTCACAAGAGGCTACAATGGTGACCTTGCACTGGAAAGGCAGCTTGGAAGACTGCCTTTCCAATGACCCGCAATGACTAGACATACCATATCCGCTGGACGCAGACGGCGCAAGAGCGTGGCGAATGGAAGTCCCTACAAGATATATATCCCCCTATATATCCAGATGTCTCATAATCAACCCATTTCCGCCCCACTACTGAGTACGGGTCTCCTCTCAGAATGAGAAGGTTTTAGGCCATAGTCTGCCATGCTGGCCCAATGCGGGTTGGCAGACTTCACACACCTTTGAGAACATGGAGAACTCTCAGGCATGCAGGTTTCCTCACGATGTTTTCCTTCACCGTTAAAGCAAGTGATATTTAATTGCTTAAAACGCACATAACTGAAAAGTTAGTGGTGCGTGCCCGGGATCGAACCCCCGACCTCCGATTAGTAGGCGGACGTTCTTACCACTAGGCTATCACAGCTTTTTTTGATGTCTATCGGTTGATAATGATGATGATGATGAAATGCTCAACATCCATTCAGTCGCATAACCGCCGATCGCTGATGCTAAAAGCTTCGTGTCTGATATGGCCTTAATGAACGGCGCGTGCAGATGAGTTGGTGTACTAAGGCGTAAAAAGAATTATGAAAGCCTCATAAGAAATTTTAAAAAAGAAACCGGCTTTTTATAAAATAAATGGCCATCGTTTAGAAAATCTTATACGCTGCAGTTGAAAAGACCTCACGTGAAACAAAAAGCAATATCCATCGTGCTCAATGATGCGTCCAGCATTCTAAGCGGAGCTTATCTATTTTGGAAAGAAAAGAATAAATCTAAAGAGGAAATATTACTTTATAGTCTTTATAGACTACGAGATAGCGTCATAGATTAAATATATACACTACCGCTCAAAAGTATTTGGCCACCTGCATTTTGTTTCGGTAACAAACAATACATTTTATAGAAATCATTTTTCAAGGTCATAATCAAGGTCGGCGGTTCAAACCCCACCCGTTGCACTAATGTCGTACCCACTCCAAGCACAAACTTTACGCTTAGTTGGAGGGGAAAGGGGAATGTTAGTCATTATTAAAATGACTAATATTCTTTATTAAAAAAAAATATATTGTAGGAACTAAAATTATTAATATCTCATTTATTTTGTCATGTTACTCTATATTATGATTTATACATCTATACTAATAAATAAAATTGGAGTGTCTGTCTGTAATTTCGAAATAACTACCTCATATTAAGCTCATATGGTTATTTGAACGATACCATAACTGAATCACACGTTTTTAAAATTTTTGTCTGTCTGTCTGTCTGTCTGTCTGTCTGTCTGTTTGAAAAGGCTAATCTTTGGAACGGCTGAACCGATTTTGACGGGACTTTCACAGGCAAGTAGAGGATTGACCAGGGCGTAAAATAGGCTACTTTTTTAACCGACTTTTAAAAAGGGAGTTGTGTTTTTCTACCTATGTACACCGAAATCTCCGAGATTTCTGAACCGATTTGCGTCATTTCTTTTTTAATCGATAGAGGAACTTTGCGACATTGTTTCATAAAAAATTTGGAGTCCAACTCCTCAATCCTGATGCTGCAGGGGATCTGACTAATCCACGCGGGCGAAGCTGCGGGCGAAGCTGCGGGCATCAGCTAGTTACATAATATAAACACGCTCTTTACACCTACATTCAAAGTAAATCCAATGTAATAAACACAAAATAAAATTCAAAATTAAAAGAACTAGCGGCATTCATAATTATTTTAAATGTACTTCCCTCACTTAAGTAAAATTAGTTCTGCTTTCATATTTTTTTTCAACAAAGCGCTACGTTTTTACCACGTGAATCCACATAATTCTTGTGAGATAATTAATATGCCAGAGCGAGTAACAGCCCCGTTATATAAAGATAAAACGTGCGATATCTTATTTTATTACGGCACGAGTTAGAAAAAGGATTTAATTTCCGACCTAGCTTAAAATGTGAAAATAAATCTGAAATGAAATGTAGGTAGGTACATATTTTTAAATGAATTGCCAGTTGTCACCTAGTCTAATTATACTAACAGTAAAATTTGTTAGTTTGGGAGTTTGTATGTAGAAGATGATCTCCGAAACTAATAATCAGATTCTGAAAATTCTTTCACTGATAGATGGCTTCATTATTCCCGAGTGCTATAGGTTATAAATTACTTGAATAATTCTACCCGAAGCTGCGTAATAAATTAAGTAGAATTCAATTTAGCAGCTACACCGTTAATGTTGTCAATATCTTTCATATATCACTCTACCTTACCACGCAATACTTAAATGTAATGATGTTTTATATTTTTTACACGGGTTATAGTTAACGACCTGGAGAGTGGCATAAGGCTACTTTTGATCGCAAAAAATCAAAGAGTTCCAACGAAATTTTTAAAAACCCAAATCCACGCGGACAAAGTCGTGGGATTAGTTTATTATTCAAATTCGCGCGCGTTCGTTCGTTATCTGTGACTGTTCGCGAATTGTTCATGCATTTGAGTTGAATTTTTGTACAGTTGTTGTTGTTACTTGCGTGAAGGTTCCTGACAATATCATCAACAGCACCGCAACGCATGCCAGGCATAACAACGTTCAAGGCAAGAGTGAATAGGCATCTTTTAGGCAACCAACTTGGACCTCATCATTGTCGTTAAGCGCAAGCCTATCCTGCACTAAAAAACCGGCCAAGTGCGAGTCGGACTCGCGCTCTGAGGGTTCCGTACTCGGGTATTTTTTTTAATGATGTTACCATAAATTCACGGTTTTCAGAATTATTCCTTTAATTGTGTTATAAGACCTGTCTACCTGCCAAATTTCATGATTCTAGGTCAACGGGAAGTACCCTATAGATTTTCTTGAAGGACGGACGCACAGACAGACAGACAACAAAGTGATCCTATAAGGGTTCTGTTTTTCCTTTTGAGGTACAGAACCCTAAAAAAAGCTAGTGATGTAGATATAAACATTTCATTATTTATAGCAATCCAAGCTATTTTACATGAGTGAAACGAAACGATGTTTCCACACACTCTGGCTCAACATAGTACCGCGACTTTAACATGTAAATCCACATAAATTCTTGCGGGAAAATTAATATGCCAACGTTTGAAACCGTCACGAGTGTGTATTATAAAGGCAGAACGGGCGATATTTTAATTTTAAACCGAGAGCTAACTTAGGAGAAAATATTGTAAGGATTAGAACAACATTCCACACAGCCAGGAAGATAATATTATGTGGAAATGGAAAAAATAGCAGTGATATCAAACTAGGGTCACTTGGCCATGTGATCCGAGAAATATACGAGTACTTACGATAGCTCACCCCTGGCACTTATCTCTTATGAGAGAGATATAGAATATATAGTTTACGCATCAGAAAGAGCTGCATTTATTAAATTTTAGGCCGCAGCCCTGTGTAAGCTGAATTGCACTTTATTGCGTCTTAACGAGAGTCACTATTTTATTTTACTTTAAACGTCTGCGGAGTGAACCTTCTGTACCTGGCTACCTGCCAGTACCTGCTAATAAAATATTTTATTGTGATGAAACTTATAAAAGAAAAAAGAAACGGAAAGAGCAAGAGAAAGTTTTTATTTGAATTCGGAATATTAAAAATATTGATTTTTACTATTGATTTACTATACCACAGATTTACCGGTAAAATTAATATAAGGGATGGATTGGTGGTGGTTCTTATGACTAAAATTAAATATTTATTAGACTTGCATATTTTTACAAGTTTTTTCGATATATTTATTTATTTATTTATTTAATAATAACATCTCAGCATGCTTACAGTACATAATTTTATATTGATACCTTGGCAGCCCATCAGGGACTTTTCTTATCGAGAAAAGGAAGCAAGATAGGCGCAGTTTCTAATGTTGCTTGCAATTATTTACCCATTTAAGATTTATATCGAGCGTTTAAAAATAGACAAAACCCTTAATTTATACATTGATCCATAATTTTCACAGCACGTTTTATTCCACGGTATTGCGCCAAACAACGCGGCAAACAAAGAGATAAAAGCTTTTTAAATCTCCAAATTTATGGTTTGTTTGTGCAAACGGAATACTATTTGGGATATGGACGTTTATACTATACGATCCTGTCACGATCGAATCGACGAATAAATTGTGGAAACTCCGCAGAGAAATTGTTTTCAGATTTTGAAAATATTTCGCATGCACGAGGAAAATTGATTTGACATAAGTGATAGACCGCCGCAAACTTCTAAACCGTCTAAATGCAACGGATAATAGTGAAAGTAACCAAGCATTTAAGTATTTTGAATAAAATATACGAGTTTTATTTATTTCTAGGTTTAGTACAGCCATCGATAGAACAGATTTTAGTAGCAGTAGATTAAATTGGTTGCTGCACAATTTTGTATTATTTTTCTTTTTCTGTTCTTGTATAAATAATCTAATTGTGACTTGCGTCATTTGCCTTATTAATGAGGATCGTGATGCTTTTTCTTGGGATAATAATGCAGTGGGTTCTCAGATTCCTCCGAATATGATTCAAGTTCGAGTGCGATTTTAACTCTTAGGTTTCAAAAATTATTACTATACTAAATACCTACTTGTTAATGAATTTGCCCGGGCACCTGCAGAGTTTCTTTATACCTCACTAGCCGATGCCCGCGACTTCGCCCGCGTGAATTTAGGTTTTTTGAAATGCCGTGGGAACTCTTTGATTTTCCGGGATAAAAAGTAGCCTATGTGCTAATCCAGGATATTATCTATCTCCATTCTGAATTTCAGCTAAATCCCTAAATCCGTCCAGTGGTTTTTACGTGAAGGAGTAACAAACATACACACACACACACACACACACACACACACACATACAAACTTTCGCCTTTATAATATTAGTGTGATACCACACGACGCCTTTTAATTCAAATTACTCTTAAGCAGAGGACATAAAAACGAAGGAAGTTTTCAATTTGACGCATGATGTAGATAAGCTCAGCAATGCGCTACCAACTCCTGATAACAAAACATATTCGGAATTAGGAGGGATGATAATACAATTAGTGTGACAACGCATTGCAATGCCTTGGCAATAAGAAAAACTACGAGACAGACATTCTGTCGCGTTCAAAATAAAATAATAAATATTTTTAATTACACGTTGCATCGTGTCGTAAAATAAAAAGTTCTCTAGCTAGAGTTTGCGGCCCGATATTATTTTAATACGGCCCGAACGGAGCATGCTTTATGCAAACTCACGCGTTTGATTACTATTGGGCTAGGTAGAGGAAAGTTATACGAAAAATATAGTAGTTTGAGCGCGGAGGGTTTATATGTGTATTCGACATTATGTTATGGTTTCATACTAGTATTAAAGTATAGTATATATATAATTATATAAGTAGTATAGTATTTCATATTAGTATTAAAACATCTTGCTTTAAACTTTTTATTATTCCCTCAGCTCTTACTCGTATAACAATGAAATGAAAAATGGCTTACTTAAAAACAATTTCATTAACATACAAGTTTTCAAACACAAAAGCTAAGTAAGAATTTCATAAATTAAAAACTTAATTTTTGTCATAGTAATGTTATAAAAACATGCATGTTTCCAACAAGAGTGAATAGGCACCTTCTGGTAAGCGCGTCCCATCTTAGACCACATCATCACTTTCCATCAGGTGTGATTGTGGTCAAGCGCTTACCTATAGTGAATAAAAAAAAAAATTCATTCCGTGAAAATCTTGCTGAAGGGCTTAGTGATGACTGTCCTTAATTTCAAGAAAAATAAATAGGATCTTAACTTGAAAATATAACAATGTTACTTTATACATCAAAATGAAAATTTTATAAATATACACATTTTAATATACTAGCCGATGCCCGCAATGTTGGCTGTAGATTTGTGTATTTAAAAATCCCATGGGACTCTTTGATCTTCTGGGATAAAATGTAGTCTGCTTATTCATGAAAAAATCACGACAATCGGTTGCTCCGTGCGTTATTGCAGAACAAACCAACAAATAAACACAATTTTGCTCTATGAGTGAGTAGTGATAAGTATCCCCAACTTACAAACATCAATTTTATTCGTTCACGACTAGAATTCGCTTCCCGCCAAATTTTTTCGCGATCTTTGACAAAGCTGTCGTGTAGTTTAAATGTTATGAAGAAGAGAGATATTTTGAAAACTTTGAAATAAACTCTGAAACCACTGACCTGATATTAATAATTCTTTAACCATTAGAGAGCAACTTTATCCTGAAGTATGTAACTTCTAACCCAACTTCGAAGCCGTGTGGATCAGCTAGTGTAAAATATTTTTAACTAGCTGATACCCGCGACTTCGATCGCGTAGATGTAGGTTTTTTAAAATTCCCGTGGGAACTCTTTGATTTTCCGGGATAAAATCCAGGGTATAATCTATTGCCATTCTAAATTTCAGCCCAATCCGTCCAGTAGTTTTTGCGTGAAGGAGTAACAAACATACACACACACACACACACACATACAAACTTTCTCTTTTATAATATTATATATAGTGTGATAAAATTATACACTGGACAGTAATTTTGTCGCCTTGCTTACGAACACGACAACACAGTACCGGGTACAGTGCACTTTAATATGTAAGGTCTCAATGTAATGAAATCCTCGATTGCATCTTGTAAAATTTTATTTATATGTAAATTCTCCAGCGGATATTCGAAATGTTATTTCGTTTTCCAGTCCGCGGGTACTATCGAGTGTTTATGGTTCAGCGGGCGCGCAGTAAAGTTGTGTCAATTTATTTCAGTCCACGTATTAACGCATTGGTTATACACGAGTGCTTTGAGTGATTATTGCTTGTTGAGGTATTATTGACGTTTATATTATTGCACAGAAATAACAAATATTATGTAGGTCATCCTAGATTTATATTGTTTATACAGCTACTTTCTCATAATGAACTGAATGTTTAGTCCTGGCTTCTCACGGATAGCCATAATTATTATCAATAGTTTTTGCTTTTTAATATTTTACGCCCATTGTATCACGCGTGAGATTATTATCTGTATGTAATTTCTCTAGCGGATATTGGGAATGTCATTTCGTTTTCCAGTCCGCGGGTGTTATCGAGTGTTTATGGTTCAGCGGGTGCGCAGTAAAGTTGTGTAAATTTATTTCAGTCCACGTATAAACGCATTGGTTATACACGAGTGCTTTGAGTGATTATTGCTTGTCAAAGTATTATTATTTACTGCACAGAAATTATTAGGTTATTCAAGATTTATATAGTTTCTTCTTTATTATAATGAGCTGAATGCTACTTATATTCCGACCATTAAAAAGAGTACAATTGTACCTATTTTGAATAAATGATTTTGACTTTGACTTTGTGTACTTATTTCTATTGCTGCTATAAAAAACCAATAATAATAATTTTAAAATAGTCACCATGCAAATTAAATTTTAAAAAACCAGTGTTGTACGAAGGTACGGAACCGTTCGTCTGCGAGTCCGACCCGCACTTCACTGGTTTTAATAAATCACCCACACCCTATTTGGGCAGTGAAAATGAGTTTTTAGCTTTACTACGTATAAATGTACCGTATAAATTGTATCACCAATACTCAATCACACTAACCAATTAACACGTTAGTAGGATTACATTGATTGCTTTAATATTTATATTTCATTTGCTAACTAACTACGATTGACATAGCGCAACTAGCGATGATATTGGATGAATATATTATTATTTATTTTTGGTCCAAAATCCTAAATTTATTTTAGAGCCATATTCTATTTTGCATTAAAAAAATAACAATTTCGAAACAGAATAAATCTAAAGCGAGCTTTTGGCAATAAAATCAGTATCGGGTATCGGTAAATAAAACTAAAATCGCAAATATCTGGAACGTGTTCAACGGAATGATTCCGATACTACTATCGTATGCCAAAACACTACAGTTTTTCAAACTGACACCGATAAGAGGAAGTTTCACCCATCACGGGTGAAATATTACGGAAACAATGCTATCTACTCACGAGTTTGACCTATCTCTGAACGTGCAATTTTGTTATTTATCATCGGTTATTCTATTCTTTTTTATCACCAGACTACAGTTTCCATGTGTTAGCAAGGATTTATTATAAAACTCTAGATAGGCAAAGCTTGTACAAATTGTATTTTAAATAAATAAATAAGTAATAAATAAAATAAAAATATTTTATTTGCCAAATTGTGGGTACACAACAAGTTAGCAATAATAACTCGTTCACACAGGCTGCGTAAGCGTAACGCGTACCATTGCGTTGTAGTGTATGGAACTGTTACATGTATCGATTCTTCAAATATATCAAAATTAGAAAAGTATATCCTTTTGTTCATTAGTCGTTTTTGAAAGTAAAATTTTAAGTTGTTTAATCTTAACGTATTTAAAAAAGTACTTTAAATAGGTAAAAGATACACGCTTTCATCAAAAAAAGTATATTATGTAAATAGAGATCTAGCAGGTATTTGTTTAAGAAGACCTTGTCATTCGCCGAGTTGATTTATGAGCGTACTCTACTTTGCCATTTGGTGGGATCAAATTTTAGTGCCTTTTAGATTTTGTTGATAAAGGTATTGTAATTTAACTTTACATAATTTAAAGTCAATTTCAATGGAAAATACGTAAGCGCAACTACGTAAAAACCACTATTTAGATTATTACTATTATATCATGGCCTAAAAATCTTATCTTTGAATAAAAATATCGAGTAAACGAGCTGGTGGTACACCTGATATTAAGTGATTACCGCCGCCCATGAATATTTGTAGCGCCAGAGGAACCACAAATGATTTGATAGCCCCATGTTGATATCTAATAGGACACCGCCGAAGGGCTTTCAATATACGCGTAAAATTAAAAACTTGCAATTTTTTTAAGTCGGTTAAAAATAAAGCCACCGTATGAATATTTGATACAACAGATTGGTAAATAATACAAGTATAATTTATTTATAGTCCTGAATATTTCAATACGTACACCACAGTCGCAGTGCAGTAGCGACTAGCGATGTTCAAACATAACAAGCTGTTAGTTTTTAGGGTTTCGTACCCGAACGGTGCTATAACGAGACCCTATTACTACACTTCCGCTGTCCATCTGTCAGTCCGTCCGTCAGTCCATCTGTCTGTCAGCAGGCTGTATCTCGTGAACCGTAATAGGTAGAGAGTTGAAATTTTAACAGATTGTGCATTTCTAATGTCGCCATAAGAACAAAAAAAATTAAAATTCAATAGCTGCCATGCAAATTGAAAAATTTACTAATATATCTTGTACGACCGCACTTGACTGGTTTTTAGGGTTCCGTAACCGAAGAGTGCCAACGGGACCTTATTTTTCTGTTTGTCTGTTCTGTCTGTCAGTTGGCTGCCTAAATCTTCATTTATTTCAAACAATCTAAAATTTTACTTTTATTTTAATTTGTCTATTTACTATGTTGAACACAAAATTACTGTATTTGCATGCCAGCTTGGCGTGATACAGCTGGACTAATTCTATAATTACACCTGTAAAACCTGTATCAGCAAATAAATAAATTGATTGATTGATTGATTGAAATCTTATGAACCGTAGAGAGTACAAATTTTCACAGAGTGTGTATTTCTATTGCCACTATAAACCTCAGAATTAAAAAGTGTTATTTCCTGTTCGATGGTACAGAACCCTTCGTACGCTAGTCCGACTTGCGCTTGACCGGTTTTTATTTAAACCTCGTGTCACTAAACGAATTTCGGTGCAGAAATGAAATTGGTTTTCCACTTTCGACGTTTACCATCCATTTTATTTCGATAGAGCTCCCCAGTGAGCTCAGCGCGCTGGTAAGATGAGATGACTGTTGAGATAAATTACTCTGTGCACTGGTGGTGCTGCTTTTCTCTGATCTTATCTGTTAGCAAAATGTATTCACTTATCGTCAGTGAAGTTTTAACAGTGCGTAAGTCAAAAAAGTCTACTTTACAGGAGAGTAATAAAACTGTAAGTTGATAAGATGATGTATTAAGTTATTGATGAAATAAAAGACGTTATTATTCTGATTGGTTGAATTAAAGTAGGTGAAATACGAGTACCTTCATCGAATGGTTAGAATGCTAAAACCCGCCAAAAATGACTTACGCACTGTTAGAACTTCACTGATGTTATGTATTTATATTATATTTATATTTATTTATATTTAACAACAATAATATAATTAATCTTCCATTTAATACCATGCATGTGATTTCATCCATACTAATCCATATCCATTATTCTAGGTATACACCGTACTAGATGATCCCGTGTGTTTTCAGTTACAAAAATAGCCTTATTCGTCGTATCCTACGAATAAAGGCCTTAGGGGCTCTTTTTCATTGAAATCTGCTGATTTGAAATTTACTCTCAATTTCATCAATCAAATTTTTAAAATTTAGAAATAATTGATGTACGAGTAATTTCCTAGAAGTTAGCATTGAAATTAAGCCACAATAATTGTACTTGTGGCTTGCGGCTTGTTTTTGAGTTCCCAAGTCAGTTCAGTGCGTTGGTAAGATGAGACTCATAATGATCATAACTCTATGGACTGGTGGTGCCGCTTTTCTCTGATCTTATCTGGTAGCATGTTACAGATATATTTTATACCTGTAACATAAAATACCTGTAATGCTAAAATGTGTATATGCGTTGACCTTTCACGGCTCATCATCATCTCACTTAAACGTACCTACTTGTATTACTTTGAATATTGTTAATTATTTAATTAAAACACAACAAAAATATTTTCTAGTACACGAGAACAACTTGTAGCTAACTTTGTATTTAACAGACAATAGCAACTGATTAATCATAGCGCGACAGAAGTCGAGGAAGCTCATAAATCATCTACCAGATCTAACAAGGTATCCATAAGCAAATAGCTGTTATGTAGTACGTTCTTAAGGTTTTTTTTTTATATATGAAGATATTATGTCTTTTTACTAGATGGACGACGACATCAAACAAGTAGCATGGAGTTGAGTTCAGCTCTCCTATGTCTGGAAATCCCTATGTCCAGCTGTGGGCGTTTAATTAATGATGATTATGATATATCTAAATCCATACTAATGTTACATAATTATGCGTCAATATAGCTATCTGTGTGTCTTCTAACTTTTAAAGGGGCCATCAGTTTAACCGATTTTGGCGAAATATGATTCAAAAATTTACGACACCCCTGACAAATGAAGGTTACAGTAACTAGAAAAGAGCTGATAACTTTCAAACGGCTGAACCAATTTTCTTGGATTATAGCTAAGAACACTCTTGATCAAGCCACCTTTCAAACAAAAAAAAAACTAAATTAAAATCGGTTCATTAGTTTAGAAGCTACGATGCCACAGACAGATACACGGATACACACGTCAAACTTATAACACCCCTCTTTTTGGGTCGGGGGTTAAAAATAGGGACGGGTATAGGCTACTTTTGTCCGGGAAAGTCAAAGAGCTCCCACATAATTTATATCATCCATTTCACCAATTTTGGCGTTTAACATAAAAATGGCTTGCATCCCAGGGCCAGTTCAATTGGCTACTTTTATCACAAAAAATTAGATTTAGATTTTCCATGTAATTTTAAAACGCATAATTTCGTGCAGGGGAAACTTTGTGCATCATCGAGAAATTACATAAAATTCTTAAAATATTTTTTTGTTATAATAATTTAAATCATGAGCTTTACAATTTTGTAGAATTTTCTGTTGAAAAATGCACCGATAACCGCAAAGCTTTTTATGGGAAAATGATAAAAAGCACTAAGTGGATTCCTAGAGCATCTAGAGTGCTTGTAACGAGCTTGTTTTATAAACCTTTTCCAATTTTATAAAATAACACCGACATTCATCAAATGGATTTTTTTTAATTATACCTACTTTACTAGTGGATACCCAGAGTATGCTAAAAAATCTTCGCATTTTTGTTTTTCTAATGAAACCGGGCACATCGAGGAGACACAATTGCGCACATGTATCTCTGTCCATGTATCATCTTCCATTTTTTTTTCAATTGTAGTCAGTTTTGTGGACTGAAAAAAAAAAGTCAAGCGCAAGCGTTTAACGTAGTTAAAAAGAACAAAATTACGTATTATAGAGTAAAATTTCAAAAAAAATAACACATGAGTAACATCGATATTTTTAGTGAGCCGTTGTTGTGGCCTTTTTCGTGTAGTCGAAATTTTAATTAGACGAAATTATTACCTATCTACTAAAAATACTTGTGTAAAAATATAGTGATATAATAATAATCTTATTTTATTCAAAAGAAGGCTGAATAAAATACTTAAATAGTCTGAAAATGTAATGAGCAATCAACTAAGTAATAATAACATTAAAAAGATCAACAAAAATCCCCTAAAATTAATAGACTTTGGTCAAAGAGTCGTAGGTATTAATAAATCAAGTTTTTCCTCCAAAGACATTTGTAACTTTATTTACGGTGATCCTACATAAGCAGTGTCACTAAGAGGGGGGAAAAGAGGGGAGTCCGTGACAAACTACCCCACGGGAAGTTCCATAGCTGATTAACGTGGCAGGAATTTTTGTGAACATCATTCATTGTTTTTATCTTAGCGACCAAAAGGTGATTGCCTACCTAACTTATCCTGAAATAAGGACATTGTCTGAGAAAAACGAAGTTATCTAATAAGTTAGCTCTTGACCGTTATCTCACCTTGGTGGTGCAGTCTAACATGGAAGAGAATTACGTAGGAAGAAGTATGGCTGTTATAATTATACCAATACCCCTAATAGGCGAAGGTCTGCACCCGTACGCAAGGTGCATCTTCTAGGCAAGCGCACTCCATCTTAGGCTGCATCATCATTTGCCAGCAGGTAAGATTGCAGCTAAGCGCTAGTATGTAAATTTAAAAAACAGGTTTCTACGGGCACCATACTAGAAAGCTAAATCGCTTGATGGCATTTCTTTGCCAGGAGGGTGGTAAGTCAGATCAAACTTAACCAAATTCAGCCAATTTTGAAACTATAAGTATCGAATTAACTCTGCCGGAAATCAACCTTGGGACTTCCCACTTACAACACCATAGCACTCATTACTACACCATGAAGGGTGTGTTTGCTGGTAATGTGGAAATTCCCCGCGTTATTCTGTTCTGGTATAAAATAACACCATAAAAAAGAGAAAAGATAAGTAAGATTATACTAAACAGGCTCATCTCCGGATTACATGTAACATCCCCTTGGAAACCCAATTTATCTATCTTCCACTCCGGTAACTCAAATTCACCAAAATGATGCGCCCCATTAACCTCCAGCGTTTAAACGACATCGGAAATTTTTGTAAAAATGAATATATATAAGGGTGGTTTTCGACGGGCCACAATACGCTACATTCGACAAACTGCGTACGACCCATCGTTCATCAAGTCTCGCGATGCATGTATGTGACACTTGACAGCGTGGTGTTGGTGGCGACAATTGCCCAAATTCAAATTTGTTTGTTTATAATAGATAGGTACTATTGTAAACTCTTCACTTTTTCTAATCACTTTTCACATTTCGTACCACTTTTTTGTATCACTTCAAAGAAAGTACATAGTTACAAAATAAAACTTGCTCTATACAGCACAGTCATTGTACGTTTAACGATAGCCGAAATATTACATATTAATAATTATGGTGCACGGGGCAATTATCACATTTTGTCATGTGGTGTCGTATCAATCTACCATCATTGTTACTCACATTTCGCAAAATAAAGAAATCATATGAAATTTCATTTCATTTCATTTCATATGATGTCGCGTACCGTGGGAAAACAGCCTAATCAGTATCACTTTGAGGAAACTGAAAAGCCATTAAATAAATCGACTTTCGTTTTAAAAAAATATCGTGTCAAAGCAAAAAATGATCTCGTTTAGGATATACAATTTTAGAAATTTTAGATAAATTAAAACGTAACATTAAAGTACACCGAAGTTTTTAAAATGAAATAGAAGTAAAAATTTATCAGACTAACGAAAATCATTACCACTCAGATTTTTCGTAATCATGGTCGTAGCACTCGTAGCATAACTATCAACGTAGCAGGTCTACGAAAACGTAGATGATTTTTATCTTGTCCATACTAGGTAAACATGGCAATCTCATGCAAAACTAGTTGCATGTGCGACTCATAAGTACATTACTCAATAATGATGTTCGTTCCATAGAAATAAATCTAAAGTACCATAGACATAGGAAATAGGTATACATGCGTCGGTGTGACGTACATCCCGAAAGTGCAATGAAGCTCATAATTAGTAATTTTGTGACCAGAATTATGACGTAACTGGTTACCTCCTTAAATTCTCGAGGCTTGAAACAATTCTCGTTAAACACGCACACCGTTTAAAATATAAAATCATATTAACGTCGTCAAATATGCGGATCGCTAAAGTTTTGCCCCATTGTACGCCAAAACCTCGTAACTCCAAACAATAGTTAATCACTTAAGTTGCCGATACAGTCTTGTCCAGAGAGGTGTCATATACAAGAGGCATAATTCTTTATCACCCTGATTGTCCGGACGGGTCAAGAAGTCCAGTCCGGGCAGTCAGGGCCTGACTAGTATGCTTTGCTTTGGTTTGGTTTTGCTTTGGGTTAGCTTATATCCCGGGGACGGATATTGTTAGCGACTAGGTTTAATATTGTGTGAATTCTGCGCACGACGTACCTATAAGTTAGGCAAAGGGCCATATTTCGCTGTTTGCCCACAAAAAAGGTGCGTTTCAAGAACGGTTTAAATTATGACTCCTATATATGCGTCGTCTACCTGCTTGACTAAAGTGTTTAAACTCGTAGAATTTTGACTCAAGTAGTTTAGGTTAAAAGGCCCTTATGTTTTAGATTTATTAGGAGCCTAGCGAGAACAGAAATTAGAATAGAGGCCAATTGTATTGTAGAGGCCAATTGAGGTTAAATTTATGTTAACTTGTCATTTTTGTGTTTAAATCAACCTATTTTATTGCTAAGAATAAGTGTGTGAAACTTAGCTTGAAATAAAGAGGGTCTCGAAGGGTTCACTCATTGGTGTGGGAATATTTTACTGGCTTCATGATATAAATACCACTCCTTGAGTAGAGACCAATCAGTCAGCCCAAGTCAGCCCAGAGACTAGCATACGAAATAAGTATTTTATTTCAAGAAACCTCTCTTCGTCTATACCAATAAATTACATCTACCAGTCGCGGTAGAGGTGCACGACCGGGGTGCACGGGACGGGACGTTAGAACCAGCCTACGAGCCAACTGAGGGACAGGGTGCAAAATAGTTACCTGACCACTCACTCGCGCCCCGTCAACTATAGTGGGACAAGTTCCCAGGCGTTGTTACGCATCATTTACAAGCGACGCGCCGCAACAAATGGTCCTTCGAGCCGGATCCCGGAAGACAGATTCTAGAACTGGAAGTTGAAGATTTTTGAAGGTGAAGCTACGAACAGGAACAAGAGATATGACTCTCACCAGGTTCCAGAAGGAAGAATGTGTGCCCTTACGCGCAAATACATCGCAACGAACAGAACAGGCGAATATGCGCAGATCAGAAGGGACCACATCAATCGAAGCTATAGCCACGAACTTAAGATCTTCAAATATGGAATCTTCGGGATACACCGCGACAAAAGTTACGAAGATGTTCGAAAATGGGGCTAGACTCAAAGAACAGGAGACCACTGACGAGATCATGGCTGAGCGGATGAACCAGAACAGAACCTTGAAGACGATTGAATCAGGGGGTTTTATCCGCACGTCAGTTAGGTCTAAGAGATCTGCCAGATTACGCGACTTAGAAGCAAGAGAAGAACTGGCGCTTTTAGAATTGCAGCGCGCTGAAGCAGCAGCTAATCTGGCCAGAATCAGATTCGAGAAACAACGAATCGAAGATAAAGTAGTTAGTCTGGATAAAGAACAAGAAGATAGAACATCTCACGTTCAGAACCGGATCCAGACCTCTACGTTAGAAGAAATAAAACACGTCATTCCTGAGAAACAAGGGAATCAGTCCCTGCTTCACTCGGAGCTTATAAGCTCAGAACAGTCGAGTGGAGCTGAGAATTCAGAAATGATAGCGAATACAACGATGCCAATCCACGCAGTGGAAACGATCAGAGTTTCAGAAGATGACCTGGATAAGGAACAAGGAGGAAGAACTTCACTTGTTCAGAACTGGATCCAGACGTCATCTTTGAAAGAAACTAAAGATGTAATTCCTGATAAACGGGTGAATCAGTCCCTGCTTCACTCGGAGATCATAGGCTCAGAACAGTCGAGTGGAGCTGCGAATTCAGCTTTAGAAGATGGTTTGGATGAGGAAAAAGAAGATAGAACATCTCACGTTCAGAACTGGATTCAGACCTCTACTTTAGAAGAAATAAAAGACGTCATTCCTGACAAACGAGGGAATCAGTCCCTGCTGCACTCGGAGCTTATAAGCTCAGAACAGTCGAGTGGAGCTGAGAATTTAGGAATGATAGTGAATACAATGTTGCCAGTCCACGCAGTGAGAACAACCAGGGCTTATCTGAAGATAATTCCGGTAGAAGTATTTGGACCAAAAGGATCCCAGAAGATAGTAGTACTTTTGGATGAAGGATCAATGGTCTCTCTTTTTGATTCACGAATAGCTAAGAATATTGGGGCAAAGGGAACTGAAGAAGAATTGGTGCTAGAAACAGTTGGAGGAAAATTGATACGCAAGAGGGACTCTGAGAAGCTCAACTTAATAATACGAGGAGTCCACCAAGAAGAAAAGAAAAGCCTCAATCGTGTTCGCACCATCGAAGGACTGAATCTTGCTCCACAGTTCCTGGATAAAGAAAGAATAGAAAAATATCCACACCTGAAAGAAATGACAAGTGTTCTTTATTATGAGTTTGAGCCACCTCGGTTACTCATAGAACAAGACAACTGGAAACTGATCGTATCTCAAGAAATTAAGAGAGGAAAACCCGGTCGACCAGTCGCTTTACTGACGGAATTCCGAGAATCGTTGGGAGTGCAACCAAGAAGACCTACAACAGACTCAGATGGAAGAGCTCTCGCCATATTAGAAAAAACCTATAAAAGGCGAGAAGATGGACGCTTTGAAGTCGGATTGCTGTGGAAAAAGGAAGATGACCAAATGCCAGAAAAATACAAATCAGCCGAAAAAAGACTGTTCACCATTGAAAAGAAAATGGATAAAGATCTTCACCTCAGAGATGAATATATCAAGCAAATTCAGCATCTGCATGATGAAAACTACGCAGAAGAGACGCCAAACAAACGAGATTCGAAAAGGAAATGGTACCTTCTTCACTTCTCTGTCATACATCCATTTAAAAAGAAAGTAAGAATCGTCTTTGACGCTGTAGTTAAGTCCCAAGGGAGAAGTTTGAATGACGCTCTTCTATCGGGACCAGATCTTCTGCAATTTCTCTTCGGAATGTTAACGAGATTCCGTCAAGGCCCAGCGGCAGTAGCTGCAGACATTAAAGAAATGGTCCTGCAGATAATAACAAGACCTGAAGACAGGGACAGTTTGAGATTTTTATGGCGAGAAGGTCGTCGAGACGCTTCACTGAAAGAATATAGGATGAACACCGTCATATTCGGCGCGACTTCGTTACCAAGCACAGCTATCTTTGTGAAAAATAGAAACGCAGAAGGCATCAAAGAACGTTATCCAGATGCAGCAACAGCTATAGTATGTAACCATTACATGGATGATTATCTTCATAGCTTTCACTCCGAACAAGTACTTGTGAAAGTTGCGAAAGAATTAGATTACATCCACAGAAAAGCAGGATTCGTACTAATAGGATGGGCATCGAATCAACCGAATCTTCTTCAGCAAATCACAGAAGAAAATGTAGACAAGACTGAAATAGAGCTTGGAGAAAAAGAAGAGAAAACTCTAGGCTTACGGTGGTTTACCAAAGAAGGCAGCATCGGGTCTCGTACTTGTCTACGGAACACACCCCAAGAAATAGTGCAAGAAAAAAGATTTCCAACGAAAAGAGAAGTCACTGGTGCAGTCATGAGCATATTAGACCCGTTAGGGCTGGCATCACCAGTTTTGATACAAGGAAAAAGGCTAATGCAAATTATATGCAGAAGTGGAATTGGCTGGGATGAGCAAATAGAAAAACAAGCTGCACTGCTGGGAAGCCGACTAGTTGAATCACTTATACATGAGTCAGATCTGACAATCAAGAGAAAGACTTATTGGACAGACTCCAGCGTTGTCCTGTCATGGATCAAGTCGGATCCCAGACACTTCGAGACTTTTGTGGCACATAGACTTGCAGAAATCGAAGATGTCATTCAACCACATGAATGGCACTGCATGAATCCAGCCGATGATGACACGCGTGATGTACCAGAAAACTTATCAAAGAGTCACATGTGGTTTACTGGTCCTGAATTTTTGAAACAAAAAGAGGAGTGCTACGTCGAGCCAGTTCAGAATTCAGATTCAGTCGTGATGAAGCAGATGTAGCATCGCCATATCAGAAGATTGGTGCTACGCACAAGGGGGAGGATGTTAGCGACTAGGTTTAATATTGTGTGAATTCTGCGCACGACGTACCTATAAGTTAGGCAAAGGGCCATATTTCGCTGTTTGCCCACAAAAAAGGTGCGTTTCAAGAACGGTTTAAATTATGACTCCTATATATGCGTCGTCTACCTGCTTGACTAAAGTGTTTAAACTCGTAGAATTTTGACTCAAGTAGTTTAGGTTAAAAGGCCCTTATGTTTTAGATTTATTAGGAGCCTAGCGAGAACAGAAATTAGAATAGAGGCCAATTGTATTGTAGAGGCCAATTGAGGTTAAATTTATGTTAACTTGTCATTTTTGTGTTTAAATCAACCTATTTTATTGCTAAGAATAAGTGTGTGAAACTTAGCTTGAAATAAAGAGGGTCTCGAAGGGTTCACTCATTGGTGTGGGAATATTTTACTGGCTTCATGATATAAATACCACTCCTTGAGTAGAGACCAATCAGTCAGCCCAAGTCAGCCCAGAGACTAGCATACGAAATAAGTATTTTATTTCAAGAAACCTCTCTTCGTCTATACCAATAAATTACATCTACCAGTCGCGGTAGAGGTGCACGACCGGGGTGCACGGGACGGGACGTTAGAACCAGCCTACGAGCCAACTGAGGGACAGGGTGCAAAATAGTTACCTGACCACTCACTCGCGCCCCGTCAACTATAGTGGGACAAGTTCCCAGGCGTTGTTACGCATCATTTACAAGCGACGCGCCGCAACAGATATAGGTTACTTTTTATCCCGGAAAATCAAAGAGTTCCCGCGGGATTCCTAAAGACCCATCCACTTAACCGACTTATATGAAATTTGGTACTGAAGTAGCTCGCGTCCCTGTAATCGAAATAGGCAACTTTTTTTCCGGAAAATCAAACAGTTCCCACGGGATCTATAAAAATCTAAATCCACGCGGACGAAGTCGCGGGCATCTTCTAGTAATTAATAGTTTGATAAATATGTAGACAAAAAATTTGCACTATTTATTCAGTAGTTTAATTACGTCTTTGTATAATAAGGTGCAAGGAATTTCATTTATCTATGGTCTGACTCTCTATGGCCTATAACTCAATGGTCTTACCTATATAATAGTAGAAGTTCAGATCCATACCCGTGTTTACACTGAGCTGTGTATGGTATAACTTGGAAATCTCTTGATGTATTCTTCATTATAGGTAGATGTAATGTTTCATGGAAAACCAGTCTACCTTAGTTTCGAATATTGAACAAGTTTTAATATTACATGTTCGAGCATAAAACTGGCTTTTCACGGTCATATCCTTCATACTTCGTTAGTGGAAAGTTGGAAGGTCCATGTTATATTGAAACTTGTTCCAAGAAAACGGCCTTAATAATATGTTTGAACCAAGATCATTTAACTTGTTATTAGCGAATTAATTGGAAATTGTACCTAATATTCTAACTTGTTTCTTTAACTTCAATTAAACACAAAGAAATTACTTTTTAAACTAAATAGACACGCGTTTGACTGCTGTCTCGTCCAATAAATGATAAATGCTGCCTTTTAGATAAATAATGTTCTCTCAACCAATGTCTGGTCTCGACGACCAATCTCAACAGAGACTAGCCATCTGCGTGGGAGATATTGTAGTGCACAAATGAGTGTGCAAAAATAAGAGCAGACTCTATTCCCTCACTCACATAGAATGATCCGGCAATCGGCCATGACTAGAGAAAGAACTCTGTTCTACGAGGCACGAAAAACTCGAATGCGTCTTCATCGGAGAGCTCACTTTTCGCAGACATTGCTTTTCTAGAAACAAACCTGGTGAAATTTGGGTACGGAAACCAGTGTATGAAATTCTGTTACAATATGATATTGAAATCAAAGTAGAATGACATATCAACGCGGACAAAATTACACTAATATTATAAAGGCGAAAGTTTGTGTGTATGTGTGAGTATGTGTGTTACTCCTTCACGCAAAAACCACTAAACTGATTTGGCTGGAATTCGGAATGGAGATAGATGATGATATCCTGGATTAGCACATAGGTTACTTTTTATCCCGAAAAATAAAAGAGTTCCCACGGGATTTCGAAAAACCTAAATCCACGCGGACGAAGTCGCGGGTGTGAGCTAGTGCCCAATAAAGTCTTGAAAATGTGGAACTCTGTTGGATTTTAAATTACAAAAACTTTACGTGTGGCTTAATAGCCACTAAATGTGTCAATCTCATACAATAAACGAATATTACAATAATAATAATGTTTAAAAATACATCAAAATTTAATCTCTGAAAAGTTTCGTAGACGCACGTCAATTTTGTTTCCAAACAATGTAGTAATTGCAGAGAATTAAAGTTCCAAAATTATGAACAAGTGCCTAACAAAGGAACATGTCGCAAGGCTCGGAGTTTCGTGCGCGCCGGCGGCGATGGTTTTTATTATTCAAAAGCCTTGCCCGTGACGTTTTGATGAATGTTGTAAAGAAGTTCAAATTTTATTTCTCGCTTAAACGAATGGAAGTTATAAAATTAACGACTTAAGCCTGAAACACACAAAAAGGTACAGGGGCTCGGCACATTGACAAACTTATACAGAATATAATACAAAATGCGCGTGTTTGCGTGTATGCGACAATACAGCATGTTACAAATCTAAACCTTAATTTCGCGACCCTAGGCAGCATGGGGCAGTTTATTTTACGCCAAGGTGTTTATTCACCTTTTGCAGGGTCTGCCAACGCTACCCTTTCTTATCTAGTACTGTAAAAACTCAATAATATTATTAGCATAATATTATACAACACTAACTGATGCCCGCGGCTTCGTCCGCATGGATGTTGGGTTTTAAAAATCATGTGAGAACTCTTTGATTTTCGGAGATAAAAAGTGACCTTTGTTATTCTCATCCAAAAAATCAATGTGGCGTGATTGAAGGACAAACCAACAAAAATGCTTTCGCATCACACTTCACACTAATGTTATGAAGGTTAAATTGTGTGTGTGTGTGTGTGTGTGTGTGTTTATTATTTTTCACGCAAAACTACTACACCGATTTGGATGAGAATGGAGATAAGTATAATATTATACCTTGGATTAACACATAGGCTACTTTTCCCGTAAAATCCATGGTCCCCGCAGGATTTTTTAAGCCACGTGGCTGAAGTTGAGGGTATGATCTACTTTATAATATGGGTAGTGATTACAATAGAGTTCTCAGTCAAGATTCCAGTGTTGTGTGTGTTTCAGGCTTAAAACGGATGGAAGTTACACAATTTACGACTTAACTGCGGGGTCGCAAATTATATAATCCGGTTTCTTGTTTTCTTTTGTAGCGAGATTTTTCATGTAACGCCACTTGGGAAGTTCATTTTCATTTCGTTAACTTCTTAGGAACTCCTACTTGACAGTTTTAACGACTCAAATATATCTCTGGTTGTTTATTGCGTGCGGTATTTGACTTGAAAAATATCGGGGCTCGTTAAATTTCTTCTTCCAACCATAATAGCGTACTGAAATAGAAAATATACATGGATCCAATTAAGTATTTGGATAATACATATATACATATAGCTAGTCGCATTGGGAGGTCCGGGATTGCCAATTTGGCAAAAATATATTGGCAATGTTGCGTAGGATGAAATAATGGCAAAGAGTATTGTTTGGTTTTTTTCTACTGCCTTATGGAAGATTTTCTTATTTTTAACTGTTCCACAGCATACATTATATTATATTTAGAATCCTACTAATATTATAAATGTGAAAGTGTGTTCGATTGTATAAACCATACATCAATCACGTTGCCAAGAATTGACGTGATTTTTGCATAAATGTAGTTAAATATCTGCATAGTGGAATAAGCCACATTTGATCCCGAAAAATCAAAGAGTTCCCACGGAACTTTTGAATCTAAATCCACAACGAAATAACGGGCATCATCTACCTACTAGATCGATAAATCACCCACTGTGATTTTCACTGTGAGATTCAAGAGACGAGATCATATACTTATATTGAACAAAGTAAAATATAACTCACTTATTACATCTTTCATGTATAAAATATTCGTTAGCAACCCTTGATATATAGTAATATTTTGAATAAGGATTAAAAATGAAGTTATTGACGAAATTAAAGACGTTATGATTCTGATTGGTCGAATGAAAGGGGGTGAAATACATATCTTCATCGAATGGCTTTAAAATATTGAAACCGCCAAAAAAGACTTACGCACAGTTAGAACGTCGCTGACGATATATTCTTCCACATAGCGGGTACGAACAGTATCTGACAAATACCTCCAGCTGAATTAACGGACACATTGTCTCTCACCGTCGGGGCATTAGAGGTTTTGCCCCTCCCCTTTGTTCTCTTAATGGCGACTGTTAAGGACCTCATTTACGCCGCACGAACTCTGAATAGACTTTTCGGCTTTTGTAGTTAACTGTTTATTAAGACTACGCCATTAATTTTGTGTTCAGGAATATTTTATGGTATTCATCTAAAGGTTTTACATATTCCATAGTAGGTATTGGTTAGTTTTGGATTGTATCTAAGCTGTAAGTATGTAGCGTTTAGTTTGGGTTATTTAAAATATACCTATAATTTTGAATCTAAAATATTATATCATCTAGCCCTTTGCTTAGTATGAGTCTCCTCGCAGAAAATAAATAATAATAAATTGTTTATTGTTTAAAAACATAGGTTTAGTTGACACGCTTCGGGTGCGGAACCCTAGAAAATGGCTTTCCAAAATAAACATTTCAAATTTCGTGTTCCGCTTCAAAGTTTAACCATTCCCTGACTCCTCGCTAAAACGACAAATCTAAGAGAAACTAAAGTGTTAACAAATAAATAGTAAGTTGGGAAAGTTGGTGTATCGAAGGACGCAATAAATCCAAGTTAATACCGAGTTTCGCTTGGATACATTGAAAGAGTTGGCAAGGTATTGCCAATTGGGTACAAAGTGATACGGTATTATAGAAGTCCATTCGTTTGCGATTGATGTTATTTTGTATCTGTCTATTTTTTGGTGTATTTTATATCGTTATCAATATGTTGTTACGTGGATTAGCTTTAGCTATTAATACAATTGTCCAGATTTGATAGCCTACTGGTTAAAATATCGGCTCCTCTTTTGTAATACGTGGTCTTTAACTTTTCATAGTTAAGTTTTAAGCAATTGAATATCACGAAGCTTCAAAGATGAAGAAAAGCATCGTAAAACCACCTGCCCATTTGAGAATTTTTAGTAGTGTTCTTAAAAGTTTGTAAAGTCTACCAATCCGCATTTGGCCACATGCGCTGGATGGCTTGACCCTTCTCATTCTGAGAGAAAATAAACCACTCAGTACAGAGCAAGCAATGGAATGAGATGATGATGATTGAGACAATAATATTTTTGTAACTTTCACGATGATTTACGTACGATGTACGAAGTGTACAGTCTCATGCCCCATGCCTTATTATCACACTGTGTTGATCTGACGTGAAGCGAAGAATTCATAACCCCGACCACTCGGTCAAAACTGGATGACTGAGAAGGAGAACAAATTCAATGTTAAATACGACTAGGCAACGAACCTTTGTTTTCATCCCATTCAACTTACGATATTAACATATTTTGTACATCTTCCACAATTAACGTCAAAAGTAGAGCACTGCAATAGAATAATAGCCAGACCAAAGGCAAAAACTACTTTAAACATAATTTGATTCATCTCGCAAATGCAGGGTGCCCGAGAGCCAAAAAGTGTCACATAAATTTACAGAGAGAGCAATTTGAAATCAAGATAAGTGCCGCGAGTTTTTCTATAAATATTTAATCCTATCCTTGCGGTTACATTTGCTTGTTCCTATTTGCATAACATTTTTCGAGTGAGCCTAAGATTTTTTATTCGTGAACGAAAAATTAAGTTAAACTTTTTTTTAATAGAATTAGAATATCACCATAAATGAAGATCTTTTTTATTTCAAACTAGCTTATTTCCGTGAATTCATTGGCTTAGATTTAAGTGTTTTTAAAGACCTGAATTTAAAAAAAAACGAAAATCTTTCTGTTTCTATTAATTTATTTCTAGAAATAAGAATAAAATATTGAGCTGTCTAGCAAAAACTCCGTTTAAATAGGTCGAAGAAGGTATAAACATTTTATCTCAGGCAAAGTGCGTGGATGCGGTTTTACTGCTTATCCCGGATTACGGGAACTCATAAAACACGCTAAGCCGTTGTCACGACTGCATAAATAAGCTTTCTTTCGGGTATTACAGGCATTATAAACAACTTCAGTGCGAAATCTTAAGAATAAGGTCTAATAACCATAAAAAATTTACGGACGGTGCGTTGTAAGCAATTAAACATAACTTGCTTTAACAGTGAAGGGAAAAATCATGAAGATATCTGCATGTCTGAGCAGCATAATGGTTTCAAAGGTTTGTGAAGTCTGCCAATGCGCACTTGGCTAGCGTGGTGGACTACGATCTAAATTTTAACTATTATAGCATGTTTTCCATATCACAAACTGCATGTCAATATAATATAACAGACGACTGTCGATCAGTAAACGTTGCGGTTGGATGCAACTTACTGTCACCGCTTTTCTAAGGTTCCGTACCCGAAGAATGCCAACGGGACCCTATTAATAAGCCTCCGCTGTCCATCCGCCTGTTTATCAGCTGGCTGTATCTCATAAACCATGAGATGGTTGAAATTTACACAGAGTGTGTATTTTGTTGCTGCTATAACAACAAACAATAGAAATTTTAAAATCTTTACCATACCTACCTATTTAAAAAAGTTACAATAAATAAAATTTGATCTCTTGCACGATGGTGCGGAACTCTTCGTGTGCGACTCGACTCGCACTTGAGCGGTTTTTAGGAAGCCCTTTTTTTCGTTAGGAAAATCCGTTATAGATACACGGGCCACGGGGGAGCACAGTAGTTATTTCGGACTCCTGCCAACTAAAAACCTCACGAAGTTCCATCCCACCGCTGACGACGGAGCGCAAGGGACCGACACCTCGTTACTCCGGCAGCGGATGTCCGCTCCTAAAGCCCTACCCAGCGAGGTATTTATTGAATAAATCATTAATTCAATAATTCATTCATTCATCGCAGTAAAGGGCTAACTTGTCATCGAATAACAAAACCCCGCAATGAAAGTTATACCTGCAGTAGGTATCGATTTTGTGACAATTCCGATTGGGAATGTTCCCAGTGTAGGCAGCGCGGCACGTATGTCACTTTGCATATTCATCACGTTTAACCGAAGGCCGCGGCTTAAATTCACTTTTGTCAACGACTGTATCCCTTTTGCAGTGTTGGCGGGAACGAATTGATTGCTGCATGGCTTTTTTTTGTATCTTTATTTGAAGTAATTGCTCCCTATTCTAACGAATACGTGGTATAATCTATAGATGATTTTATTTTTGTTATTTGAATGACTTTGTGTTTGAAACATACTGAGGGAAATTACATACGGATAACTAAAATAATAGACATATGATTATGTCACTTTGCATATTCATCACGTTTAACCGAAGATTGCGGCTTAATTTCACTTTTGTCAACGACTGTATCCCTTTTGCAGTGTTGGCGGGAACGAATTGATTGCTGCATGGCTTTTTTTTGTATCTTTATTTGAAGTAATTGCTCCTTATTCTAACGAATACGTGGTATAATCTATAGATGATTTTACTTTTGTTATTTGAATGACTTTGTGTTTGAAACATACTGAGGGAAATTACATACGGATAACTAAAATGATATACATATGATTATGCCACTTTGCATATTCATCACGTTTAAAACGGTGCGCCGCGGCTTAAATTCACTGTTGTCAACGACTGTATCCTTTTTGCAGTGTTGGTGGGAACGAATTGATTGCATGGCTTTTTTGTATCTTTATTTGAAATAATTGCTCACTATTCTGTCGAAAACGTGAAAGAGATCTATCAATGATTTTATTTTTGCTATTTATACGATTTTTGGTTTAAAATGTAGATGGAAACTTATATTTAACTAATACAATATTCCTTATCACCATCAAAATTACTGATAGGATAGCTGTAAGGCTTCCACACTCCATCCCATACAATGTCACAATAGGTACTTACCTGCTGTATAATTCATATTAATATTATAAACCCAAAAGTAATAATATGTCTGACTGTCTGTTACCATTTCACGGCCCATCCGTTTGACCGATTTTGACAAAATTTCCTACACAGATAGCTCGCATTCCGGAGATGGATAATCAAAGTGTTTCCATGAGATTTAAAAAAAAAACTAAATTGACGCAGAATGCAACGCTGGCATTACCTAATTGAAAATACTAAACATTTTAAAAACTGTATAAGACTTTGTATTTGGTAAATAAATATTTTTCATTTTTTTTTTTCATTTAACCAATTAATTTACAAGTTTCATTTCATTTCCAGTGAAATGAAAATAATTTCACACACACGCTATTAACATTTTCTTAAACGAGGACAAGTGTGAAACAGGGTTGCCGTAACACTGCTTATCCCGGATTACGCGAACCTATAAACCACGCTAAGCTCCTGTCAAGACTCCATAAACAAGAACCATTCTTTCGGGTATTACTGACAGACACTTTGACAAAATTGGGCGTGAAATCTAAAGGGTGGTGTGGCCTAGTTGCGAACACTCACAAAAATGTCAAACTACTTGACTGATGCCAGTGACATCGTGCGCGTGGATTTAGGTTTTTAAAAATTCCGTGGGAACTCTTTCATTTTCCGGGATAAAAACTAGCCTATATCACTCTGTAGGTATTTAACTATATCCACGTAATAAATCACTCGAGCCGTTATTCCGTTGCGACGTGATTGAAGGACAAACCAATAAACCAACAAACACAATTGTGCATTTATCTGGGTACTGATTAGCTATTACTCTTATAGTTTTACGCTGGAGTACAGCATTTAGACATACTACAGGCAGATCCGCATCCTTACCACATACTAATATCATAAATGCGAAAGTGTGTCTGTCTATCAATTAAGTTTTTACGGTGCAACCATTGAACCGATTTCAAAAAAAAAAGGTTAGGGATAATATATTTAGATCCTGGAGACAGACAAAAGACACTTTTTAAGCCACCAAATCAAAGTCAAAGTCGCGCATGTCACGCAATTCTCTCTGAAAAGCTTGCAGATAGACATACAGACACATTTTAGCTTCTTATTTTTTTATATTATACCTATAAGCGAAAGTGTTCGTAAGTAGATAAATAGTAAGTGGTTATTAAGGATGAAAGAATTATTGTATTTGGAAAAAAGTGCCTTTTTGTTTTTATTTTAATTAAAAACGCCACTCACAAAAATGTAAAACCAGACTTTCATGACATACAGCGTGTTACAGATTTTTGTGCGCATTTTCAACAACACTACTGAAACCTTTGATCTTTTCATAAGGTTTGTAGCATTCTAGTGACATTTCGCATTCGCCAGCATTTAAACGAATATGAAACCTATCACAAAACGCATAAAGTTTAAAATATCCCAACCACGAAATTTATACCGATATTTTGTATTCTGTTTATAAAATAAACCGGGATTTGGAGCGCATTACCAGTATCGTATCAGTTCACCTTATGCAACTGCTTTTAACCTACTTTAGGTGAAAGCGTACACGGGAACGCTGAGCAGACTATTTACAGCGGTACAAAACCTCTTTCATAAAGCATTATAGGATCTCAACTTGCATATAAAAGCACTTTTTAACCCCCGACCCAAAAAGAGGGGTGTTATAAGTTTCACGTGTGTACTTATCTGTGTATCTGTGCATCTGTGTATCTGTGTGTCTGTGGCATCGTAGCTCCTAAACTAATGAACCGATTTTAATTTAGTTTTTTTTTGTTTGAAAGGTGGCTTGATCGAGAGTGTTCTTAGCTATAATCCAAGAAAATCGGTTCAGCCGTTTGAAAGTTATTAGCTCTTTTCTAGTTACTGTAACCTTCACTTGTCGGGGGTAGGTATTATAAATTTTTAATTTACACTTGTAAAGTAGTGATTTTGTAACACAGAGAAATGAAAAGTTAAAATACAAGTATGACGAACTAGCTGTACCCTGCACGCGTCGCAATACCTCTTTGTATGAATGACTCACGTGCCACGTTTTGCACATTCATGAATTGATATCATAAGTTCTCCCACAAGTTTCAACAACAACCGTATAAAGTTTCATTGTAATCGGATAAATGGCAGAGGAGCGGTACGTAAGATACAAACAAAAAATGATTTTTATTATTTACTTAGATGATGCCCACGACTAAGCCCTTATATACCTAATCCCCGGGATAAAAATATTTGATGTCCGTCTTCGGGATGCAAGCTATCTCTGTACTAAATGGATGATGCCCGTGATTTCGTCCACATGGATTTTTTTAAATACCGCGGGAACTCCAGGATAAAGTAGCTTTTATCCGTCTTCGTGATGCAGGCTATCTCTATACCAAATTTCGTTAAAATCGGTTAAACGGATATAAGATACACACAAAAGTAAGATAAAGCTACTAAGATTGTGATTTGTGATCTAATTATATTGTTAAACAATATGGATAAGATATTAGATAAGTATTTATTTAAGAGAGGTTTTCAGATAAACGTTTCCTGTTAATACAAGTACACATAATTACTTCGAATTCAATTTGGTGTACAAGAGGTTTAAAATTAAATACCATTTAAACTTATTAATATCCATTTCACTGTTAAGGTTTGACAGTTTATTTCGACGGATTAATTTTAAAACCCGATTCTCATACAACATCAAGTTAAACTAGTAATTCAAAGGTAACAAAGAGATGTACGTAATCCTTTGTATTTGGAGTACGGTTAAATTCATTTGTACACTAAAGGAAACAGTGAATTGCTTCTGATTTCGCAGAATGGGAGTTAAAACGGAATTTCGACTAGTGTTTGCGAAACTTGAAGATCTTTAATTGTATAGATATTACGTTGAAACGGACCATTACTGTTGAAGTCTGAGGTATGTTTTACTAAAGAATAAGAAAATTAAGTACGTTGTTTTTATAAAATACTATAGTCCTATGATGTCCGCAACCACAAAATACTTTTGATTTAGATGGTATAAAAAGTTACTATCTTACTCCCCACATCTTTAACTATACCTACCTACCTATCCATGCAAAAAATCTCGTCAATCCGTTGCTTCTCTGCGAAATGGTTAAAAGACAAACCAATAAACCAAAAATAAAACACCATTTTACATTTATTTTATCTTTCGCGACTTCGTCCGCGTGGACTACACTTTAATACTCCTATTTTACCCCCTTAGGTGTTGAATTTTCAAAAACACTTTCTTAGTGGATGTCTACATCATACTAGCTAAACAGCCCGATCCGTCCAGTAGTGAGTTTGATAAATCAGTCAGTCAGCTTTTCCTTTTGTATATTTAGATTATAGAAGAACCATAAACATGATAATATAGGATAGCAAGAAATTCAAAATTTACAAGTATTTCTCCAACATTATTTTCTTCAAGAGAAAATTAGCGAGATAAGTTGAACACTAACAAGTGTAAATTAGATAACACCCCCGACAAGTGAAGGTTACAGTAATTAGAAAATAGCTGATAACTTTCAAACGGTTGAACCGATTTTCTTGGATTATAGCTAAGAACACTCTCGATCAAGCCACCTTTCAAACAAAAAAAACTAAATTAAAATCGGTTCATTCGTTTAAGCGCTACGATACCACAGACAGATACACAGATACACAGATACATAGATACACACGTCAAACTTATAACACCCATTTTTTTGGGTCGGGGGTTAAAAACATTGTAACGTAATCCCGGGCGGGTGAACGCGGTGCCAAATTAAATATGAGGAACTTCCTACACTTGCGGTCACGAATTGGCACACTTTGCCAACTCCGCCAATTTGCTAACGGACGCTTACTTACCTACTCATACGATGGTAGCGAGTATTTTGAAAAATAAAATAGTTAGTATGGGTAAAAGAGTTTTACTTAGCCTTGAAATAAAATGCAACTTATTTAAAACGGGAAATGGGAAGATAAAACACACACACTGCATAGATATATTCATCAGATCTTCACCAAATTTATATGGGACCACCTGCAAAGACCCTTTTAAACAAAAAAATTCCTAATCGATCCGGCGTCTTTGAGTAATCGGGGAACATACATAAAAAATAAATGAAAACGAAAAAAAAGATTCCGACGAATTGAGAACCTCCTCCTTTTTAACCCCCGACCCAAAAAGAGGGGTGTTATAAGTTTGACGTGTGTATCTGTGTATCTGTGTATCTGTCTGTGGCATCGTAGCGCCTAAACGAATGAACCGATTTTAATTTACTTTTTTCTGTTTGAAAGGTGGCTTGATCGAGAGTGTTCTTAGCTATAATCCAAAAAAATTGGTTCAGCCGTTTAAAAGTTATCAGCTATTTTCTAGTTTTCTTGTAGAAAAGAAGGTTAGATAACCCTTAGGTTCATAATATTCAAGTGTCAATTCACAAAATATGCCAAGCTGTCAAGATGGACGTTGCCTAGATATACATAATTATTTATTTGAAAATGATTTGTCGGGGGTGTTGAAAATTTTTAATTTACACTTGTTTTGAAGTTGTTTAAAAATGCTTTCCAAACATGAGTGGTCGCATGAGGTATTGGTAAGTAGCCTTAACTAAATGTGTTACGAATACTACTTACCTATAGTCTAAGTTACAAAATTTTGAACAACCTAAATCCACTCGTACGAAATCGCGGGCATCAGCGAGTAAGTTATAAACAACTCTATCAACCTTCTTTATAAGTCTTCAGCCGGTTTTCAAAATTCTTTACATAATTTTCAGGGGTTCCGTAGAAAAAAGGAACCCTTATACGATCACTTCGTCTGTTTGTCTGTCCGTCTGTCCGTCTGTCTGTCTGTTGTGTTATAGTTCACGGAACTGAGGATGTACCGAGGTGTAGCCGAATTTTGTACTTATTTTTTTCCAGGTCTTTTAGATGAGGAGGACTGCTTTCTAATTTTATTTTTACGTCACGAATAAAAGATAATAAGTCTTAAAGTATTTTCTAATTAGTCAAAATACAAATGAAAGCTCTATATTTGGTATTGTTTTCGTATTATTTGTTTATCATTGAACAGCATATAACGAGGCAGTCGCCAGCGCATCTTGGATGAGTCACCGTGGCCTACGTGACCGGACGCTCGTAGGCATCAGCGAAACTTCGCGAACATTCTACGAGGACGGTCAATCGACGCGGCCTGCGACGCTTCGCCCCACTCCGACCGCCTCCTGCCGTTCGCTAATAAATACGCCGCGCCGGCCACCGAGCCGGCAGTTCGACTGGGAGCGCCGCTCGCCGCCAAAGTCGGAACGTGGTTAGACGCTTACGACTGGCGGGTGGTGATACCAGCGAACGAGACAGGAGGTGTTGACGAGCCGTCTCGTCAGCTCCGCCGATATCCCCGCTCCCCCCTCGCGTTTCCCTCCGTAGTGCGTAGTCTGCCGGCCGCCGGCGGCCGAGTGTTGTTAGGATAATTAGAACCCGTGTAGGATAGGTACCTAGGTTTAAGATTTAAGACTGTAAGAATCCAATAAACGCCGAAGGGCGTTAGTGTATACCATCCGTGTTTAATTTACCTTCCCTCAACCCGGCTAGGGACAACTGACGGGAGGTAGGTTCGACCCCTGCTCCTCCATGTACGTAGCGAGGCAAGGCAGGACTCACCTGAGCTAGCCCGCTACGTTACATTGGCGCCCATCCGAAAAACCCACCCGGCCGTCCGGGATTCGCGCGCGTCGCATAGACCCGGTCGTATCCGTTTCCGAATAATATTCCGTAAAAAGTAAATATACGCCCTGCTACTTCGCAGTGGCATCCGATCCGAGAGGAGACAGGGAAAACACACAGGTAACACTTTTATTTAAATTCGAGTGATTTGAAAGCATTAACGAATATAAACCCTTGCACAAAGTCGGCCCGTACAGTTCGAGTTCGACTGTAAGGGTGAATATTCGACCGCGAAACTCAATAAAAACTCACAAGAATAGAATCGCGAGAATTGGATGCTTATCCAGGATTAGTTGGCTCGGGGGTTCCGAGAAGATAAATCCAAGATCAGCTCCACATCGTAACAAAATACCACACAACACAGACACACAAGGGGGAAAATTAGAAAAATCAAAAAACGCGTTAACGGATATAAACTCTTGCAAAAAGTTGACTCGTACAGTTCGAGTTCGACTGTAAGTGTGAGTATCCGACCGAAATATAATAGTGAAAACCTAGAAATCCGACAATTAAAGGCGCGAGTTATATGCTTATCCAGGATTAGTCGGCTCGGGGGTCCCGAGAAGATAAATCTGAGGATAAGCATCCGACCGAATTAATAAAACGAGGGGGAAAAATTATCGATATATATAGTCATAATATTCCGTTACCGATAAAATATAAAGTATAAAGTCTAAAAGAGGAGATACATAAGATATAAAATATAGATAGATGGAGTACCGTCCACTCATCTTTTGAAATATAGATATAAACTAAAAATAAGCCGTTACCGTTTCATATAATAATCCGTTACCATTTCATCCGTACGATATAATAATCCGTTACCGTTCAAAAGAAAGATTAAGAAATAAACTAGTTAACCGTCATTCTCTGTAATTATAGTCATATTTTACCGTTGTCACCGATATCGGAAGTGATCGTTACCGGTACCGTTCTGTCCGTTACCGTAGAAGTTAAAATAATAACCCGTGATTTAGTTAGCATAAACCAGATTGCTTAATATAGAAATTCTTAAACAAGATAGAAATAAGTAAACCATAGTAGTAAAAGAAGATAATGCCCACGGCCTGGATATACGCACTAAATAAACAAAAATTAATCGAAGAACTAGAAAATAGAAATATACCGGTTACACCCACGAGTACAGTCGACGAATTGCGTAAGCAATTATCACAGATAATCAAAACCGACAAAGAAACGTTCAAAGACTGCACAATGGGGAACGAAGAGGAAATGAAAGAATTTGATAAGGCCATATCCCGCTGGAAGATCCATTACGATACAACAGGGGACGCCGCCGAATTTCTGGAAAGAATAGAGGAACTAGCAGATACGTTAAAGGTCAATAAAGACAAAATAATACATCTAATACCCAGATGTCTTAACGGAAAAGCGTCACTATGGTACAGAAACAACAACCAGTATTGGAAAACCTGGGAAGATTTCACAGAAAACTTCAAACTATATTATTACCCGAGGAATTATGAGAAAAATCTTTTAGAAACAATCATAAATAGACGACAACGACCTTGGGAAAACTTCGTACAATATTTAACCGATATACAAACGCTCATTAGAAGATACGGAAAGCTGACACCGGAACAACAACTGGAAAGAATATACGACAATATGAAGTCTAATTACCAATACTATATAAAGAGAAGAGACTTTGATACAATTACGGAACTTATTCAGCTAGCAAGGGACTACGAAAAGATAAACACAGACCGATACAAAGAAAGGTACACAAAGTCAAATTATCAACACAGAGAAACCCGAACAGAACAAACCGATAAAACGACAGAAATTCCGAAACAGGAAGACCAGAAAAAGAACGGAAAAGTGGTCAACCAAGATTACGATCCGAATACCTGCTGCTGGAAATGTGGGAAGAAAAACCACAAATCCCAGGAATGTCGGAATAAACAGGTCATATTCTGCAGCAGATGCGGTCTTCTAGGAAAATTGACGAAGAACTGCTGTAAAGAAACAGGCAAAACGAACAGAGTTAAACAAGCATATACAACAAACATACAAGTGGGAAAGGACAAGAGGATCTTTACCAAGATAAAAATACACGGAAAACCGTTCAACGCGTTAGTAGATACAGGGTCAACAAATACCTACATCAACAAGGAAATCATGGAACACGTAAGAAAACACAATAAAGGAACAGTAAGGAAAGAAACAACAATAAAATTAGCAGACGGGTCCAAGGTAACGACAGATACAGCCGTAAACATTGAGCTAGAATTAAACGGAAGAGTCCTAACGCACCAAGTCATCTATCTCCCATCAACAACAGTAATGATAATGGGGATGGACCTGCTCACACGAATAGGACTTACAATAGACTGGAAACAGGCGACATGTGAGCACACAGAGACAATAAACCCGGAAGCAAAAGGGAACAAGACAAACACCCTTACCACCGAACAAAAAACCATACTACAGACCGTTCTGAAAGAAGAGTTCGAAAAAGCTGAAAGAAGCCCAAAAGGAAATACCTGGGTAAAACACATAATAAAGCTAAAACATAAAGAACCAGTAAAGCAAAAATACTACCCGAGAAACCCGAAAATGCAAGAAAAAATTAACGAACACGTAAATCAAATGTTGGCAGATGGAGTCATCGAGAGATCAAGCAGCCCGTATAGCTCACCAATAGTGATGGCCAAAAAAGATAATGGCCAATACCGATTTTGCATAGACTTCAGAAGAATAAACGAAATTACCGAAAAAGACGCCTACCCGATACCCCAAATAGACGACACACTAGAAAAGCTAAGTAAAGGAAAATATTTTTCAAAATTCGACCTAAAGAATGGCTACTGGAACGTCCCACTAGACGAGACAAGCAAACCAATAACGGCGTTCACGGTACCAGGAAGAGGACTATTCCAATTCAGAGTTATGCCATTCGGACTACATTCAAGTGGTGCAACATTTCAGAGATTATTAGATAGAGTGATAGGCCCAGAATTAGAACCAAACGCTTACGTATATCTAGACGACATAATAGTCTGCAGCAAAACATTTGACGAACACATAAAGCACTTAAAAGAAATATTTAAACGAATCACCGACGCAGGTCTCAGAATAAACAAAGAAAAATGTGAGTTTTGCCAACACCAAGTAGAATACCTAGGTCACGTGATAACAAAGGAAGGTCTGAAGATGGATGAAGGGAAAATACAGGCGATAAAGCAACTCAGGGCACCGGAGAGCATAAAGGACATAAGGCGGTTTATAGGAATGACATCGTGGTATAGAAAATTCATTCCCAACTACGCAGAACTTACGTCACCATTGGTAAAACTTCTAAGGAAAGACGAAAAATTCAACTGGGGAAAAGAACAACAAGAATGCTTCGAAAAAATAAAAAAATTACTCATAGAAGACCCAATCTTAACCAGAGCCGACTTCTCGAAACCATTCGTACTCCAAACAGATGCAAGCGACACAGGCCTCGGAGCCGTCTTAATGCAGGAGGAGGACGGACAGCAAAAGGTAGTAATGTACGCAAGTCGAGCACTACAACCTCCAGAAACAAGATACTCAACCACGGAGAAGGAATGCCTTGCGGTAGTATGGGGAATAAGAAAGATGAGACCGTTCTTAGAAGGATACCACTTTACCATAATAACCGACCATCAAGCTCTCAAATGGTTAAACACCTTAAAAAACCCATCTGGTAGGCTAGCGAGATGGGCATTAGAACTACAACAATACAGTTTCGACATAGTATACAGACCAGGAAAACAAAATGTGATAGCGGACGAACTATCAAGAAACCCGGTATACACCACAACAGTGGAGAAAAAAGACTGGTACACAAAAAAATACGATAGCGTAACTAAGAATCCGGAATCAGAAACCGACTACTGCATACGCGAAGGAAAATTGTACAGAAGGATAATTAACCCACGTTACGGAGGAAAATTGGACCCGGCAACCGAATGGAAATTATGCGTAACTAGCGCAGATAAGGAAAAAATATTACGTCAAAACCACGACGAACCGAACGCGGGCCATCTAGGTACATCAAAAACATTCAATAAAATTGCTTCGCGTTATTATTGGCCAGGTATCTTCAGAGATGTGGCAAAATACGTAAACCGGTGTGAAACGTGTCAAAAACACAAAAGTTCACAAGAAAAAAAACCTGGCCTAATGCACATTAAAAATGCGGAAGAACCGTGGCAAGTGGTCACAACCGACTTGATCGGACCGCTCCCACGATCCTCGAAAGGGTACCAGTGGATCATCGTTTTTCACGACAAGTTCACCAAATGGTCAGAAATAAAACCCTTAAGAACCGCAACCGCGAACACAGTAGTAAATGCTCTTAAGGAGTGCATCTTGATGAGATATGGGGGAATAAAAACACTACTAAGTGATAACGCAAAAATATTTATAAGCAAGCAGTTTAAAGATACACTACGAAAATATGGAATAGAACAAAAACTGACAGCTCCGTACACACCACAGTGTAACCCGACCGAGAGAGTGAATAGAACACTCGAAACCATGATAGCAGCGTTTATAGAAAAAAACCACAAGAAATGGGATGAATATTTAACCGAATTCAATTTCGCACTAAATACATCGATCCAAGAATCGACAAAATACACCCCAGCATTCTTGTTATTCGGCAGGGAATTAAGAAACATACACGACGAAAATCAATTCCCAACTCCCGCGTTAAAAGAAAAACAAAAATTAGAAGAAATCTATCAAATAGTCAGAAATAACCAAGACACCGCATCAAGTCAACAAAAAAACCATTACGACAAGTATCGACGCGAATGGAAACCGAGTATAAACGAACTAGTTTTGAAAAGAGACTACCCGTTATCAAACGCTAGCAAACAGTTTTGCGCCAAATTAGCACCGAAGTTCTCAGGACCATATAAGGTCATAGAACAAAAGTCACCCGTAATATTTTTACTAAAATGCCTCGAAGGCGGGAAAATATGTACGGCACACGTAAAAGATATGAAAAAATTCCATTCCTAAAATGGACCAAAGTCGTATCAGAATCGTATCGTAAGGTATAATGAATATCGTAATCGTATCGTATGGTATAATGAGATCATACCTAAGTACCGAACCGGCCGTACAGCCACTGAAAGTAACAAGATACCTAACTCTGTGATTTTTACAGGTAAAAATCCTCCGACGGGGGAGGGGGATATAACGAGGCAGTCGCCAGCGCATCTTGGATGAGTCACCGTGGCCTACGTGACCGGACGCTCGTAGGCATCAGCGAAACTTCGCGAACATTCTACGAGGACGGTCAATCGACGCGGCCTGCGACGCTTCGCCCCACTCCGACCGCCTCCTGCCGTTCGCTAATAAATACGCCGCGCCGGCCACCGAGCCGGCAGTTCGACTGGGAGCGCCGCTCGCCGCCAAAGTCGGAACGTGGTTAGACGCTTACGACTGGCGGGTGGTGATACCAGCGAACGAGACAGGAGGTGTTGACGAGCCGTCTCGTCAGCTCCGCCGATATCCCCGCTCCCCCCTCGCGTTTCCCTCCGTAGTGCGTAGTCTGCCGGCCGCCGGCGGCCGAGTGTTGTTAGGATAATTAGAACCCGTGTAGGATAGGTACCTAGGTTTAAGATTTAAGACTGTAAGAATCCAATAAACGCCGAAGGGCGTTAGTGTATACCATCCGTGTTTAATTTACCTTCCCTCAACCCGGCTAGGGACAACTGACGGGAGGTAGGTTCGACCCCTGCTCCTCCATGTACGTAGCGAGGCAAGGCAGGACTCACCTGAGCTAGCCCGCTACGTTACAAGCAAAAGCTAAAAATATATTATAATTAAGCCTATGAAAACATAACCAGGTAGCATTTCAACGCTATTATATTATTTGTGAGCGTGACTCGATAAATTGATAAAAAAACTACGTTAAAAAGGAAAATTCTTTTGTGCATAAAAAAACATACTAAAATGGAGCAAAGCAATTGAATAAAAACAGCAACACTGCGTACATTACAAAGGCGTGTAAAATAGAATCCAGTACATTTTTTGTTAGCACTGTAAATGTATGGACATTACAAGAGAAATATTTGGCCGAGTTTCAAGTGGCGTAGTTTAAAGTTTTTTCGGTTTAATTTGTTGCAGCCATGAATTTAATCCCAGTGGTATCTTGTGAGCAATCTGCTCTAATAGGCGAAGTTAGTACGTTTAGTTCGAAGGCTTAGTGGCTTATCGGGAATTGTTAGGAACGCGCTTCCAAAAGTATTTGAGGCCAAATATCTAGAACGAATTTTTTGTTTGACAAATTTTCGGTGTGTTTGGTATGGTTATTATAACGAGTGTACGTACACGACATGACTCTATGACATTTTAACAGGGCTGTCTCCGTCACTTACTCCATACAATCGTAGTTCCCATTTCATTTGAATATTAAGCAACCAAAGTCCATGAAATTTTGCAGACATAGTCTAGAAACTAATATCTGTGTCTGTGGTGTTTTAGATTTTTCTAAAAATATGTAGTTTTAAAATTACAGGGGCTCAAAGATTTGTATTTTTCTTTAAAAAAAGGCCCAACTTTGTGCTCGTTTTTCTAGACAACGAAGCAATTTAATGAAATTTGGAAAAACCACAGACCTAGAAAATTTAATGAATATTATGTAGTAAAAAAATTATCGTTATATATTTTATATTGTTATAATTATGTGGGAACTACGAAAACCAGAAATTACACCCAGAAATCTTGAAAATTTCGTGCTGTCTCGATTTGTGCAAGCGGGGTGGTGAAGTGCGGGGGACGACACGTGAAACTGACAGAAACTGACAGTCTAAACACACGGGCCACATTTAGACTGCACCCAACTCCAAACTTGTCAATAGGTCTAACTAAATACACTGGTACATTTCAACTTGCGTTAGACGTATGCGTTACCTACTCAGACGTTGCCTGTAGATAAAAATATGTCTCATGTTTGCTGGCAATAGCGCATGCATCAAACCCTGCAAGTTGCAACTCTCTTGCAACCTATTCCTCACGCAATACGCACAGCTTTAATATTATAATTTTTGACAATGTATACTATATGTAATGCCATATCACAGGTCACTCTCTGATTTATTGCTAACAATTTACTTCCAAATGCAAAGAAATCTAAGTGTGTTGAATTCACACTGCCCAATACCAGGACCTTAAATGACATAAATTCATTGATAAATAATCATATGTTGAAAATAAAGGAGAACCCCGTGTTTCTCGGTATAATGTTAGATGCAAAGCTTCTATGGAACACCCACATATCAACACTTGATGGTAAACTCAGCTCTGCTGCTTACACTGTTAGAAAAATTCGACAGGTACTGACGTGGAAACTGCAAAAATTGTATATTTTGCCTATTTTCACTGTATTATGTCTTACGGACTCTTGCTATGAGATAAAGCGGTAGATATTGAGAAAAAAATGTATTACAGAAAAGGACAGGACGTGCAATTTATAATTTAAAACCGCGCGCTGCCATACAATAAAAATATAAGGAAATAAGTACCTTATCTATTATCTTATAGTAGCTTCTAAATATATTTACAACTAGCTAATGCCCGCAGCTTCGCTCGCGTGGATTTAGGTTTTTAAAAATCCCGATCCTTTCATTTCCCAGAACAAAAGTTGCCTCTCCGTAATAGCCCGTCCCCGGGATGCAACTTGTTTCTGTATCACGTAAGAATATTTAAACGGATGATCCTTTTCAAATCCCGAGGGATCACCAGGATTTAGGAATGCAATTTCTTACAGCATCAGGGTTGAGATCAACGACAAAGTGTTTACTTGGTATAGATACCTTCAATATCAATTAATAATCGACACTTTTTAAATCCCATTAGCTTTAGTAGTCAGGTCCCCTGCAACATCAGGGTTGAGGAGTTGGAATCCAAATTTTTTATTGAACAATGTCGCAAACTTTCTTTATCGATTAAAAAAACTACCCAAAATTACGCAGTTAGGTTACCTGCCAAATTTCATGGTTTTGAGTCAACGGGAAGTACCCTAGAGGTTTTCTTGACACACACGACAGACAGAGAGATAGACAACAAAGTGATCCTATAAGAGTTCCGTTTTTCATTTTGAGGTACGAAACCCTAGAAAACGTAGGAACGGCATTCCGAACCAGTGGTAAATTTTTCTGACCATCCAAAAACACTTTGAAGTTTACCTAAAAGTTTACAGGAATAAAAATTTATCATTGTATTCGATTCCATTTCATTCTATTCCATTCTGTTCAAAGATAAATAGATAATAAAAATATTTGTCACCGAAACAATAATTTACGATTCATCGACCAATATCAATTTTACTGATGACAATCTGACTATTACCAAAGTGAACGACTACTATAATATCTATTATATACGACTAACATAATATGTATTATAAATTGTGTGCCGTTTGCATTCTCACTAGGTTCTCATTAAGTTTGTTTTATTTGGTTAAACTTTCTGGCATTTATATTGTTATGACGTTTAATTGGCAAACAGTCTGTTTATTGGCTGAAACTCAAAAATTCAGCCAATCACAACAAAGAAAATATTGTAATAATGATTGATGCAGCTTTCTGTAATTGAAAACAAAATATTTGACATTAACTTGAATGTGACAGTGTTTTCCGAATAGGGTTGCCAGAGGCCCCGTATTTTACTGGTTACCCCGTATTTCAGGATACAGAAACCTGTAATTATGAAAATAAAATACGGGGCAAATAAAACTAAATATTTTTAGGGTTCCGTAACTCAAAAGCAAAAAAGAACTCTTATAGGATCACTTCGTTGTCTGTCAGTCTGTCAGTCTTTCCGTCTGTCCGTCTGTCCATTTGTCCTTCTATCCGTCTGTCATGTGTTCATGAACAAATATTAGTATTTTCAATTTTCAAAGTAAGATAACTACATATATCAAGTGGGTTATCATATGAAAGGGCTTTACCTGTTCATTCTAAAACAGATTTTTATTTATTTTTATGCATATTTTTTTAATGCATAACAGTTTTTGATTTCTCGAGTAAAATGTCGGAAAAAATACCCGAATACGGAACCCTCGGTGCGTGGGTCTGACTCGCACTTGGCCGGTTTTTTACAAATTCAGCAGGAGCTGGCTGGCGAAATCAAACACTGACTTTATTTCCAGTAGAAAGAATATTTTCCTTTTGCGGCAATGCGTAGCCGAAACCCACTCGATATTGATCATGGTCGTAGCCAAGGCGGCGGGGCTTGGTTTGAGGATGTAAGCCTTTTTTTATACAAGCTAGCCCGTGACTTTAATCTTTTCTAGTGGTAAGTGATGATGCAGTCTAATTTCTTGGCCGTTAGGGCCATACTAACCATATAACTAGCCATGACCGAAGCCTCCCACCAGACCAGAAATTTTGAAATGGCGACTGCGCCTGGGAAGCCGTCAAAAACCTAAGCCTAAAATAATACTTACACTATTTCTTGCATTTGCTTACCAATTTTTTTTTTGGAAATATATCAAACATTTCGCGGTCACTTCACTCGCGCTTTGAATTTCTATTACTTGGTGTAAACCCCGCAATTTCGTTTGCATGAATTTAGATTTTTAAAAATTCCGTGGGGGATTTCCGGGCTAAAAAGCCGCCTAAAAAAATGTCTGGGATGCAAGTTACCTCTGAATAGTAAGTACCAAAATTTTGGTAAAGAAGATGGGCCGTGAAAGGGTAACAAATAGATAGGCAAATAGATATACTGTCGTATTCGTAATATTAGTATGGATAGGAAGCTTTAAAAATAAAATCTTGCTATGGCTAAACTCGTTTCCCTTTCACTTTAATTTTTTCTGTATTGAACCAAAAACACTTACGCTCACTGCGCTCGCGCTTTTTTATTGTTGTATTTTATCTCACTGTCAAATTGAAAGGCGAAATTCCACTAACCAGGTAATTAGCCCATAAAGTTGAGCAAATGTTTTTTTCCTCATGACAGGATTCAGTTCCGGCCCTAATAAAACCTCTCCCGCAATCGATTCCTGGCTACGGCCATAGTATTGATACTGTGAAGGTGGAATTACGAATTAAATGTAATTTTAAGTTGAAATGAGAAGATTGTATGCATGAAATGTATAACATTTTGCTTTACAACACTAAGAGTTTTTAAAAGCTATTTAAATAAATAAATCTTTTATTTAAAACCACATTGCAAACACAGTTTACCAATCAAGACACGGCAACATACAGTGAAAAAATACAAAACTTACAAATAAACTGAAATATCTAAATAGGCTTTCCATGCATTTCAGAGAGAACCAACGCCTATTTCTTCAAATACTTCAAATTTTCAAATTTCTTCAAATCTTAACCCCGTATTTTTGATCGTGTAGCCTGTAAATCAAAAAGAGCCAGGTGGCAACCCTACTTCGACCTAGACAGAATGAAAAATTGTTTTCATTACTCGGTATGCCTACTGCCATAGTGTGACAGAAAGTGTGACGGTAGTTGTGACCTCTGATTGGCCGACTCTCTTTCACTATTTGCTAAAATTGATGATTGCAACAACAATTTTTTCTTTTTTGTAATCGAAAACAGAACACGGACGTCAAACAGGTTGACTAATTGCAATCATTTCTGACCGGCTAACATTGTTCCGCTAGTGGCTCAAACTCACTGTCGCAGCAAGAACATGGTAAATTCAGCCAATCACAGCAATTTGAAATTTGGTTATCACAAATGTACCGATCTAGGAACCGAGAATGCACGAACCAGGGCAGATAGAGATAAGAACAATAATATCATACGTAGGAAATCGACGGGGGATCGTTGACAACGATAGCCACCCGGCGAGTGCTACTACGTTAAAAAATAATGTGACTAATGCATTGTTTCAGTCATCTAAAACCCTCTCGCATTATTGCCTTTCTAATGAAACCGGTTTGGGGGACATCGGTTGGATGATTTCAAAGTCTATAACAGACATAGGTAGAAATTTTGGTATCTAAATATACAAAATTCCAGTTCTTACAAGTGCCAAGCGATGCTCTTTGATCAAGTTTTTAGCAATAATATAATAGTATCACAGATTAAAATAAAATATTTACCAAAACAGAGTCAATTTAGAAATTGTAAGTTCCCCAAAATTGCATCTGCCAGGAATCGAACCTGGGACCTTCCGCTTATTAGGCCGCAGCGCTCATCACTGCGCCACCGTTGTACCAGTTATAATAAAGCCAACCAATTATATTGAAATTTCGTATAGGAGAGGAGAATGGATTCCGTGAATCAATACGGCTCTCGCGAACGCGTCCTCATATATTTGCAGTAAATAAAATTCGCCTGCATTCATTTCGTAGTTCGAGGCTGATAAGTGGAAAATTTCGTTTCGATGCATAATTTCATGATATCGTTAATCGCTTGCTCAACATTCGGTGAGTACCTATACACGAATTGACGTTAAACTTTTCGACAATTAAAGACTGCATAACTACGTACCTACAAGCGTACCTACTACAAATAGGAAATACTGATAATATGCGATTTTAATAAGAACGTAATATTATTGATGCCTGCGACTTTGTCCACGTGGATTTAGATTATTAAAATCCCGTGGAAACTCTTTAATTTTCCGCGATTAAAAGTAGTCTATGTTACGTTCCATGTGTTTAATTACATCCACGCAAAAAATCGCTCCAATCCGTTGCTCCGTTGTGGCGTGATTGAAGGAAAAACCAATAAGCCCACAAACAAACACATCCGCATTCATAATAATATGGATAGTGATACTCAAGTACATAGTACCTTTGCTCTTTGGCGAGGAACATACTTTTTAATGACCATCAACTATTATTACTAATAGGAATTTGAAAAAAGAGTACCTACTTATTGCGAAATTTTTTCATAATCCCAGACCTATAGAGGTCTGGGATTATAGAATATTTTCTTTTCGTATAGTAATCAAAACTGAAAATCAAAATTAAAAACTATAAGTTCTGTTTCAAAAATTGTCGACGATGATGATTAATTAATCCGAAACTGCATAATTTAAGGAACAGCTGCAAATAAATTAGGGAAATAAGTTCCCTGTTTTACAAAATTTGAAAAGATACAAATACCTAATTTATTGCAAGATTTTCCGATTTTATTTATGATAGAACTCATGCTTAAAATATTTCATCGGTCTTCTCTTTTGTCGATATGCTAAAAAGATTAACACGGTAGTTTTATATTTCCGCAGTAGTATATTAAATTAAATTGATACCTTTTTAATCAAGCAAATTGAACATTTCAACCTCAATATAATTTTTTCAATACACGCATTGCACCAATCACGTATAAAAATCTATCAACGCTCTGAACGATATGTATATTTCTTTCTTTCTTTCATTAATGTACACATAACAGAAAAGCCAGTGAGTTGCAGTTGATGCTATGACGATACGCATTTAGGGTGTGTTTCCACGGACCACCTCTCGACTCGACTTGCGGTCACAATATCAACACACTGCACACAATCTGTTATTCATGAGTTTTGCAAATCCAGCAACGAATAGACAATAGTGTTCACATACAACTAACCGGCTTGCACCGGATGACAGTCTTGACATATTATTATTAAAAGTGGTACAAGTTTTCCTACATAAAATAAATAAATCAATTTCATTTCATTTCACACGTCATGTGGTATATCATCAGCGATTTCACTCACACGGCCACTTATTTTGTACCAATGTTTTTATCATTATTGTAAAAATCCCGTAACTATATAGCAGTGCAGACGACATAGTGACGAAATAGCCCTAAAGTTGCCCAAAACATGCATAGTGCTGAGTTCAGTAGCACCCTGCGACTCGCGTGAAATCGTCTGTATAACTTGTGAGGATATACCAACGCTGAGTTTCCGCCACGGAGTAAACAATTCATCATTACTCACTACTAATATTATAAATGCGAAAAAGTTTTTTTATTGGTCTGTCACGCTTCACGCCATAGAATAGAAAGTGATCGTCTGCAAGAATATAGTTAAAGACCTGGAAATTGACATATGCTACCTTTTGTACCGGGAAATCAAAGAGTTCCCACGGGATTTTTAGTATCCCAAATTCACGCGGACGAAGTCGTGGGTTTTATTTACTAGAAACATACTGTAGTTCGGAGTCTTTGGTCGTATCGGGTGGTGGTCAGTGGGAAAACACCTTAATAATTTCATTCCGCGGTACATCAAAGGAAAAGCGCATTTCATTCCTGCAACCAATAAAGTGAAGCCGTTTCGAATGAAGATATTACTGTAATGGATTTCTAGCGAGATTCTAAAAAAGAGTAGTTCACGGAATGGAATTACAGTCATAATAAGCCGGGGTATGCTCGTAGCGCTTTTCATAAACCAATCTCCAATAGAAATGGGTTATTAACTAATAGAGGAAGAACATTTTCACAAAATTTATGCCTGTTTCTATATTGGTTCTAGCACCAGCTATGTGAATAATGTTTGTGTATTGACTTGTACCAGTCTGTGGCCCAATCCACTCCACGAACCTATACAGAGCTACTCGTATGTTGAGTATTAACACGTGGCCAGGCGCTAGTCCGCTAACCAACTTTTGGGTTTTCATAATATCACTTTCAGGGCGAGATATGAGGATCTAGCATCTAGCGTAAGTTTTTCTAATATTCATATACCAAGCTATTTCCTATCTGAAAGAGCCTCAACTTTGTAGGTAGGTATGTTCGATTTTTTTTTGTCGTTTTTAAAGAAGAATAGTTGAAATTAAAATGTAAGTATATTATTAGAATCGGCTCATAAGGCCCTTTCATTTAATATCCCACACGAAAGATTTAAAAAACAAAAACTTAATTTTATACGAAAAGTGATGTCGGCATAAAACCACGGTCCTCTTATTTGCCGAATGTGTTGGGACAATGTATACTGGAGCCATAACCTAAACATGAAGATTGGTTGGAATGACTCCTATAGCCGGATATAGAGTCCTATATAGGAGTTATTTATACAAAAGTTAAAAAAATAAAAATAAAATAGTTTTAAGCATACGAAATTCTACTTAAAGGCCTTGTCTAATATTTGCCAAACGTATTGAAACAATGTGTAACTGAGCTTTAAGCTGCATTGCCTCAGAGGACGGATGGAATGACTCCCGTGGTCGGGTAATCATACCGAGCTGATTAAGAACAACTCTAATAATACAGAGCATTGTTTAGATCGAAACGTGCCGCGTTAAAATGCAAATCAGATTCAGGCATTGTTCGCGATGAACGTATATTATCTCTCGCGCAATACTGTAGTTGGCATGAGGTTTTTGTATAGAGCGGAGCGGGTGTTTCAGTATAGTAAACTAGATTTTGTCCGCAACTGGGTTGTAATTAGGGTAATCAGAACGCTAGCAACACAATCCAATGCCAATAACCATTTGCCTTATCTTGTAGTTTTAGTGATTTACCACCTATATAATTAAGTTAAGGCAAATTCTATGCGTAGTACTTTTGAGTAGCTTAGGTTGTGCCTGGGAACAAAGTAACAAAACTCTTAAACTAATAGATTATCCCTATAAATTTCAGTATCGAGGTAAAACTATAAACAAGTATAAATTAAAAATTTATAACACCTCCGACAGTTGAAGGTTACAGTAACTAGAAAAGAGCTGATAACTTTCAAACGGCTGAACCGATTTTCTTGGATTATAGCTAAGAACACTCTCGATCAAGCCACCTTTCAAACAAAAAAAAACACCCCTCCTTTTGAATCGGGGGTTAAAAATAGCTTCGCATTAACATAAGTAATAAGTTTAGGTAAACATAAATTATTAAAATTATGGGAATAGTCCTCCTCGCCCAAATTTATTATAGGTTTTAAAATTGTGATAAAACCATTAAAAAGCCTTTGACTTAAAATCTTACTTGTACATTAATTAAAGCTAATAATCGCTTAGTAAGCTAAAACCTCTACAAGCACTACTTGTTAATAAATACGAGCATTTAATAGCAAGTTTGAAAATTTAATGCGAGCTGTTTCCAAGAGGCACTTTCGCAAAATCAACATAATCCGACGAGAGAAAAATTACGAAACGCTCTCGCGTCGTTCCCGTATCCTCACCATATTTTCCGCATATAAATTAACTCATAACTCAGCGGGATATTCAGGTCAAGCGTCGCTAAATCATTTGTATACGGGTAAAGACGAGTATTTATGTCAACTACCCTCATTTACATTATTAGCTTATTAAACGTATGTGTGATAAAGCTGCTGTTACCAAGCATCGGATTTGATTAATAAGGGCCATAGCAGACACGACGATTTCAGCATCTCAATCAGCAATCAGTGTTTTTTTTATCTTAATTTTTACTTGACCAACACTGACACGCCAAACCCAACCTAATTTCAAAAAGCCCTAAATTAAAATTTTAATTATATAATGCAATGCATCAGATACAACTGAAGAGCTTTTCGGAACATAGCGATCTATCACAAACAGACGTCAAAATCTGACGCAGCATTAAAACAATCACTAAAATTCGTAAAATTTCAAAACAGCAGCAATTTAAATCAGAAAGTTGTCAAAACGCGATGATGCATCGATACATTCGCCAAATGCAACGGGGTGGTAACTAGCCACGGCCGAAGGCTCCCACCAGGCCAGACCAGAGATTTAGAAATTATAAAATTCAAATCCCTGCCGGGAATCGAACCCGGGACCTCCCTCTATTTAGACCACAGCGCTTGCCACTGTGCCAGGGATGTCGTCTTAAACATGAATGGACGTCGCAAAGTGAAGAAACTAGTTATTTTTTGATTGTATTATACCTACTTATCCCTAATTCGCTCAAGCGTTAAAAAAGCGTTGCGTTAAAACCCGGCGTTGCGCTGAAAATACAAAGTGCGCGTTAAAAAAGCGTTGACGTGTGAACAGATACTTGGGAATGCATTTGTTCTATTTGAACGCTATTTTAACGGACGTTAAAAAAGTTCTCGTGCGAATGAGGCCTTAGTGTCAAGTCTCAACTAATGGACTTCTACTGCTGGTCTCATGTAGAGATTTTGACTCTCCAACCGAAGTCTTGTATTTATTGTTACCGTCGGATCCATTCAACTCGTCGTCAGTTTGGTTAGTGGGTATTATATTGAATTCCATTTAATTCGAAGTTGTTACCTTTAATGTACCGCGGGCAAATTGCCTCATTAATTCCGCGACACGACCTCGCAGCGCTGTGCCATTAATCCGAGCCCTAAAAAACGGGCACTCCAGGTATCTCTGAATATTTTTATAAAGGAAAACGCTTGATGACAAATCTTCCTAATTTCTTCAAGTAATCTTATTTAACTGAATTTAAAAATAAGGGCGTTCTCAATTCTAAACATAAGGATTTAATTTTGCTGGATTTACCAATTTCAGTGATTCTATTTTATTTCCTAGGTTCCATTGGAAGTTGGAACTTCAAAGCGCAGATTTGGGCAACCTCCTGCTAAGCAGACTAACAACATCAAATTAGTCACAGGAAGCTGCTGGCCCGAGGCGGCTGGCTTGATGATACAAGCAGCGTAAACCCATAGCGTGTGGGATTCAGAAAAGAAACCTATGTATATCCAGCTGTGAACGTTTAGTGGTTGACAATGACATCGTCATGACAGAGGTTCCATAAAAAATTGATGACAAGCGCATCAATGGACAACAGCTAATCACTTTTATTGGAGATCAAATAGCAATCGGTCTATGACTCTATTTAAACCTGTAAACTATTTTAGTCTCTAATTTCTGCTTGTCAAATCAGTTTCAAGAATTATTGGATCCTGGAAAAATGTGCACTAAGCGAAAAGCCTTTTATTCTGCTTAAATCTTGACGCGACTATCTAAGGACGTTTAAACGAGAATTGCATAATAAATCGCGATCATTTCCCGACTGTATGGATTTTTATAGGATATACTTGATTTGAGTCCGTTTATTAAACTTTCTATAATAAAAATATACGATTTCGTAAGAGGCTGAGAAAAATTAAAAGAAAACTACTAAACCGGAAATTGGTCCAAGTAGCATAGAATATTTAATAGTACCTTCGTATTGCAGAAGGATCACTCCTCAAAGAAGTTCAAATAAATAATAAATACCTAATTAAAAATAGCGACTCTTATAATATGAGGCAATAAAGTACAGCTCACACAGCGCTGAGGCCTGTTTAGCAAAGAACGGCCTTTAATTTAATAAACGTTTCGCTTTTTATTGTGTAAACTCTTACCCTGTTATTTCTCCCTTTTATAAGAGATAAGAGTTACACGGGAGCCGTCATAGGCCACGTGATCAAGTGGGCGTGGGGCCTGCTATTAGATCCTCATTCTAGAAGAGCAATGCTCATTCTAGAAGTTTTGGATTGTTGAAGATTTTTTCAACGGCTAGGAAACCCGGATAACTCTTGCTTTGGTCTGCTACGCCCGTGCACTCTAGCAGCACGTGCACACAAGAGGCTATTGTGCAAGAAAAATTACCTGAGTTATTATTTTTAAAGGAGCAAGTAATTCAGGAAAGCTGCAAAATTTCGTAATATTTCTCACTCGTCGCCACAATTTCTCGGCATCAAAAAGACCTCGACCACTTACAAACAACGAAACCGCTGTGTTGCAAATGCTTTCGAAAATAATGAGGTCTGAACCCTACTCGAGAAAACGGCTAACAACCTACGGAGTGCGGACTGTGCTCGACGTTTAAAGCCTATCTTGGGCAGACTTTACCCGTTGAATTTATTTCATTTAATTCAACAAAAAGGTGATCATTTACAATCGGTATTAAAATTTTATTTCACAGCGCAAGTAGGTCATTTGGTGTTTGTTGTAACGAATGGTTTATTAAAATCGCTTCGTGAAAAACTAGGTCTCTTTCGTTCTGATTAGAGTTTAAAAGTGGAAGGCTTCCCAATGATATAAAGCCCGCGAAAGGAGCTTTAGCCTGTGGAGTGCTTTAGATTATTGAATTGTCTAAACTTGCTAACTAATCGAGCCCAGAATAATTCTATGACTTTAAATAGGTATAGGTACTCAACAGCTGTAATTGAAATGTAACAGCGGCAGCGTAACGACAATTTTATTGTATGGACGAAATATCAACAAGTGTAAATTAAAAATTTATAACACCCCCGACGATCCAAAGTATTTGAGTTTTCCAAAACATCATTTTCAAATAAATAATTATGTATTTAGGCAACGTCCATCTTGACAGCTTGACATTTGTCTATTGACATAATATTATGAACCTAACGGTTATCTAACCTTCTTTTCTACATGAAAACTAGAAAAGAGCTGATAACTCTTAAACGGCTGAACCAATTTTTTTAAGATTATAGCTAAGAACACTCTCGATCAAGCCATCTTTTAAACAAAAAAAACTAAATTAAAATCGGTTCATTCGTTTAGGCGCTACGATGCCACAGACAGATACACAGATACACAGATACACAGATACACCGATACACAGATACACAGATACACACGTTAAACTTATAACACCCCTCTTTTTGGGTCGGGGGTTAAAAATCAGACAGTACCAAATATTGTAGTATCATGCTAACGAATTTTTACCATTTTGTGTATTTGTAAAAATTCATTTTGTATTTTGTAGCCAGTATTTTGTTATGTTTAATTTTAATTTCTACAGTTTCTTAATTTTTTATTTGTATTTTATTTCTGATTTTCTGTGTCTGATACTAAATAAATCTTTATCTATAAGTATATTTATTTTGCCAAGAATGCTTTTAGGCATTGAAAGGCATTCATTTATCAGCCCTTTATTCATGCCTTTGCAAAGATGACTTCCTAATAGATTTTAATAAAAAATGTCTCCACCTATATGAAAGATTTGCACGACACTCAAGTCAGACCAAGTTATAACTAAGTGCCACCTCGCAATCTCCTCCGAGATATTAACATCTAAAACAGAACGTGAAACAAAATTAATTGCCCGACCGGGCCTCGTAACTTTGTTATAAAGTGGGAGCAGCTTAACTCATCTCACTTTAGTAATTTCCTATTTACCCAGAAATGTGTTTAAAACTGATCGCAGATTACAGCCGTAGATCACGCGCTGCAAGATCACAAGCACCGAATAAGACATATTGGTCAAACAGCCTTACTGATTGATACATTTGATAGAAATCTTTTAGCCATGGATTTTTCGATAACATTTACCTACTGGGAAAAACCGGGAAGTGTTTGTGAAATCTACTGATCGACAAATAAATTATTTTAAGTACAATGTGAGTACATTATGTCTCAATTTGAAGAACTGCTTCAACCCCGATGAGGGGTATAATCCACATAAACCATGTGGTTAAGGACCTGACGATTGTCGATTATAAACTGATACTAGCTGATGCCCGCGACTTCATTCGCGTGGATGTAGGTTTTTTAAAAATCCCGTGAGAACTGTTTGATTTTCCGGGATAAAAAGTAGCCTATGTGCTAATCCAGGGTATAATCTATCTCGTTTCAAAATTTCAGCCCAATCCGTTTAGTAGTTTAGCGTGAAGGAGTAACAAACATACACACACATACACACAAACTTTCGCCTTTATAATATTAGTGTGATAGTGAGAAGTGTGATTATTTATTGGTAAAATAAAGTTGCATATTTTAAAAAGTATATTATTAATTTGACGATGAATTTTGGACGACTCTTGATTTTCGGCTCGCGTCCACTATGCGAACAGCTTACATAAATTCATCATCGCCAGTATGTTTTGACAACTAATCTGAAACACATTGCGTTGTCATACTTTTATTAATTTCGCCGAGTTTTGCCTTTGCTCTCGTAATTGCAGTAGCTACTAATTTATCGTTCCTACTTAGAGATGTTGGAAAGTAGGTTGGAAAAAAAGTTATAGCTCAGAAATAGAAATAAACTTATAAAAATGCTTTCAAATAGTCAAGTGAATCTGTCACTAGTTCGGAACAGAAATGCCCGTCTTACTAAGAAGAACCCGTAAGAAATTCGGTGGTTACTATTTCTTCAAAACAATATTGTGTCATACATAACATAATACCTTACCCTATCATACAAACTGCAGTTCATACACTTTAGCTGTTTTATTATTTACTTACCGAATCATCGATTATGCTGAGAAATTAATAAAATATTGGTTTATTTTTATAAAGCATTTCACTCTAAATACACCATTTATTTTGTAAACAAGTAACAGCCTTGTACAGGTTTCATTTTTGGCCTAAAATGCATACCTACTTAACTGTTTGATAAATTGTCAAAGTTACTTCGCCTTGTTATGTAAATTTAATAGGCCATTAGTACTTTTAGTATATTAGCGAGTGAACGAACATAAGCATCACAAAGAGCGTAATAAAGGAAAATATAAGTAACTTTCCCTTGGCATAGAAAAACTTTTGCGTAAGTGCCTAAGAATGCGTATTATTCGTACCCGTACGTGAAGGTAAACAGACATGCTTAACGGTCCTACCGAACTTTTCGTTTGAACAACGCTATTATTACTGGAACCTTTCTTCATACTCGACGGTCATACATTCACTGGAAAAATATGTAGCATTCTATTTTATTGTTAGAGCGCTTTCACATTATCCAACCCTATACCAATAGGCAAATTTTATCACACTTCACACTATCACATTAATATTATAAAGGCGAAAGTTTGTGTGTATGTACGTATGTGTGTATGTGTGTGTATATGTTTGTTACTCCTTCACACAAAAACTGCTGGGCAGATTTGCCAGTGAATAGAGATAGATTATACCCTGGATTAGCACATAGGCTACTTTTTATCCCGGAAAATCATAGAATTCCCACGGGATTTTTAAAAAACTTACATCCACGCGAACGAAGTTACGGGCATCAGCTTGATTGGTTTATAATAGTGATTTATAAAGCGATCCTTCTTGTGGTCATTCTATTATTCCTAGTTTTGGAAAACGTCCGAAAAAAATCAACCACATTCTATCTCGGTCTCATAGGGGCGATACCTAAATTATTAACAATAATAATTCGTACAGCTGTAATTATTCTATTTCATTTCTGTTTAAAAAACATATTATCTAGGAGTAGCTCTACGTTAACCAGGGCAACCGACGGAACCCAATGAGAAGCAAACCTAACGTAGCATTAGGCGGAAAAATTCAGTTTGGATCATCGTTGGACATTGGTGTTCCAAAGTGCTGTGATGGTGACCTTGCGCCGGATTGCGTAGTGTCGGTAGCTCCCTACAAATACCGACGACATAAAATGGAAAGCAGGGAGTTGTTAGAGCCTAGACACAAGCGGCACAAGAACATGATGGGAAAATCCCATAGGGACCCAAGTTCTGCAGTAAACGTCCATCGGTGTACACCACGAAAAAACCTTCGTCTAAAAGCTCGATAAATTCCGGCCCAAAAAGTGGCCAGTAGAAACCGCTGACAAAACGTGGCATATTTCTTGTGAAACATAAATCGTTGCCTCGCTAGATTAGCTTAGTGGTAACATTTGTGGAGCCATTATTCTTTTGAGTTCACTGCGGTCACGACAATAAATAATATTCGTTTTATGACGGTTTTTATTATTATTGGATTGCGTCGAGTACCTTATACTCCTCTTGAAGTTGGTTATTTTTCTTTCTGTGACAACAGCTTGTTTTTTAATAGAAAAGATCGAAGGCAAATATTTTTGATTAGCCAATAACATTACCTACCTACCTATTCATTCATACCTATTTATGTAATTCTATGGGATTGCTAAGCAATCGCTCCAAATAGACCTCAAGTAGATTACCTACATCTGCGTTGAAGGAATAGAAAAAATAGAAACAGTCTAAAACAGTTTATTTAACAATGAAGTAAAACATCGTAAGGAAACCTTCATGGCTGAGAGTTCTCCATAATATTCTCAACGTAGCTAGCTGCTAGCATGATGTACTATGGTCTAAACTCTTTTCAATCTGAGGAGGAGAGGAGACTGCCCAGTAGGGAGTCTATATCAGAGGCTAGATTGAGATGATGATGATGATGCTGAACCAAGTATATTTTTATATCACCGATATGTTGATAGCATTGTAAGTTGACCCCGCTTTCTTATGAGGTCCAAAGTTAGTAAACATAATATCACGTTGAGGTCCCAAGTTGCTAGAGTGGCAACCTAGCACCGGAAAACCTAGCGTTAGAAGACCCACTCTAGGTGGACGGACGGCATCAAACGAGTGGCAGGGAGCTGATGGAGCAAGGCCGTGGCCTGTCTGAACCTAGCCGTCTACAACTTTACAAGAGATGAAAAAGAGAGTCCAAACAGTGTATGTCCAACAGTGGACGTCCACAGGCTGATGATGATGATGATGAGAGAGAGAGTCTAGCAGTGGGTGTCTATCGGTTGATAATGATGAATATTATATTATTTATATCGATGAAACTTACGAGTTATGACTTCTTCATTTTTATGACAAACCATGGTATATATTTCGTTTAAATCATAAATCGCTGCCTTCTTAGATTAGCTCGGCGTTTCCAAAGCCATTATTCTATAAGATGACTCCGTTCGCGGTCATAAATAACACAGGTTTTATGACATTTTTTATTATTATTGGATTGTGTTGAGTACTCCCGTTTGATGTTAGTTATTTTGGCTCTCTGATAGAAAGCGTTGTAATGGAAAAGTTGTTTGTGGAGAGAATTCCACCGAATTTAATATCTAGATGTTGAATGGAATGTTGGAGTTGCTTCAATGTTTTCGTTTGAACGGGTACCGTGAAATGTGTTCTGTTTTATTTACTGTTGTATGTTATTCTAGAACTGTTAAATTGGTTTTCAATCAAAGCTTAAGGTAATTGCTATTTGACAAATCGCAAAAATGCTGTACTTTGAAGTAAATTGTTTATTTTTCTAAAGCATTAACAGCTATTAAATACATGCAATTAAAAACTTCAGTTTGTGAAGATTATAAGGGCCTCTTTTAATTTAGTATACATTATCCCAATAAATAAAAAAAACAAGTTGAAAACATTGCTGTTCGCAACTTGTTCTGTAAAAATTTTCTTTAACATCTTGATACTTTGAAGCCAACCTCCAGAAAATGATATGTTTAGGTTTAGCAATCAATTTGAACTGTTAGTTTTATACTAAATGTTTTTCATTTCTTAAATAATCTAAAACTAACCAAAAAACTTCCTGTGCTATTTATTTTCTTGCAGGCGCTCTATGGAATTCAGTGTCCACTGGACTGTCATGGCGGAAGGACTGTGCGCGTCATTTCGTCGCAAAATATTATTTAAAATGAATTTAAGCTTATTATTTTTGAATGAAAGTTGTGTTTATAATCGTTGAAAAATAAAATAGGGATTTTTTCATTTCTAAATGAAGCCTGCTTATATACTAAAATTTATTCTAAAGTTACGGTTTTACCAGGTAAATACTCGGAGGTTGTCATAGATTATGATGACAGATAGTAAGTGTTCTAAATAGGTATTATACCTATGTTTTTTAGGAGATAGCGCGCCTCGTTTCGGGCGCCGTGTTCCGAAATGGATTTCGTAGTAGTGCAAGTTTGGTGCAAGCCCCACATGACGGAGGTGTATGCGTCAGGCATTTCCTGTGTACAAAAAAAGACCTATATTTCGGATCCATTTTTCATCACTGACATCATGCACTATTCAAAGACGGGTCTTCAAGCATTGAGGAATTTTGGACGAGAGACATCTCGAAGGTTCCCGAAAGCTGCCTAACTGAGTTAGATTTGTCGGCTAGCTAGCTTTTTTTGAAATTGGACCTACTTAGCTAGATTGTGTGTTAGAGATTTCTTATGAGATATTATATGTACATAATATAACCATCATAAGAAAGCTCAGATTCATGCTGCGGGCAATGGGGAGAGCCTAAAGGTTGGAACGCCATTTCGGCGGCCGTGTTTCATAATAAAGAATACGATGCGGAGAGAGATGTCACTCTCAAGGTCTTTAAATGTATCCATGCAAAAAACCACGTCGACTGGTTGCTCCGTTGCAGCATGATTGAATATTAAACCAACAAACACACTTTCGCATTTGAAATATGGCCAGTGATTATAAGAAACAGTTTAAATCTCTCTCTGCTCTCCGAGAGACGTTAGGCAAAGTGAACACGAATTATGACACTTCTGTGTTCTTATACAAGCTTAGGTCTCTCAATTTTGTCAATTAATGTCAAATTTCTTTCTCAGATCAAAACCTAGTAAGTGGTTTAAATTCAAGAGAAGTTTAGGAACAAACTTTTGAGAACATGGAAAACTTGCAGGTATGCAGGTTTCCTCACGATGTTTTCCTTCGCCGTTAAAGCAAGTGATATTAAATTGCTTAAAACGCACATAACTGAAAAGTTAGTAGTGCGTGATTCCAGGATCGAACCCCCGACCTTCGATTAGGAGGCGGACGTTCTAACCACTAGGCTATGACAGTTTTTAAATTAAAAGGGTTTAAATATTTTAGTGTGAAGACTGGCCTACACATTTATTCATTACATGTGCATCATTTTCTTTTTTAGGGTTCCGTACCTCAAAATGAAAAACGGAGCTCTTAAAGGATCACTTTGTTGTCTGTCCATTTGTCCGTCTGTCCGTCAAGAAAACCTATACAGTACTTCCCGTTGATCTAGAATCACGAAATTTGTTCTCGGATTTATTCCTTTACTTGGGCTATGAGAGTTGAGACCTATCTACCTGCCCATAATTCTAGGTTAACGGGAAATACCCTATCGGTTTTCTTGACAGACACGACAGACGGACAGACGGACAGAAAGACAGACATCAAAGTGATCCTATAAGGGTCCCGTGTTTCCTTTTGAGATATGGAACCCTAAAAACATTATGTAAGTATGCAAAGTATTTCCCTTGCAAACCATATTTAACAGTTGACATGTAGAGGTCATTGACTTTTCCTATCTTACTTTTAAGTTTTAATGCATTTTTAAGTATTTACTGTTTTGACATGGTATTTAGATAATGGGTGATATTTATTTTATTTAATCTAATTCCTTTGAAAAACTTAGTAAGGCGCATTAATCTATAAAAAACCTAGCGAGTTCATAGACTTACTATGTTTTAAAATGGTCAAAGCGACTTACTAGCTTTTAATTTTACTTTAATGTGGGTGTCCTTACAATACAACGGGACATACTATGAAAGTTAGGCTTATGACATAAAACGATTTTCGGAAAAATGACATTTACTTTGTTTTGATATGGGGCGGTCGATATAATTAGGTACTAGGGTAAAGGCTCAAGTAAATTAACAGATTGGACGTTTTTACATGTATTAAGAGCTGGAATAAAAAACCGGCTGATATACCTTTTTTAAATATTTTCTTACAAATTCTTACACTTTTTTCAATTTCAATTTCAAAACCGTGTTCCGTTCAAACCGTTCAAAAGTGCGTGTGCGTGCGTCCATGTGTGTGTGAGAGTATATACTTGTCTGTATGTTTGTACGAGTAGCGAACAGAGTCAAAGCTTCATACAAGCGCGCTACGATAGGTACACTACTACAAGCTTGAGGCGCGTGTGTGCGTGAGCACAGGCGCTACGTCGCGTACGGAGAGAAATCGGTTTATACCGGCTCGGCCTGTGCTCAAGCTCAGGGGCTGCAGTACACGTCGCGCGTCGTGTTTTCATTTAATTTAATGTTAATGATAATAATTTAAATAGTGTTTAAAATCTATTTTCTTGAACTGTCATAGATTTTGTTCAAAATCAATATCTGAGGATCCCTAGGATCACAAAACAGGAAATTGTTACCAAAACTTAAAACAGTTGGCACCATTTTGTAATTCTTTGTTAATTGACCGATTTCGTTCAAAATCGATATTTAGAGCTCCCTGGGATCACAAAATAAGAAACTGTTACCAAAATTTAAAAAAGTCGACGCCATTTTGAAATTCTTTGTTAATTGACCGATTTCGTTCAAAATCGATATTTAGAGCTCCCTGGGATCACAAAAAAGGAAACTGTTACCAAAATTTAAAAAAGTCGACGCCATTTTGAAATTCTTTGTTAATTGACCGATTTCGTTCAAAATCGATATTTAGAGCTCCCTGGGATCACAAAAAAGGAAACTGTTACCAAAATTTAAAAAAGTCGACGCCATTTTGAAATTCTTTGTTAATTGACCGATTTCGTTCAAAATCGATATTTAGAGCTCCCTGGGATCACAAAATAAGAAACTGTTACCAAAATTTAAAAAAGTCGACGCCATTTTGAAATTCTTTGTTAATTGACCGATTTCGTTCAAAATCGATATTTAGAGCTCCCTGGGATCACAAAAAAGGAAACTGTTACCAAAATTTAAAAAAGTCGACGCCATTTTGAAATTCTTTGTTAATTGACCGATTTCGTTCAAAATCGATATTTAGAGCTCCCTGGGATCACAAAAAAGGAAACTGTTACCAAAATTTAAAAAAGTCGACGCCATTTTGAAATTCTTTGTTAATTGACCGATTTCGTTCAAAATCGATATTTAGAGCTCCCTGGGATCACAAAATAAGAAACTGTTACCAAAATTTAAAAAAGTCGACGCCATTTTGAAATTCTTTGTTAATTGACAGATTTCGTTCAAAATCGATATTTAGAGCTCCCTGGGATCACAAAATAAGAAACTATTACCAAAATTTAAAAAAGTCGACGCCATTTTGTAATTCTTTGTTAATTGACCGATTTCGTTCAAAATCGATATTTAGAGCTCCCTGGGATCACAAAATAAGAAACTGTTACCAAAATTTAAAAAAGTCGACGCCATTTTGAAATTCTTTGTTAATTGACCGATTTCGTTCAAAATCGATATTTAGAGCTCCCTGGGATCACAAAAAAGGAAACTGTTACCAAAATTTAAAAAAGTCGACGCCATTTTGAAATTCTTTGTTAATTGACCGATTTCGTTCAAAATCGATATTTAGAGCTCCCTGGGATCACAAAATAAGAAACTGTTACCAAAATTTAAAAAAGTCGACGCCATTTTGAAATTCTTTGTTGATTGACCGATTTCGTTCAAAATCGATATTTAGAGCTCCCTGGGATCACAAAAAAGGAAACTGTTACCAAAATTTAAAAAAGTCGACGCCATTTTGAAATTCTTTGTTAATTGACCGATTTCGTTCAAAATCGATATTTAGAGCTCCCTGGGATCACAAAATAAGAAACTGTTACCAAAATTTAAAAAAGTCGACGCCATTTTGAAATTCTTTGTTGATTGACCGATTTCGTTCAAAATCGATATTTAGAGCTCCCTGGGATCACAAAAAAGGAAACTGTTACCAAAATTTAAAAAAGTCGACGCCATTTTGAAATTCTTTGTTAATTGACCGATTTCGTTCAAAATCGATATTTAGAGCTCCCTGGGATCACAAAATAAGAAACTGTTACCAAAATTTAAAAAAGTCGACGCCATTTTGAAATTCTTTGTTAATTGACCGATTTCGTTCAAAATCGATATTTAGAGCTCCCTGGGATCACAAAATAAGAAACTGTTACCAAAATTTAAAAAAGTCAACGCCATTTTGAAATTCTTTGTTGATTGACCGATTTCGTTCAAAATCGATATTTAGAGCTCCCTGGGATCACAAAAAAGGAAACTGTTACCAAAATTTAAAAAAGTCGACGCCATTTTGAAATTCTTTGTTAATTGACCGATTTCGTTCAAAATCGATATTTAGAGCTCCCTGGGATCATAAAATAAGAAACTGTTACCAAAATTTAAAAAAGTCGACGCCATTTTGAAATTCTTTGTTAATTGACCGATTTCGTTCAAAATCGATATTTAGAGTTCCCTGGGATCACAAAAAAGGAAACTGTTACCAGAATTTAAAAAAGTCGACGCCATTTTGAAATTCTTTATTAATTGACCGATTTCGTTCAAAATCGATATTTAGAGCTCCCGGGATCACAAAATAAGAAACTGTTACTAAAATTTAAAAAAGTCATCGCCATTTTGAAATTCTTTGTTAATTGACCGATTTCGTTCAAAATCGATATTTAGAGCTCCCTGGCATCACAAAAAAGGAAACTGTTACCAAAATTTAAAAAATATTTTTAACCGACTTCAAAAAAAGGAAGAGGTTCTGAATTCCTCGTTATCTTTTTTTTTTAATGTATGTTCCCCGATTACTCAAAGACGCCTGGACCGATTTGGATTTTTTTTCATTTGGATTTGGATCAGACAAGTAATTTCCAAAATTTATCGAGGTGTTAACATCAAGAAGAACATCTGCAAGTTATTCCAATCATTTTTGTACCATTTGGTGGCGAGTACGTATTAAAGAATGTCGTGCAAGTGTGTCCAACTTTGTAAAACAAGCATACTCGGGCTACTTTGAGAACCCATTAGCAGCTAACAGCAAGGCCTGGACTCCAAATTTTTATATGTGGAAGCTGTATTTCCTCATTGCGTTTATGAGCAAATAAGAATAGACCCTACTTTTACTAAAAAAAAGTATTATAATTTGGCGCGAACCATCTAAACACCATGATGATTATTATTTCTGCATTGTGAATATAACCAGAAGAAACAGCAAAAAAATTGTTCCAAGCGACTCTATTGTAACTTGCAGTCTACAATTAGAACGATTCTGACTTCTGGTGATAAATCTGTACCTCAGCCCCAACCCAGTACCTCCAATCTACTTCAAGAACTTTCAGAAGGTAGTGACGATGTAGTGACTTTTACATCTCAACTTAGACTATTCAATCAAAATGCTTTGGACCACTTAATGAGAGATCTTAGATTGTCTAAAAAGCATCAGAACATGTGGCTTCTCGGCTCAAAGGAACAAATCTGATAACATGTGTTACGGTATATTGTTCTCACTACTCTCAAAACATTCAGCAGCTGATGTTGCACTTCCAGTGACTTGGGTGCAACATGGGCATTAAGTTTCATTTTCTCTATTATACAGAAAGGGCTCTATTATACATTCTAAAACAGGTTTTATTTATTATTATTATGTAAAATAGTTTTTGATTTATCGCGCAAAATGTAGAAAAAATATACAATAAGTCAAAAACTGTGAAAATCTGACAATTTTTTTTGAATTCCAAGCCGAAAATATATTTAAGAATTTATTTATTAATAGGAATCAAGAGTTTATGCACTAGGTAGAGTTCGTTCATTCACTGAAATTCCCAGTTCATTTACTGGCAATTTATCCTTTTGTTAAATAAAATAATTTATAATAATTAATACCACGCATTTTATTTGATTTTTTGATATTTAAATAATTTAAGAGTGTATACCTACTGTGTACAGACACACAAAATATAAAAATTATATATAGAACGATTCTCATATACCTTAATTTTAGGTCAATGTCAGGGTAGTCCTTATTCGTTCATTTACTGGATCTTTTACCCTACTACGTCAAAATCCTAAAAGTCCGCGTAAATTTCGCAGATTGAAATGTCTGCTTGATTAATTGTCAATAGAGGGTCATGACATGTCAAAATTGCTAGTTTGAAGGTGAAATCGTCTATGTCATTCGCATTGGCTTTCCTCTTAATAAAGGAGGATAGACAAGTTTCAAATCTTTGGAATAGAATGTACCGGCTATACCCACGTATTTAGTCAATGTAGGAGTCGTAGGAGTAAGTCGAAGTTTCAAATCATTATAATTAATATTGACCCCGTTAATCTTCATTTTAATAAACAATATTTAGGGTTCCGTACCTCAAAAGGAAGAACGGAACCCTTATAGGATAACTTTGTTGTCTGTCTGTCTGTCTGTCCGTCCATCCGTCCGTCCGCCGTGTCTGTCAAGAAAACCTATAGGGTACTTCCCGTTGACCTAGAATCATAAAATTTGGCAGGTAGGTAGGTCTTATAGTACAAGTAAAGGAACAAATCTGAAAATCGTGAATTTGTGATTACATGACAGAAAATAAAATTTAAAATGTGTTTTAATTTTCAAAGTAAGATAACTATACCAAATGGTGTATCATATGATAGGGCTTTACTTGTACATTCTAAAACAGATTTTTAGTTATTTCTAAGCATAATAGTCTTTGATTTTTCGTGCAAATTGTCGAAAAAAATACCCGAGTACGGAACCCTCTTTGCGCGAGTCTGACTTGCACTTGGCCGGTTTTTTCTCTCTCTCTCCCTCCCCTTCTCTAAGTAGCTTCAAACAAAGTTACAATCCACATTTGTTAGTGAATTCATGCAGCTTTTACAGAGTCACTTGACGTGGAAGTTTTTAACCCCCGACCCAAAAAGAGGGGTGTTATAAGTTTGACGTGTGTATCTGTGTATCTGTGTGTCTGTGTATCTGTGTATCTGTGTATCTGTGTATCTGTGTATCTGTGTATCTGTCTGTGGCATCGTAGCGCCTAAACGAATGAACCGATTTTAATTTAGTTTTTTTTGTTTGAAAGGTGGCTTGATCGAGAGTGTTCTTAGCTATAATCCAAAAAAATTGGTTCAGCCGTTTAAGAGTTATCAGCTCTTTTCTAGTTTTCTTGTAGAAAAGAAGGTTAGATAACCATTAGGTTCTTAATATTATGTCAATTGACAAATGTCAAGCTGTCAAGATGGACGTTGCCTAAATACATAATTATTTATTTGAAAATGATGTTTTGGAAAACTCAAATACTTTGGATCGTCGGGGGTGTTATAAATGTTTAATTTACACTTGTTCATTAGAAATTTACCGAAGTAAAGTCGGGCAGGTTCAACAAAATAGTTTTATTAATAAACGCAAGTTTACATCATAGTTCTAACTCAAACACCCCTCAAGCAATTTTCTTCTGTTCTAGGTTCTTTATTCTGCTTTGTATCGCTTTGGGCCCAAGGCTCAAAGTAAAATAGCGTCTTCAATCGAGATCATTCCCCGACTTAAGTGATTTTATCTTTTATTTATTTTAAACCCAGTAGCTTGATCGGAATCTCCGCTTTGCCCTCTGCAAAAAATCCTAGATAAAACATGCGGGAAGCTCAACGAAAACTTAGTTCAGTTCAGAAATAATTAGAAAGAAAATAAATCTTTATTTGAAGCAACTTCTACGCACAATTAATATCCATATTAATATTATCAATGCGAAAGTGGACTGGAAATATCTGTCTGTCTGTCTGCTAGCTTTTAACACCACCTCCGTCTAACATGATTTTGATGAAAGGTACAGAAATAGCTTGCACCCAGTGGAAGGATATAGATTTTGGCCCCAGAAAATTAAAGAGTTCCCACGGGATTTTTAAACCACCTAGGCCTACGAATTTGTCTTTATTTTTAAGTTACGAATGTATGAGCCTTACCTATCTGAAGGACTCATGCCTTTTAAAATAAGGCAAACAGTGCACAAAATGCAAAATAATCAAAATCAGTCCTTAAAAAGTAGTTTACTAAAAAAATACCTAGTTATTCCCTTGTTTCTATTATTTTTCAAAAAGTGGTGTTGACAGTGCATATTACCTATATGAAGTGCATGGTAATGTATTCAAATCACCAAAGTTGCCGAGTCAAATAATGTTCGCAATACAATTCTATCGTATTCAATTTACAGACCCGTGACAGATCACCAATGTCTTTTGCAACTGTAGATAAAATAACTCTTTCCCTTTTCTTTTTCCAGCTCCACCGACAGAGTGAAAGAGATAGAAAATGTAATGAAAATCACGTTAACTTCCACCGGTAACCGCAATGACGACACTGGTGCCCACAACCGCGCAATATTAATGCCGGGGCGAAGTTTACGGTTGCGAGGGTATCATAAAATGCAAGCTGTGGCTGTTACCACTCCATTCTATTAAACTTCCTTACTTATGGGTTTGCTTAAATATTATTATAAATATAAGAAATATAGTTGAAATAAAATTATGGTTTTATTCAAGTTAATTTTGAGCGGTAATTTCGTAAGGTCTACGTCAGTAATTTAACCATAATTTTATGTAATTGGTCCAATAAAATACTTTCAAAAAATTAAATTAAAATCGGCTACAATAGCCAAAAACACTAAAAAATTAAAAATAATTTAATTTATTACCGAATGTATTAGCATGTATACAAGAGTTAATGTAGTTTTAGACCTTTTAGAATATAACGGAAACTCTCAGGCATGCAGGTTTCCTCACGATGTTTTCCTTCACCGTTAAATTAAAGCATAACGCATATAAATTGGAAAAGTTATATGTGCGTGCCCGGAACCAAACGCCCGACATCGCGAAAAGAAGACCAACGTCCTAACCACTAGTCTAGTCTATCACAACCGGGTAGATAGTAAATTCCCGAAATTTGCCTTGTACTTGTAGGTACGAGTATAACAGCACCGTAACTTTGGCCATTTATTTGTCACAAGGAGAGGTATACTGCTGGTTTATGGAAATGTTTCCATCGATTTTCAATAGGTAGCATGGTTTTAGTACTATGACATGTTTATCTACGGAATAGACTTTATCAATTTAGTTTATAGATTTCTGAGGTAGGTAGGTAGAATACCTATAGATTTTCTGTGTATCGGTGGTACATAATATCGTCACTAATATTATAAAGAGGTAGTAAGTTTTGATAAAGGGGGTAATCTCCGGAACTAATGATTCAATTCTGAAAATTCTTTCACTGATCCGCATTTCGCCAGCGTGATAGACTATGACTATGGCAAAACCCTTCTCATCCTGAGAGCAGACCCGTGCTCTGTAGTGAGCCGGCGATGAGTTAATCATGATGATGACGATAGATCTAAGTAGCGACATTATGCCCGAGTGCTAGGCATAATACCTTATAGAGTGCGCCTTATAGAGAGCTTTTTGACCTGGTCCTCCTTCACCTTTCTACCATCGTACCATAGACATCGTCAAGGTCTGCATCCGTAGTAGTTGAAAACTTTTATTATTGGTATCTTCAAGTCAAGAGTTAATATAGGCATATTCTAGGCAAGCGCGCTCCATCTTAGGCTATATTATCACCACTTGCTACCCCCTCTTTTGTCTAAAAGTCTAATTGAATAAAAATATTTTGAATTAGAGTTTGAACGGGAAGTATTCTTGACAGACACGACGGGACGGACGGACGGACAGACAGACAGACAACAAGACGGACAGACATAAGGGTTTCGTTTTCCTTTTGAGGAACCCTTAAAAATAGCAAAAAAGATAAATGTATTCAAAATAACAAAAAGAACTCGTGGACGTATAACCCTTACATCGATTCTAAATAACATTTCCAAAGAATAATAAGGTCGTGGAAAAGAAAACTTCGGTACGAAAGCTAAGCATCCGTGTTTACCTTTCACGAACGGGTAAGGATAATACAGATTCCCGATAAATAAAAGTTTTTCTCTTCGGAAGGAAAGTTGCGTTCCTTTCTTGCTATACTCTATCCACGGAAAAAAGTTAGTGTACCTACATCGTGTACATCATACCACACGCACACACACAAACGCGCCTGCGCGCGCACACACACACACGTGATAATCTGTATTGTTATGAAAGAGCAGTGTCTTCGGACACAGGTAGGTCTCCTACCTCTAAAAGAAGGCTCCAACGTCCTACAGACGTTTGTTAACACAAGTTACCAAAAATAAACAATTTTGAAAACATTTTAATATCATACCAAGTAGAAAATGCTCCCAACTTCGTCCTTCAAGGTTTCGATTTATTTAAATCCTGTGGGAACTCTTTGATTTTCTGGTGCCGAAGTGGCGCCGGAAGCTCGCATATATCCGATAGCTCGCATCCCGGGGAAGGACATACCTTCCCCGGAATGCCAGCTATCTCTGCACTAAGTATCGTCAAAATCGGTTAAACTCATGGGATATGAATCTATCAGACAGACACACTTTTGCATTTATAATATTGTTATGGATTAGTTATTCGGATAGTTAACTTAATCTATGGTAAAATAAAATCTCTCACTACTGTTTTATTTGTTTCTTAAAGTTCTACTTGGTCAGACTAATAATACATATTTTAGTCTCATGATTCAGTACGTACTCTATTTAAACTGTACAGATACCTAAATTGTAGTTTAGCGTTTTCAAGCACAGTCAATGGACTGACTATATTTTTTACTTTAGTAATTAAATATGAAAAAATTGAATACGAAATATATGTAAACGATGAACGTGATATGACTGCTACAAGTTCAACTTTTGGAACACCAACTATAATAGAAATTACTTTCGAATAAATCTGAATTGAATCACCATCTTATTTGATCTAATCGAATAAAGAACCTTCAAGATATTGCCTTCAAACGTCGAGCGCAGTCCGCTCTTTGTAGGTATACTTACCTCTTTCTCAAGTGGGGTTCAAATCTCATTATTTTTCGGAAGGATTTGCAACACAGCGGTTCCTTTGTTTGCAAGTGGGTGAGCTCTTTTTGATGACAAAAAATCATAGCGAAGAGAATAAAAAAGTTCAGTACCTACCCTGGAATTTAAGGCATTATTTACCCCCCATCCACACACTGCTCTACTCGCGCAATTTATCGCCGCCGCACTAGGTCGCTTGCCTTTGCAACGCGATGGACGTCGAAACAGCGTGCGCACTATTGCATACTTACCCACAAAATAGGGAGCGATGGGTATGAACGAGGAACATGCGAGTAACACGGCCACACTACGTCTCTGCCTCCGTTCCTCGCTCCTTCCCATGCCACACGGGTAGTGTGTGGACGGGGGTGATAAATTCTTTTGACGATTCAGAAGCACTTAAAAAAGCACTTATTTGAATAAAAAATCTTTTTTTATCTTCTATTTATTCTATTCTATGGTCACTAGTTCGGGATGCCAGTATGCCGAAAAATTGTTTATTCTGTTATCCGTCTTGTACGTAGTACATACTACTTACCGCGTAGGTATCTACCTTAAAACTTAGTAAGTTTTAAGTCGTAGGTAGGTACTTAGTAGGTAGTACTATCCTATACACTTAGTTAAAAAAAGTCGAGTTGATAGCTAAAGCTCCACAAACTACTTCAAAGTAAATAAATAACGTAAAACAGAGAGGCTTTTATCGGAAAATTGAGATTGACAAATGACAAGGAGCGTGGAAAAGATTTATCGTAGGAAATGTTGCAATAAAACGTTTTTCAAGTCGAGAAACACACGCAAATAGATGGGTGCTATCGTGACATACGATCATAAAGGATATGTTAAAGAATCTTTATTGAATAAAAGAAAGAATCGTTTATTTCATGTATATTTCACGATAAAAGCTGATCACACACGCAAGCCGGAGACATGACAGCCGCACGAATCTAAAAGCAACACATTTTTCAGTAGTGAAAATTACGTTACATTTTCATTCATTCATCATTCATGACTAACCCATCGCCGGCTCACTACAGAGCACGGGTTTCCTCTCAAAATGAGAAGGGTTTAGGCCATAGTCCTAAGTCCAAGTTTCCTCACGATGTTTTCCTTCAGCGGTGGAGCAAGTGATATTTAGTTAATTAAAACGCACATAACTACGAAAAGTTAAAGGTGCGTGCCCGGGATCGAACCCCCCAACCTCCGATTAGGAAGCGGATGTCTTTTTAACCATTAGGCCATCACAGCTTTTTTGACGTAACATTTGCCAGTAGATATTCCTTATGAATCGCACAAACTGAATAAAATTGTGCATTACAATATGACTGACACACGTCCCCAGCCAATTTATCGTCGCCTGCACTTTAATCGCACGACCACGGCTAATGGTATTTATGCGCGGGCGTCACTCGGGTGGTACAGCGAGCACTGATGTTGATTACTGTAGCGCTGTCCTTATCCCGCTTAATTGGCTTTGCTCAAACCTTTTGTCCCCCACATACACAAATTTATTTTATGCACAAATCGGGTGCGACAGGCCGGTGGTTAAGTCAGTTCGCTTGTTTGGAGTGTCAAGAGTATGGTACCATAGTGTGGTTTTTGATTTCCCGACGATAATAGACAATATGCAATTTGACAGTGTGTATCGGCAGGTATCGGAGCCTTTTGATTGATTGATGCTCACCGCAACGCCTTTAGTGATGTATAGCTAGAAGACATAATAATTTATGGCTTTTATGAAATACTAGCTGATGCCCGCGACTTCGTTCGCGTGGATGTAGTATTCTTTGATTTTCCGGGATAAAAAGTAGCCTATGTGCTAATCCAGGGTATAATCTATCTCCATTCTATCCGTCCAGTAGTTTTTGCGTGAAGGAGTAACAAACACACACACACACACACACACACACACACACACACACACACACACACACACACACACACACACATACAAACTTTCGCCTTTATAATATTAGTGTGACGTATGGCTGCTCCACCGATCAACTTGCGATCGATCAATAAATAAAGTTTAGGGACAGCGTAAAAGCAGTCTTGTATCGCTTAACTTTTACATTCACACCAGCTGTATGTAGGAACTAGGAACATTCGCTGTTTCAATCTATTTTGATTGATTAATAGGTGTATAACGCTCCGCAAGAGCTATTAAGAAATACACTTTGCCTTATTGCTTGATCAATTCACATTTAATTTAACGGTAGAAAAGTAGGTACCTACTTGCGTACACAATCTTCCGACAAATACCTATCTAAATAATATTTCAAAATCTACCAAAAAAACCCAAAATCCAAACTTCCACTTATTTTTACGTTTCAATTAAAGATGGTAGGGTACAGTTCTATATCTATTGGTAAATATTGACATGATAATTAAAATTTATTATTATGTATTTTAATTTGTACTTACTTTGTTTTTGACAATTCAAATCAATTTAAAAAAAATCTCTAATGTCTCTACAATCTACAGCTAAGCTACATACAGTTAGGATTGAGCCTAGCATCAAGGGTCAAAAATTAGCAACTAATAAAACAGTAAGTAAGAGTAAGAGGTTAGGTAATCTAAATTATCATTCTAAATTATTCACCATTATCGACGACAAGTTACGATCAGAATAGTAATTAATATTAACAACGACGTAAAACACTGGCCTTAAGCCGATTACCTAAAGTATTATGAGTCCATTAGGGATACACCAGACACCAGGATAAAGTAATATTAGCAAGGAGATGGAAAGGTAGAGATTGACATAATTTACGTAAAATACCTCTCCTTGATAAAATTAAATGTAGCTAAGTATCTTAAACAAACTTAGAACGTAAAAGTTTCACAAAAGCTAATCATACGTCTCGAGAACGTGCGCCATAGCTGTACATATTTATAAGTGTTATCTAAAGTACTAAAAGACTGTTATGCTTTCTTACGTTTCAGCCAACAACTGACACAGACAGTTACAAATACTCTACTTTAAATAAAAATATATACTCGAAACAGCCGTCTCAGAGGCGTAGATTAGTTATATACACGTAAAACTTTTTCTTTTTAACAACTCTCTTTTAAAAAACACTCCTTTTTTTGGGTTGGGGGTTAAAAAGTAGTGTGTGTTAAGTCATGGCATTGACACTGATTTGAGCACGTAGAGAAACTCTAAGCATCATCAGATGAGGGTATCATCCAGTATCTGAAAACTTATCTGCTTCATCAATCATTCACCATTCATGAATATGAATTTACTGGAACAGGAGCTATCGTCGCCTAAACAAACAGACTCAGAATAATTCACGCCCCAGTAAGTTTAATTTTCAACAAAGGTCCTATTGAAGGTCAGGGCATCAAAGTTCAAAACAAAAATTCACACAGAGACACAATATCGACCCTTCAGCTAAAACATGAATAATGCATAATGTTATTTAAATGGGTCCAGATATTTTCGCATGGGTTTCTATAGAGGTCCTTTCGTTTTAATTTACAATAATATTATAAAAGACACAAATTGTTACCATCTTATTTCATCGCCATAAATCATGTATATTATTTTGTTAAGAATTATTAGACACCCGCGGTTGTTACAGTTGAATTTTTAACCGACTTCCAAAAAAGGAGGAGGTTCTCAATTCGTCGGAATCTTTTTTTTTTTATTTTTTTATTTTTTTTTTTATTTTTTATGTATGTTCCCCGATTACTCAAATACCCCTGGACCGATTTGGAAAATTTTTTTTTTGTTTGAAAGGGTATACTGTGCAGGTGGTCCCATATAAATTTGGTGAAGATCTGATGAATATCTTCGGAGATGGAGAACAGAACTCCTCAATAGATAGGAGCAAATTGCTCGCGATCAGTGCAATAGCTTAGTAAACAGTAGGGTTTTAACTGGGCATAGCATATTATAGTACAGTGGGGCCACTAAAAATTGTGAAAAAAAAATATTCAAAAGAAAAATAAAACCGACTTCAAAAACCACAAACACTAAAAAGTAAAAAATAACTTTTGTTTAGCTACACATGTAATGTACCTAGGTATGAAGTCGGGCGAGCTTCACTCTTGGATTTCTAATTTTGTTTTAATATGCTCGCTAGATACATTACATGTGTAGCTAAACAAAAGTTATTTTTTACTTTTTAGTGTTTGTGGTTTTTGAAGTCGGTTTTATTTTTCTTTTGAAAATTTTTTTGTGACAAAAGTATTGAATAACTCAATACTTTCAGTGTATATTTTAGCATACGTTTTTCTAAGATATTTTGAACATAAGTCCATTCATATTCATATCACGTGGAATATCTACAATTTATGAATGTAAATTCCATGTTCCCAGAATACAATCCAATACTAACAAATTGCCCCAAATAAAAGATTGTACGAAGAAAAAATGCTCAAACGCCCCAAAACTACCAAAGTAGCTCACTGTGAAACTTTTTAAGAGCCAAATGGTACTTTCTTGTTTAATAATATTAAGCCTTAAACAGACCATAAAATTTGTCCCCGGCTTATTTTGTACGGAGCGCCGTGTGTAGTAAACAAGAAAAGGCGAAATTACGGCAAAGTTTTTGTGCCTTTTCCCGTCCTAAATTTTTATACACATTTCAGAAAGTGTTTTATTTTCAGAAATGTATATAAAAATCCTTGTATTTTATATTATATTCAAGTTTAATAAAAGTAAAACAAACAAAATTCATTTTTTTCTTACACAGATAATATTTTTATAATAATAACATTATGCTTGACAAGCGAACTTCATAGGTATAAAATAAAGCAGTTAATTTTTTCTAGCAACTTCGTTAGTTTGGATTTATATTTTTAAAAATTCCGTTGGAATTTCTGAGAATTGTTCTTAGTTTACGTTATAAAGAGAACCTGTATGCAAAATATCATATTTGTAGAACAAGAGACCCAGCGATTTGAGATATATGATGATATATGTATAAGTCAGTCAGTGTGATCTTTATAACAGTTTATCTATAAGCAGTGCTCTACAAGTAACTGCGAAATAAGTCTAGTATTAGGAAAACTGTATAGTTTTTCCTCAGTTAGGTCATCTAAATATTGAAAAATTTGCACGTAATTAACATACTAATTCTAACCTAATTCGAACCGCTAGGATATGGAACGCCCTTCCGGCGTCAGTTTTCCCTTCCACCTATAATATGGGTACCTTCAAGTCAAGAGTGAATAGGCAACTTCTAGGCAAGCGTGCTCCATCTTAGGCTACATCATCACTTGCTAGCAGGTCTGATTGCAGCCAAGCGCTAGTCTATAGAATTAAAAAAAAAATACTAACGTCAAACACGTGGGAACCATAATATTATAAGGCACCGAAAATACCCTTATAAAAATAACAAGAACAAATAGAAAAAACTCACTAATAATCCGGAAAATAAAAGGATAAAGAAACTATATCCTTAATAAAAGAAACTAAAAATAAGTTACGGAAGTTCTAGAAAACAGAGTCGCTTATCCGACAAAATGTAAGCATAGTCAAGCAGATAAAATAATGTATTAGCCAATTTTCTTGCCGCGTGATATATCGGATAAGGAAATGAAATCATTGGATGTGGGGAGATAACGTTTCTTATAAAAACACCGTACTCATCACTAGGTATACCTAACTATTATTTTTATGGTGAAAGTGTCACAACAACTCTTTTTTATTCAGATTATTATTTTTGTTCTGTGTAAGGGAAAGCGCGCACTGCGGTGCGGCGAATGGTGCGGGTGGTGCGTTTTAAACCCCGTAAATTTTAATTTGAACAAAGACATAATTTAAATCCCGTGCGAAATTAATTCCGAGGTGCGCGCGCTTCTATGTAGTTAGTTCTATATTCACAGATTTTGCGGGGGAAAAACGTAGGGGAAACCGCGGTGCGCGCTAGCTCTAAGGTTGCCTGTGCACTGAAGTGAAACGGATACCTGGATCAAATGGAAGTTGCCGCTTGATATGCGCGGTGCGAAACGAGCAGTTCCTTCATCCACGTTCATACACACATGCGAACTGAGTCGCTCATGAGCTGCATAGCTTGCAGGTGTAAATCATCCTTTAGAGATTTTGAAATTTGAGATATTTCGTTTTCTTTTTACAATTCACCGCGATTAATAGCCTCATCGGGGTGACAGAAGGCCTGGCTCATTTTTTTGCAACGGATCAGCTTGGCTGTCCAGCGCGTGAATGCAGCCACTATTCCTGGCATTATTTCACGTGGGCATTATTTGTAATTAGATAAGTTTTATTATAATATTTTCAGATATTTTTATTATATCGCTGCGACAATATTGTAGTTACTCGTATGTAGCGTCGTCTGTAGAGTTATACGAATTTTTTATAAGCTACTAAGTAATCAAGAGATAAGAGCATGCTTTTATTTCTGGAATCTGTGTCTAATTCTTGATGACATAAATTGTATATGCCATAATAAGCGTTGCCTACGTAATGCCTTTGGCTGTCTTATTAACTTGAAAGCTTGGCTCGTAAATACGAGAGAAAATATTCTGGCGACGATAAAATTCATATTCCCTTGTTAAGCGCTTTTTCCAGGGTTCCGTACCGGAAGCGTGCCAATGGGACCCTGTATTACTAAACTGGGTTTTACTTCCGTCTGTCCTTCCGACTGTCTGGCCGTTCGTATGCTTGTCAGCGGGCTGCACCTGCGCATCTTATGAACCGTAATAGATAAAGAGTTGAAATAACAGAGAACGTATTTCTATCACCGCTTTTACAACAAAATATAATATATACCCAAGATGGCGGATCTCAAAATGGCCGCAATGTAAATTAATTTAAAATTATACTGTGTTAGTTGTACAATGGTAAGGAGCCCTTTAAGTGCGAGCCCGACTCGCACTTAGCCAGTTTTTTAACCGACTTTTTTTCTCAATTCTGAAGCATTCCCCACATGACGAAATCACGTAATGCCATTAGATGATTTTTTAAATAAGAAAATAACATAAAACAGCTGCTTTACATTCTGGGGCGGTATTTCTCTTATTGATTTAAAATACAAAAAAGTTAATGTGTTTAGTGTTTGGCATTTTTTAGAATCATTTATTATTGTCTTCAGCGTGTTGGTACTGGTCCAAATTTTTAAGGTACAACCCTTATACAGAAAATCTGTGAAACCCTGGTTCTAAAATCCTACATCCAAGTAATATTGTGTAAATAAGTATAGGTAAGTATATGTGTAAATAAGTATAGGTATTGCATAAATCCAAAAATAGAAAGTTCGTTCAAAATATTTAAACACAGACCACAGGACTTATTAAGTCGAAGATCTACGAGTATCAATTGATAAATTACAAGTTGCGTAGAAGCAATAATTCGCTGAGCCTTCAGTTGCCCACAAGATGTTCAATCAATCAATCAGTCTGTTTGCGTCCACTGCTGGACATAGGCCTTCCCGAGAGCGCGCCACCACACACAATCCACCGCGTCCTCATCCACCCACTTCAGTCCAATGGGTCGGAGGTCGTCCCACACTGTGCTTGCTGTTACGCGGCCTCCACTCTAGAATTGGTTTGCCCCAGCGGCCATAAGTTCTGCGGCAGACGTGGCCTGCCCAATGCCACTTCAGCTGGGTATCGAACGAATTTTCCAAATGCTGCCCAGCCCAAGATAACCACACAAGCCACAAGATATTACCTATAGTAAATAATTACTACTATATATATACTAATATTGTAACTTTTTATGATTTGAAAAGTGTGTGAGTGAGGATAGGTAAGTGCTGAGTATCTTCTTACTAGAAGGAATCTGCTTTCTTCACCGGTGATAGAGTCCCAGATAAAGAAACACTAATTAATTATTATTATTATCATTGATTTTGGAAGCGCCACTGAGATTATTACTATATCATACAGATCTTACATGAATATGATTCAAATTTTTGGGCCGTATTCGTCCAAGGACGTATTCAATTTATTTATGCTTTTTTTGTAAATTGAAATGAAATAATATTAATTTATCTGCTAATATTAAAATTATCTTCTTTGATATATTACTCCAAACAGTCAAGGTGAACAAATAAAGGCAGAGGAAAGTATATAAACAGGGTCGCGGTTAGAATTCCTCCATACGGTAATGAGATGTGACATCTTGCGGCGGCCCAAACAATGTACGGCTTTGAATATTCCGGTTGAACATTTTGGTGGGATTATTCCGGGAAGCCTTGAGTTTTTGGGCCGTGTTTTATTTATTTATGATTTTTGTTTGTTAATGAATTTTTTTTTACTAGCCAGTATTAAAATTGTTTTCTTTGATATTATTTCAACTGTAAATTATTACGGTTCGTTGTTTTAATTTTGTTAATACTTACCTAATTTAGATTTAGCATTTGGAAAAGGAAAAACTAAGTTTTGAAAGCTAAATAGGTTTTAGTTTTAGGCTTGCAAGAAGTTATAGGCTGATAAGAACTGTTGAAATTATTGTACTGGTCTTCCTCGGAGTTCGTCGTTGTCATAGGAGGTCGTGATCGGCCTTGAAAAACGCAAAAGTTTTCAAATTTTGTAATATAGTGCACGGTAAACAAAAGTTGACTGGCAAACCAATCGCGCAGCAGAAAAAACCTCGCTGCCGTTGCGTCTCACTCAATACCATCTTAACAAAGCCAGTTGGTTTTATCTTGACGCCAACTTTACGCATCCTCCTTGGTGTAGTGGTGAGACCTGTGGTCTTACAAGTGGGAGGGCCCGGGTTTAATTTCCAGCAAGAACAATTTGGTAATTGATAATTTCTAACTGTTGTTACTGGCCTGGTATGGTGGCAGTCGTAGCTAGTTACCATCCTACAGCAAAACCATGCGGCTAAGAGATTTAGTGATCCAGTACAATGTGATGTAGAAACTCAGATGGGAAACTATCATACGTCTTCTAAGTTAGCCCTCTACTATCTTAGACAACATCATCAACACCAGATGAGATCGTCAAAGGTTTTTTTTTTTTTTTTCTTTAAATCTGGCTTTACTCTGATTAGCCAATATAAAGTGTGTAGTTATTTTCAAGTTATTGAATCTATACAAGTATGGACTTCGTCTGCGCCGGCGCCCGCCGACATACGCGCGGCGCCCCTTTAGAGCGTTTCTCAGTCAGTTCCACCACCAAAAAACACCAACTAACACAAAAACCATCCACTCTTAACAAAATAAAACACTCCAAACAAGCACAGCACGCGCGCCAGCACTTTTTTAATTTTTAAACCTAATAAATATAGTCTGCCGCTCAAATAAACCAACCTTTTTCGTTATTTCCATGAGCTCGGCTCATCTCAAAGTTGAAGAGCCCTGTACACCACTTTTAGTGCGCAAAGCACCTATGATGCGTGGCTTAATCGCCCCACTTCCTTTCACTTTGAATGCGAAGCTTGCGTGAGGACAGGAGAAATTACGTGTGTCGAGCAAATACCATCTAATCTGAACCTTTTACTATCATAGGCTACGGTACTGGCAGGTACGGACTGCAAAAATACGCTAAATAGAAATAAAAAGTAAAAGTAGCGCTGGGATAACCGATAGGTATAACGTGATGTGTGGCACAATCACACTAATATTATAAAGGAGAAAGTTTGTATGTGTGTGTGTGTGTGTGTGTGTGTGTATGTTTGTTAGTCCTTCACGCAAATATACTGGACGGATTGGGCTGAAAAGAATGGAGATAGATTATACCCTGGATTAGCACATAGGCTTCTTTTTATCCCGGAAAATCAAAGATTTCCTACGGGATTTCAAAAAACCGAAATCCGAGCGGGCGAAGCTGCGGGCATCCTCTAGTTTACAAAATAAACATTTTTAGGGTTCCGTACCCAAACGTTGCCAACGGGACCCTATTACTAAGCCTCCACTGTCCGTCCGTCCGTCTGTCTGTCAGCGGGTTGTATCTCAAAAACCGAAATAGGTAGAGACTTGAAATTTTCACAAAATGAATATATATTTATTGCTGCTTTAACAACAAATAATGAAAACTTCAAAATGGCCGTCCGTAGTTGTTATTCCGACAAAATTGATAGCCAAGTAATTCTCGTTGTCTGAGTGAGCGTGGTTTGGATTATAATAGATGATTGTGATACCATTGAGCGTCTCTGATGACGGAGACTGAAACTGTCTGATGGTAGGACATTTTTGTTTTTATAAATAGGTAAGTTTCAATTCTTTTTACTGAGTACTTATAAAAACTAAAGTTATTTACTTTTAAAATATTTGCTACTTCATTTAGAAATGAACGTCGAATTTGTAGAGTATTATTGAGATCAAGGTCTGTTTGCTGAAGGAAACCGGGTGGCTCAGTTTCCACAATAACCTGCTATTATATTATTAAACAAATGAAACTACTGCGGCCTTTTTGGTTGCGTTGAAAAGCCAACAATCCACACCGGCCCCAGTGGAAATTATCATTAAAAGTTTCTTTTTACTTTCGATTTGATTGTGTTAACTACTTAAATATACTCGTACTTACCATGATAGGTATCTATACTAATAAATAAAATTGGAGTGTCTGTCTGTAATTTCGAAATAACTACCTCATATTAAGGTCATATGGTTATTTGAACGATACCATAACTGAATCACACGTTTTTAAAATTTTTGTCTGTCTGTCTGTTTGAAAAGGCTAATCTTCGGAACGGCTGGACCGATTTTGACGGGGTTTTCACAGACAAGTAGAGAATTGACCAGGGAGTAACATAGGCTACTTTTTTAACCGACTTTCAAAAAGGGAGTTGTGTTTTTCTACCTATGTGCACCGAAATCTCCGAGATTTCTGAACCGATTTGCGTCATTTCTTTTTTAATCGATAGAGGAACTTCGCGACATTGTTTCATAAAAAATTTGGAGTCCAACTCCTCAATCCTGATGCTGCAGGGGATCTGACCAATCCACGCGGGCGAAGCTGCGGGCATCAGCTAGTTTAAAATATTTTTTACAGTCAAAAGTGAGTCTTTCATTCGAATTGGGTGCCATTGTACACTTTTATTGTCAATCTACTCCTACGAAACGTTTATGCTCAGCGTTTCTAATATGAACCGCTAAGGTGTGGAATGTCCTTCCAGCATCCGTGTTTTCTGTCAAATTCAGCAGATCATTACTTCCCCTAACTTCGTCACCAACAATATTATTGTATCCATTTATATTCTTATCAGTCAAAGTAAAAAATCATCCTATTTGAAGTTCATAATCATGATCGGCCCATTACCGGCGCACTACTGAGCACAGGTATCTACTCAGATGAGAGGGTTTAAGCCATAGTCCACCACGTTGACCCAGTTTGCAGACTTTACATACCTTTGAGAACATAATGAAGGACTCTCAGGCATGCAGGTTTCCTCACGATGTTTCCCTTCACAGTTAAAGCAAGTTTGAATCAATATCAGTTAAGTACAGTAGTTATTTGAAGTTGGAAATATCTTTTTCTGCACACGTTTCGTTGCGAAAAGCACCTATGAAGCGTCACTGAATCGCCCCACTTTCCCCGCTTTGAATACTAACGCGAGCTTGAGGGGAATTTTCTTTACCGTGTTTATAGAGATACCAGACCTGCAAAATACACTATGGAATGTAAGGGTGGCCACATGCTTTGAATGCCTTTAAACCGTAAAGCAAAATGACAAGATAAATTTCAAACACTATAAAACTTTTGTAATGTCTGTCAGGTAACCAAGGCGTATTAACAGGGCTCTCTCCGTCACTCGCTTCATACGATCGTAGTTCCAATTTCATTTGAATATTAAGCAACCAAAGTCCATTAAATTTTGCAGACATATTCTTGAAACTAATATCTGTGTCCGTGGTGTTTTAAATTTTTCTAAAAATACGCAGTTTTAAAATTACAGGGGCTCAAAGATTTGTATGTAAATTTTTAAGACCGCGTAACTTTGAAACTGAATATTTTAACAGAAATCTGGAAAACCACAGACATAGATATTAGTTTCTAGAATATGTCTGCAAAATTTCATGTACTTTGACTGCTTAATATTCAAATGAAATTGGAACTACGTTTGTGTGAAGCGAGTGACGGAGAGACCCCTCTTAATCCAATTTATTAAATGTACTGTACTGTACTTACCAATGAATTGCAGACTGATGCAAGTCAAGCAGATTACCAGGGCTTGGAATAGCACTGTCATTTTGATCATTTTGTCTACTTCACTAGGTGCATTTTAGAAACATTTGGAATCCATCTTAACTCTCACTCTTGAATCTATTCATATTAGCAAACAGGTGCAATTTTTTGATTAACACTTCCGTAATTAATTTATAATATGAATTTTAAGTCAATACAATAATTTAAATTCGTAAATATAATTAACATTTTATTTAAAACGTCATTGTATTTGTTTACGCTGAGTCGATTACATTTTGGAATTAGTCCTCCGATCTGAAACAAAGAAAAACGAATAGATCAATTTTTATTTAAGTAGGTATGTAAAATTTTCATAGTAGGGGAGAGGACGCGCGGCTCACCCGCGTTGTCATAGTGTTGTGTTGCACGAGTCCGTATCGACCGCGTCCATCGATTTCGTCGTGTCTTGTAGTTTTGTATATTGAAAAATATGACCAGTTGCCTGTTCGTCACGTGTAAACAATAAAATAACCAATAATCCATTCTCAAAAACGTGAACTAGCCTGACAATATACTTAATATTGTTATATTGTAGGGAATAATAATATAATTGTTACAAATGCATTGTACAGGGCTGTTTACGTATCGAAAATCCGATTCAGAATCAGTAGGACCACATGAACAGTTAAAATCAAAATCAAATGTTTGTAGTGCTGTCAGTACAAGTTTATTTTGTTTTGTGGTAATAATTTTACTCTCATTTTGTTGCGTTATTGCGTACCAAAAATATATCGATATCCATCACCCGGCATGTGATGTCACCTCACTAGAAAATGGTCATCTCGATCTGTCGCGAACAATACCTATTTCAGTAACTTATGCAACTGCACGTTCGGACCCTCGTAATATGTGCCTATGCAACCAAATCTAATCTTACCTAAACTAGCCCTTATCCTCCCAGCACTAGGCAAAGGCCTCCCTGATGTACTCTTACAACTCCGTATTCCATGTATCTTTAGGTCACGAATCTAAAAATGTATCCAATTCATCGCACCAGCCTCGCCTCAGCCTACCCGTAGGCGCTGATGATTTTCGGGGATCCAGCATGAAAAAAAAATTCAATAAATTAATCAACCAAAACTTGAAATATCAAATGCGGTGGTTACTACAGGTAAAAATCAGGCAATCTCATTTAAGTAGGTACTCTGTCTCTTGAAGCCATTTGACATTGAATAACGTTTGAATTATTTATTTGTGTGCAATTAATAACTATCCTACGTAAAATATGTTGTATCATTCATTCTGAAATTATAAGATTCTGAAGTTAGATCTGATTAGATAGAGTTAGATAAATCTATGGTTCCGAAGATAGACGAAACGAGAGATGGATAGACAGACGGATGGACGAACAAATGCAAATTCGCCCAAGTAGACTCGGAAATCTCGATTGGCTCGGTCAAATAAACAATAAAAAATTTAAATGCAATTTTGCAAACTCTTTTACACGATGGTTCTTTGGATTTCATCCAAATTCTTGAGAACGAGTAAATGTTTGTTTTGATGTACAGTCGCGACGGGCTGGTATCTTCACAATCGGGAACGGCGCGCCTTTTACTATAAAAATGAATACCTAAACGATATTTTCGCTCGTAAAGTGCTTAGAATGTTTGTAAGACAATATAAAGAGGACAAGATTTGATATTCTGGTAAGAGATATAAAAAAATAGAATTGCACCTTGCTACTGATACCAAGCATTACACAAACAATTTTTAAATACGTAACTAAAGTTTTCAAGTTGTTTTTCACAGGTCGATGCATTTTTTGATTTGTAATTATATTATTACTTAAGTAAAATTATGTAATGATTTTAGTACAATTTAGTAGATAGGCACAGTCCTTACGCTGGTTAAGCAACGTTGATTCAAATCGATAACAGGATGAGTGACCAACACTTAGTTAGTTGTTAGCTCAGAATAAGCAAAACCATGGCTCTCTTCTATAATCAAGGGTTGTTAGCACTAACATCTAAAGAGTAAGCCTATCTTGTTATAAAAAAAACATGAAAGGTAAAAGTAAAATCTCATTCTCTTCGTACAGTCGTGTGCGGTCTTGGTTCTCAGACCAGGGCGCGTTTGGAACCCTCGTAGTTTTAGTTATAAGTGTACGTAATTTATTATCATCGTTACATCATTATCTAACAAATTCTACATTGATTGAGAGTCAAAAAGTGTACAATGGTACCTTTATTTGAATAAATGATTTGAATTTGAAAGATCTGGGAGCCCACCGCATTATCATTCAAAGGAAATTCCTGCAAAAGTGATTAATGGACGTCGACCACGATGTATAAGAAATACGATACAGAAAAAGAGAGAGAGAGAGAGAGAGAAAGAGAGAGAAAGAAAGGGGGAGAAAGAGTGAGAGAGAGAGAACAAAATTCATCAATTAACACTGATAAAATGAAGCAAAAGCTTTAGAAAACTGGATCAAAGGCTCATTGATTTATGCAGCACAACAAGAAACTAATGGCTTTCCTACGAATAATTCCTTGAACTCCCCACAAGAAAATGTCGAAAACTTAATTTATAAGGGTATTCGTTTAAACGGAAAACGTGCTGATCACGTTGTGTCTTTTATCTTTCTTCAATTTCGTTTAATATAATGGCAGTTTTCTCTTTTTAGTGTTACGTACTCGTTAATAAGAACGGGGCAATTTTGGTCAAACTTCTGTATTTATCTGGTCCACTAACTCGCTTTTTTGTCGGTCTGTTTGTTTGTTTGTTTGGCAAAAATTTGCAATTTAAACTAACTTCGCGATGAGCTAGAGGTTTGAAATTTTAAAAAGAGGTTGGAACTGAATGACAATACAAGATTATCTTGCTTTATTTTCTTTGACTTTGAACAACGATCTTCTTTTGTTGTCCGTACGTCAAAAGGAAAAAAGGAATCCTTATAGAATCACATTGTTGTCTGTCTGTCTGTCTCCCCGTCTGTCATGTTTGTCAAGAAAAACTATAGAATACTTCTCGTTGACCTAGAATTATGAAATCTCGCAGGTAGGTAAATCTAATAGCACAAGTAAAGGACAAAATCCGGAAACCATGAATTTGTGGTTACATCACAAAAAAAAATTAAAATGTGTTCATGAACAAATAAATTCATGAAACAATCATAATCCAAACCAACGCAAACATTTAAAACAATTGAAATTAGTACACTACCCACCTGCTTATTTTTTTTTGTTCAAAGGATTTATTCGTGTTAAACACAAAATTCAGATTAACGTTATTCTGAGATGTCAAATAACGATCTGTATTTGATGTAGATCATGAATAGAATTAAGTAAGTACGTAGGTATACCGTGAAATCTTTTGATTCATTCTTGTATCACTTTAATTTAAAAATAGACTTTCATATTTAAATTTTAAATGAAAACATCTATTATTATTCTCTTCTCGCCTGACCTCAGTAAACTCATTCCCAAGTAATTCACTTAGCGAACAAACGGTTGGGAAAAATTCATAGCCGAAGTATCAAGGCCATCAAAAGACTCGACACAAAATATTCTACTACTAGAATGTTTTTATTCAGTGGTTATTTCCATTTGCTTTGTAGGGCTTCGTACTCAAATTGTGCTAACAGATTCCTATTACTAAGCCTCCGCTGTCCGTCAGTCTGTCAGTGGGCTGTATCTCATGAATTTTCACACAGTGTGTAGGTCTATTGCCACTATAATAAAAAAAAAATCTAAATAGCCGCCATGCAAATAAAAAAAGTGTTATTTCTGCTACGATGGCACGGAACCCTTAGCATGCGAGTCCGACTCGCACTTGGCACCTTTCAGGTACGGAACCCTAAAAACGAGATACATTGCAGTAAATCCGAAAATTAAGAAAAAAAATTGACCTAAATTATAGCAGAAGTAGGAAAATTTTCCGCAAATGAGCTCGTAAACATCCAAAATAATGAAGTAAAATTTGAATGCTGTATTCAACCCCAAGGAGTGTAAAATTATCTCGGTGAAAACTTATGCTTACAAATAAAAATATTTGAATGCAACTTCTTATTAAATTACTGGCTGGATGGCATCTCTGATGAAAAGGCAGCGTGATTACGTTACGCTACTCTATATAATTCGTAAAGATGGGTTTCGGAAGCTGAGGAGCATTTCCGTATTATTTAACTCTGTTTATGGTTCCTTTCAAATCCTTATACATCAAAATAGCAGGTCTGTGTTGGCGTTTACTGGCGCGCGTGCGGTGCCTTTTTGGAGTGTTTTTTTTTTGTTGTTAAAAGTGGCCGGTTTTTGTGTTTTGCTGGTGTTTTTTGGTGGTGGAACTGACTGGAAAGCGCTCTAAAGGGGCGCCGCGTGTGTGTCGGCGAGCCCCGGCACAGACGAGGTCCATTGTTGTATAGTTTACCTAACTTGTAAATAACTACAAACATGACATTGGCTAATCTGTGTAAAGCCAGACGAGAGAGAAAAAAAAGCCTATTAGAAAATTAGAATATAATTTTAATACGCGGAAAAAAAGAGTCACGGGAAGTTTTTCAGTCAAGATCATGGTCAAGATGTTCTGTTATCTTGAGCATAATCCATACTAATATTATAAATGTAAAAGTGTGTCTGTCTGTTTGTATGTCTGTCTGCTAGCTTTTCACGGCCCAACAGTTTAACCGATTTTGATGAAATTTGGCACAGAGGTAGCTTGCATCGGTAGAAATTGACGTAGGTAATTTTTATCCCGGAAAATTAAAGGGTTCCCACGGGATTTAATTAAACTAAATCCACGCGTTTCAATTTATCTCATAATAGGCCGCATGCGAACAGGCATGTACAAAGAATATACTACTCTCTGGGCATGTACGATGCCGTTTGGATCGCTCGGAGCAATGCAACGGGGCATCGCCGTCTATTGACGAATGCGTCGGTCGGGTACGATGTGAACGAACATGCAAAACCAACTTGGAAATGTAAATGCATGCTGAAATAAAGGGGCTCTAAATAAAAGAAGAACCATCATCAAAAGCAAAAGGCATAATGAAATGTCTATTTATTAACTCCAGTGCTTTAAACAATCACGTCCTTTGAAACCCCTAACCATATGAGGCATTCCAAACAAAATTAAGTACCAAAATCCAACAAGCGTTGTCTGCAAACATTTCCATGAATCAAATGTACATACTGAACCTTTTCCCTAAAGCACAATTTCAAAAGTAGCATCCAGCTTTGTGGTTAGTTAAAAACCGGCCAAGTGCGAGACAGGTTTCACTTTGAGGTTCCGTACATATTAAAATTATGAACAACATATCTTGGGTGTGTGTGAGATATTTCATTTCCGAGCTAGACACATCAACAAACCGTGCAAGAAAAGCCCAAAAAATTTACAACTGTTTTGGTCACAACTTACAAACTACTTAATGAATAATTGTTGTTTTCAATATTTGTGGTTTAAATACAGTATAATGATACATAATTCACCGAAATTTCATATTTGAGGTAGATCCTAACCGCGTCATAAAAATGGTCTAAAACTGACAACTTGACTTGACTGCTCCTCATTTCTTAATTGTTTAAGATAAAAAAGAGTAAAAAGTGTATTCGTACTCTACTTAAAAAGCTCTAGACAATGATACCCCACATGCTAGGATAAGAAAAAAAAATCAGCTATTTTTTTCAAGTAAGAGCCCCCTGTAAATAATTTAATTGGATTTCAAATTCAATATTCGATTCTGGGTCAATGTTTTACATCAAACAGTACAATTTCAGATTTGTAACTCATTACGTTTACCAGCGAGAGCTGTGATGCGCGGACAGACAGCAGAGTGACATTAACAGGAGTCCGTTTTTAACCTTTGTATACGGAACCCTAAAACTCCACATTTCTATTCATTTGGTGAGGAAATGAGCTGAAATTCGTTTTGTAGAGGCTTCTTAGGGATGCGCTTAATACCATTCATACTTTTTTCAAGTCCAATAAAAATGTTGAGGGACTGTAAATTGAGTAAATTATAAAAAAAGTTTTTTGATGAGAACGACGCATCGCAATATTCTGAAAGCGTTTTTTAAAGCATTTATATGAGTACTAGTTAGTAAAGGGAAAATTGCGGAGGTAATTAAAATTTTACATGAATAATATTTTGTGAGAGGAATTTAGTACCTATTCATTAATTTTATATAGAGTGGTGATGGCTTAGTACTTAATACTTTGGCCTCCTAGGTTGGGTGTTCAATCTCTGGTCTATCTAACCTGTAAGCTATTAAATATTACTTGCTTTAGCGGTGAAGGAACACATCAAGGATGGGTTAAAATGAAGATGATAAATTATTATGAGAACAAAAACGTCTCAGAAGTCGACATAAGTAAGATCGGATAACTTAAAGTGTTCACCCTCGCGGCATATAATGAGAAAATATATGAGTAAGGTAACTGAGAAATCGCGTCTCATCCAAAAGTTTTTACCCTCCTAAGAACTTGATATGAAACCTTAAATGGTACGGCCAAACAAACCACGGAAACTTTATCGTACAATTTTTAACCCCCGAACCGAAAAGAGGGGTGTTATAAGTTTGACGTGTGTATCTGTGTATCTGTCTGTGGCATCGTAGCTCCTAAACTAATGAACCGATTTTAATTTAGTTTTTTGTTTGAAAGGTGGCTTGATCGAGAGTGTTCCTAGCTAAAATCCAAGAAAATCGGTTCAGCCGTTCGAAAGTTTCAGCTCTTTTCTAGTTACTGTAACCTTCACTTGTCGGGGGTGTTATAAAATTTTAATTTACACTTGTTATTGACTTCAAACAAGTAATTTAAAAAGTTTTTACAACAAACCCCGACTGCGGTTTGCACTGCATCTTTTTCAGCCCTCACAATATTAAAGCACCTAAAATAGGACATTTTGAATTTAAGAATGTTATGTAGCCATTGAAATTCGCCCCATCAAGACAAATTATTTATCAAAATCGGTTGAGCCATTGAGTTGCGAGCGGATATAAGAACGGACCCAAGTCAAACTCTTCGGGCTCAAAATTCTATGACAGTTCATAATAAGCGCTAAATATATATTTTACTGCTACAGAAATATAGATATAAAATAGAAAGATGTAAAGGTAAGTAGATGAAATATACAAAAGATACGTAACGTAATATAAGATGGAAATATGAATTTGAGTATTCTAACCATTTGCATTGACCAAACGAAGGTCTGTATTCCGCATGAGATTTGTGTGCCACAAAGCAACGACCTGTATTTAATATTACGGTTACTACGCACCAGATTAGTTATTGCGAACGAATATTTTTGCCACTCGTTTTTGTTGCCCGTTGGGTGCCAACGGATCTGTCTGTCTGTCTATCCATTCCTTAGAGAAAGGGTTCCTAAAATGATTATAGTAATTATCTTTTGTCTATTTTATAATGTTATCGTCTTAACAAAATCCATACTAATATTATAATTATGCGAAGATGTGTCTGTCTGTCTGTCTGCGTGTCTGTCTGTCTGTCTGCTACCTTTTCACGGCCCAACAGTTTAACCGATTTTGACGAAATTTGATACAGGGTTAGCTTATATCCCGGGGACGGACATAGGCTACTTTTTATCCCGAAAAATCAATGAGCTACCACGGGATTCCTAAAAACCCATCCGCTTAACCGATTTGTATGAAATTTGGTACCGAGGTATCTTGCGTCCCTGTAATCGACATAGGCATTTTATCCCGGAAAATCAAACAGTTCCCACGGGATCTTTAAAAACCTAAATCCACGCGGACGAAGTCGCGGGCATCCTCTAGTAATCGTAGTAATTTAGGAAACAGTTACCTCTCCGCTAGAACTTTGACCGCGCCCTCAATATATCTCGTATGTAATTACTATGTGCGGATCACATCTGGCGCTATCTTAGCTGCGGTTGGATAAGCGGTTTCAGTTTGCACATTGTTTTGTATGAATAGGACAGTTACAATTTATTACTGAAGTTTTATTAAAAGTGCCTTTACCTACATTGTAATTTTTAGGTTCAAAGAATAATGACGTATCATTTATCAAAATCGCTTGAGCCGTTCAGTATTTACAAACCGACATAGAAACATACATACATACATACATACATACATACGGGTCAAACACATAACCCTCCTTTGGGCTTCGCCACAGTCGGGTAAAAAAGGAACCCTTACAGGATCACTACGTAGTTAACCAAAACCTATAGAGTACTTCTCATTGACCTAGAATCATGAAAGGCAGGTAGTAAACACTACCCATGATATTTCAAACGCGAAAGTGTGTTTGTTTGTTGGTTAGTCCTTCAATCATGTCCCAACGCAGCAACGGATTGAAGTGTTTTTTACAGGCGCATAGTTAAAGACCTGGGCATAGGATACTTTTATCCCGGAAAATCAAAGGGTTCCCACAGGATTTAATAAACCTTAATCCACGCGGACGAAATCGTGGGCATCAGCTAGTGTCTTATATTATGAAGGATGAACATAACGGAGAGAGAGAGAAAAACTACCTCCCTCCCACTAATAAGACTATACTAAACGGTAGGGAAGTTATAACTCCTAAATTACCATAACAAAGTAGTTACGTATGCCTACTATCCAATTGAAAATCAACAAATGGTTACGGATGCATCGAACTATATCCAGCAAATATCCTTATCGATTCATCAGAGCATCCATTTGCTAAACATCAGCTTCAATTTGCTCGATCCATTATTCGGTGCTCATTACTCGTTTTGCGCACTACAGCAACTGTTTGAACAGCTAATGGAAAATACGTTTTACTCCCTTACTTACTTTTATATTGCATACTAGCTGTGCCCGCGACTTCGTTCGCGTGGAATAGTGACTTTCAGCGCGCTTTATATAGCCACGGACGCTCAGGCGCGAGGCGTGTAGTACGTACTCTGTACGTTAAAAATGTTCGCCGTGATTCTTTAAATTGACATAACTTTTTTATTTATGAACCGATTGACATGAAATAAACACTAAATGTTAAGTGAAGCTTACTACAATATATTAATGAAAACCGTATCTAAATCGAATAAGCCGTTGCTGATATATTAGCGTGCACAAACACACAGACAAACAGACAAACAGACAAAAAAAATATTAATTACAATTTCGGGTTCGGCATCGATATAATAACAAACCCTGCTACTTTTTTTTTATATATTTCCATTGTAGAGACACCACTTTTCTACAATTTTATTATATGTATAGATTTAACTTCTAACGCTGCGGCTATATTCATCGGCTTTTCTGGTCTGTACTTATAGTCCAAGGAACTTTTTCACTCGGTTCTCATATTTTATTTGCCGATTAGGGGCTGTATGCGATGTCCTTTGAGGTTTAGTTTGCTTAACATTAACTTCAATTTGCTGATCCATTCAGTGCTCATTACTCGTTTTGCGCACTACAGCAACTGTTTGAACAGCTAATGGAAAATACGTTTTACTCCCTTACTTACTTTTATATTGCATATTTAACTTCTAACGCTGCGGCTCTATTCGTCGACTTCTCTGGTCTGTACTAGTCCAAGGAACTTTTTCACCCGGTTCTCATATTTTATTTGCCGATTAGGGACTGTAATGTCCTTTGAGGTTCAGTTTGCTTAACATTAACTTAAATTTGCTGATCCATTCAGTGCTCATTACTCGTTTGCAACTAACTGTTTGAACAGCTAATGGAAAATACGTTTTACTGCCTTACTCACTTTTATATAGCATATTTAACTTCTAACGCTGCGGCTCTATTCGTCGACTTCTCTGGTCTGTACTAGTCCAAGGAACTTTTTCACTCGGTTCTCTTATTTTATTTGCCGATTAGGGGCTGTAATGTCTGTAATACTTTCATATTGCATATCTAACTTCTAACGCTGCAGCTCTATTTATCAGCTTTTCTATGTACTATAATAGTCCAACGAAATTTGTCACTCGGTTCTCATATTTTACTTGCTAATTAGGATCAAAAAAATATTATAAATGCGAAAGTGTGTCTGTTGTCTGTCTGTTACTTAATTCTTCTTCTGTTAATTTTGTGAAAAAGTGCTATTTGGAACTATCTCAGCTTGTATTCTGGAGACGGGCATAAGCTACTTTTTACCTCGGAAAATCAAAGAGTTCCTTCATGATTTTCAAAAAAACTTAATCCAAGCGAAGGCCCGAGCATCATATAGTACCCGCATAATGCTCTGCTTCTTCAATCATCAATTAATAGCTTATGATCGTTGAATAAAGTTAGTTACCAAATTTCGTTTATTGATTTTATTTTGTCGTGCCATTGATTACATTTATTTTGCAGTCATCAAGCCAACAAACAATGTTTGTTATTTTAATGTTGAACAACACTATTTTGTTTGTTTTAAAGTAATCAACTACTAGGTAAATATATTAATCCCCTAGATGAGATAGTTTTTCAATAGGTAACAATATCCGTTTTCCCTACATACAGTTCACCGGGAAAATCTGCTGAGCAAATAATGAGTATCAAGCAATGGATCGAGTAAATTGAAGCTAATGCTTTATGAATTGGATGAAGCTGAGGAATCGACATGACTGTATTCACTGATTCCGGATTACCTACATGCGATTTAATTAATTTTATATTTGTTGTTTTCTTCAAAACCCATAGCGTAGTGGTGATTATTATGATTTTATAAAACGAAGGTCCTGCGTTTGATAACCGGCTGGGTTAGTTGAATTCATAAAATAATATAAATACGAAAATGAAAATCAAATCGCTTCAAAAACGGTTCGTACTTGTATTATTAGAGGCCAGCGCTCACTTAAGAGAGGTTTCTCCGTCATTCGCTACATACAAACGTAGTTCCAATTTCATTTCAATATTAAGCAACCAAAGCCCATGAAATTTTGCACACATATTCTAGAAACTAATTTCTATGCCTGTGGTTTTCCAGATTTCTGTTAAAATATTCGGTTTCTTTAAGCGGTCTTAAAATTCACATACAAATCTTTGAGCCCCTGTAATTTTAAAACTACATATTTTAAGAAAAATCTAAAACAGCACAAAACATGAACTTTGGTTGCTTGATATTCAAATTAAATTGGAACTACGATTGTATGGAGTAAGTAACGGAGAGAGCGCTGTTAACAGATGGGCTACTTTTTATCCCGCAAAAGAGTTCCCGCAAAATTGTAAATAACCTTGATATATCCACGCGGACGAAGTTGCACCCATCGTCTAGTAATGAAATTATTGGTAAGATAAATAATACTGTAATTAGAAACACGAGTAAACTCCAAGCTTGTATCAAGTAAAACATGCTTAATAAGTTTACTTGAAAGTCAACTATACAAATTCTACGAATTCAACAAACTTTGGGCGATGAAACTTTTAATAAAAATCCTTTCGGTCTGTAACTGACTTAATTCAAGTGGTTCAAGTTTGTAACGAGTTTCATGAACGGCTGCCAAACCGACAAAATTCGGGTGGACACCTGTTTTAAGAAGCCAAAGAAATACAGAAGTCTTTTTGCTCTGCGTTTATAGGTAGATATTTTAAACCTGTGATAGACTAGTGGTTAAAACGTTCACCTCATATCTGAGGGATCTGGTTTCCTATACCGGGCACGCATCTCTAACTTTTTGGAGTTAAGTGCCTTTTAAGAAATCAATATACTTAGTATCACTTGCTTTAACGATACGTAAAGAAAAACATCGTAAGGAAGCCTAAAAGCTCCTAATAATTTTCTCAAAGGTGTGTGAAGTCTGCCAATCCTTACTTGGCCAGCGGGGTATACCTACTATGGCCATAAACCAATAGGAGACCCATGCTTATTAGATTTTATCAATATGTAGAACTTTCAGGCATACACGTTTACTCACGATATTTTCCTTCACCGTTAAAGCAAATTAGATTTAATAGCTTAAAATGCCAAGTGTTAGAAGTGCGTGACTGGGATCGGACCCTGGAGAGTTACACTGGCTACTTATATCCCGGAAAAGTTAAAATTACCACGGGTTTTTAAAAAACCTCAATCCAAACGAACAAAGTCGCGGGCATACCTAGTTAAAAATAAGTTCTAAAGCGCAAACGTTTGTAATAAATCCACTAAAATGTTTTTCCTCGCTTCTATTGAGACACAAAGTTTTGGTCGACATTAAAGTATTCTTTTGTCAGTTAGTTTCTTTTGAGTCAAGTGCCACAGCTTAACTGTTCGCTTCACACTCTGACAGTGATTCAAGAAACTCGTTATGAAGTTTGACCTCTTCAGAGTTCACTTACAAGATATAAGATTTTTTTATTAAAAGTTTCATTTGAGCCCGACTCTACTGTTACATTTTATGAGGTTCAAAGAACCATTTCAAAAAGTATGCGCTCTCTGTTACAACATGAAATTTTCAATTTCAGATAGATGAAGAAACTTGTAAATAAACATTACATAAACACCGCTAAAAATTAAAGTAACCTTCTGTCTTCCATTTTTTCAAGCAACTACCAACTAAGTACATGTTACTTAGGTCTCTGCCTATTTCTCTCTCTTTCACTCTACGTCGTATTGCTCTTCACTGAGGGTTTGAACCCTTTCCATTAACCATATTATAAACGCTTGAATTTTTTCGGATAAAATGCGATAATTTATGGTTCCCCATGATTATTATTTATTGACGAAGCAGATAATTCCTATAATATGGAACACGATTCGTGGACCAATTTAACTACTATGTAACTGGTATGAACGCTTGCACACTGCCTCCAAGCAATTACGCATTATATCAATCAGAAATCGTCGAAAGTCGAAACAGACGTCATGAAAAATCGATATCCAAGTTTTCTAGACTCGAATAATCTCAGATTTGAGTACGATGCATCATGCAGTGCGTCGAGAGCCTTAGTCCGACAGTAATTATTACGAGTCATCATAAATGAAATAACACGTCTAATCGGAACATGCAAATAAGCCAATAAAGAATTCAATTGGACCTCATACGTTTAGCATTACAATTCAAACCAACCTATTCAGTTAAATACTCAGAACTTGCCAAAACGTTCAATATTCAAATTAGGTACGATCGTCGATAGTCATCAAACTGGTATAATACCTCAGTTTTACAACCATTGTGGTACTTTAAATATCCTCGGACCCGAACGGTTCAACCGCTATTCTATTTAACTGATATTTTGATTTCACGTCACGTGCCACATGCATCATTATTTTGATTTCAATGTCTATTTGATACGTGTAATGTTCAGTATCTAATGCTATTTCCATTTTCCAGTTATGCTTATAGAAGTGACATTTCTCATATGATGTTTGGTTTTTTATTATAAGTAAGGTACCACACCTTTACTTATAATAAAAAAAATCGGCCAAGTGCGAGTCGGCCTCGACACGAGAGGTTTCCTACCATCATACAAAATATTACAGTACTTATGTACTTTTTAATATTTTTTAATTTGCATACCGGCCTTTTCAAATTTTTATCATTTGTTGTTTTATCAGAAATATACAAATAAATGTGTGAAAATTTCAACTGTGTACCTATTACTTCTTGTCAAAAATTATTTTTTTACTACTTGTAAAAAATATTTAAGATTTAAAACACAAGCTTATGCCCGCTGCTTTGTTCGCGTGGATTACACAAATTTCAACCCCCTATTTTACCCTCTTATGGGTGAATTTTCAAGAATCCTTTCTTAGAGGATATCTACGTCATAATAGACAATCTGCATGTTACATTTCAGCCCGATCCATTCAATAGTTTGAGCTGTGCGTTCATAGATCAGTCGGTCAGTCAGTTTTTCCTTTTTATTTAAATTTTGTTCGCGTGAATAATATTATGTATACCCCATGCCAAATTAAAACTTTTTAATACTAATCGTTTCTGAGCTAAGCCACGAACGGATGGACAAACAGACGTACATAGCGAAACTATAAGGGTTCCTTGTTTACTACGGAATCCTAATAAAAAACTACTATCTTACGGGCTTCTTATAAAAGTAGTTTCAATAAAAGGCAATACTGTGTTAAATGCTACAAAGAAATAAATTTTCTGCGATTGTCGCGAGATCCCGCAACAAAACTGCCAATAAAACACAGAGAATGGCCACTCAGAGCTTTACTTTTCATAAAGGCGTATTCTGACGCGTTTCTGTTATGATACAAACATTGTTTTTGTACTTACATTTGTTCCGAATAAAACCATCTTGGATATGAATGTTTATTGCTGTGCCAAATAATCGTATCCAAAATTGTTTGTGGCGTTTTATTTTTTTATCTTTTTCTTTATACGATTTCAGCTTCAAAAGCTAGACGGTCAGAGAGCGCACTGATACCTATCCAAAGCATCGTAGAATCAAACTTTTCAAAAAACCGAGCTGGTTCCATCCACATTGGTAACTTTTTCTCGTAACCAGCTACGAAATAAGATTGATACTTCATCCTTTCATAACTTGTTAAATAAGATTAATAAATTCATAATTCGTTTATTCATTGCTTAGAACATGGTACAATACATAATAATAAATTTTAAATTAACTACAGAAAAATATTCGCTTTTATCAATAATTTAAAAAATTGCTGAACTTCGAAAAATGCAGAGTTTAAAAATGCCAGTCAGTATTGTACAAAAACTGGCATTATAATATTATGAAAGTTTTTCGAACACTTCAAAGGCGAAATTGTAAATTTTAAACGTGACCAGCGCATTTCCTGGCTGAAACAAATTTCCTCATAAATTAAGTTGTCGCCATTCTGTTGTGGAAGGAATTTCTTTGTAAATTAAAGTTCAAGGAAGTGAATGGGCGGAGCTTCTGGTAGTTTCTCGCTGTGCCGCGAATAAATCAATGACTATGAGAAAGGTTAGTTAGTGTAATCGTTCAATCCAGTTTCAATAAATAGCTTTTACCCGCCTGTGGCGAGACTAAAAGCGATGATAGTCTAGTGGTTGAGAAGTCAGACTCTTACTTGGGACGGTCCTAGTATCAATCTCGGGCACGTACCTATTAACTTTTTTCAATGAAGTGCCAATGTGGAGTCACACGTGCGGCTTGGCGCCGTGCGCTGGCTCCAAAAATATTATTGTAATAGATAAATTGTTTTTTTGCATTTCTAGTGTTTGTGGTGACTGAAGTTGGTTTTTATCTTTTCTTACTTCGGGTTCAATATTTTAATCTATCTTTATAAATTGTCGATAAATTACAAGCGTTTTTATGTCCGAAAAAGACTATATAAATTTGAATAAACAGTAACGTTTAGTAACTTTCCAACAGATTACTGAACATTGAAAACTGACGTAACCCAGTAGGTAGGTAGCGCCGATGTCATTAGTATCTGCAAATGCCGCATTGTAAAGGTTGCATCAGGATTTAGGTGAGAAAGCTTCTATTTAAAGAACTATCTAGGCTAAATTTATCAGACAATTTGAAGTCGGGTCACGAGCACTATCACAGTGGCCTTAAGTCGGACGCGCTCCAGATTTTATCGCTTTTAGCCTGGCCTAGGCGAGACGAGCCGGGCCGAGAACATTTTTAATGAACAGTCATTTTATTTATATTAAAAACGGTCAAGTGCGAGTCGGATTCACGAAGGGTTCCATACCATCGTACAAGATATGACTCTAAGTACTTAAAAAAATTACTAATTTGCATGCCGGCCATTTTAAATTCGCTATCTTGGTTTTTATTATTTGTTGTCATAGCGGGAAAAGAAATACACAATCTGTAAACATTTCATCTTTCTCCCTGTTATGCCCCATCATCTCCCTGTCCCCAAAAAGGGAAGAGTGACATGATGGGGACATGGTAGAGAAAGAAATGAACTTGTAGGGAGTCAAGAGTCATCGAGCAAGTACCGAACGGGTGCCCTCCCGCGTTTTGCCCATATGCCCTCAAGGTTGGTGCGCCATGGGAGGCGGTCGGTTGTCTCCCTGTTACGGTTCATCAGACAAGGCTCGCTGACAGACAGAAGCGGGGGCAGAATAGGGGGCCTTAGTAATAGGGTTCCGTTATCACCATTCAGGTACGGAACCCTAATAAAACGAGACACCGACTAACTGACAATACCGTACAGCTCAAACCGAATAAAGAAACTCGAGATTTTGCTTGTAGGTTTTGTCTACAGCGTAGAAACTCACTAAGAATGGTTTTTAGAAATTCTTCCCGAATGAAACTAGGGCGGATTTTTCACTTGGTTTTTCCCACAACTTCTTCTGTGTGTATTTAGGCTTTCGAATATCCTCAAGAATTTTTAGTTTTTTTGAGAATATATGTAATGTCTACATCTTTCTCCAGATAGTGTTTAAGCTTTTCATTGAAATCGGTTGAGTAATTGAGGTGTAAAGAGAACAAACAGAAAACCAGACACACTTTTGAAGTTTATAGACAACTAGAAGAAGAAGATGCCCGCGGCTTCGCCCGCGTGGATTTCGATATTTTAAAATCCCGTAGGAACTCTTTGATTTTCCGGGATAAAAAGTAGCCTATGTGCTAATCCAGGATATTATCTATCTCCATTCCAAATTTCAGCCAAATCCGTCCAGTAGTTTTTGCGTGAAGGAGTAACAAACATACACACGCACACACACACACACACACACACACATACAAACTTTCTCCTTTATAATATTATAGTGTGATGTTTGGATAATCTTTATTCGGATATTGTTATTATAAAAGACAACTTACTATTATTATTATAAAAGGATAAACTGACTGACTAAAATATAAGGGATTTTGATATTATTTTTTTGTTTTTTATTAATATTATGTTGTATAGAAAGTTATTGTTTTACTTACTTTTCTCTTTATTTTGTTTGTGGTTAGTAAAGATCTTATTCATTTATTTATTTTTGAAAGCTCAAACTACTGGGTCTAGAAACTTGAAAATCTTAATTTTGAAGTTTCTAGACCCAGAATCTAGACCAAGATCTTAAACCTCCACTAACAGAATTTAAAGAACTCCGCAGTGAAGCTGTGGTGGGGCAGCTAGAATGAATAGCAATTTTTACTCATTAAAAAAATATATTTTATAAGAATATTATTTACCTACGACTAAAAGACGTGGCAAGGCCCGAATTTCGAAAACTTTAATGAAAACGAGTCTCGACGCCTCTAAATTATGTTAATAAAATATGAACATTTGCCTAAAGTGATGATGTATATTTTGCTCGTGATTATATTTGTTCTACATTATGTATTATGTAAGTATAGTAATAATTTGTAAGATAATATTTTTGTATTTGAACGAATCTCTGTCTATTATCATCATACTTATATTCTGCCCCTACATAAGTTTTAGCGTCAAATCTGAATCAAACGGTGTCTACGTAAAATAGAAAGCATCTATTTTCTGAAGGTATCCATTACATTTAACAACATTGCTCCTCTGAATGACCGTGAAATGCGCTGTACCTAATGTTTAGTCTGTAAAAAAGGTCTGTTCATGGCTATAAAGCTAAAAGTTCTTCGCTTCATGTGGTATAAATCGAAGCCCAAGTAAATATTGGAAGACCGATTTTCGGCTGAATACACCGAATAATCCCATTGTATGGGATTCGGTTCTTCGTTTGTTTTACACGATGGACCGTCTAATCTATTTGGCTCGATAGACCATTTGGTCCGTATTTTCAGGGATCGTAACTTAGGAGCCTTATTTGGGTTTGAAGTATAATTTATTGTCTTCAATTCCATCTGCAAAGAAGGAAAGGTTAAGCAATAAATCGGACGCAGCTGTGTTACGGACATAAGTACGGAATTAGGTAACAAAGGAGCCGATTTGTGAACGTTTCTCAGCGATTTGTTATGGCTACAAAAATTCGGATATTGCGCTGTGTTTACCATTGGATTCCAGTTTGGTCTTGATTTATACCGATTGGGCCAATTCCTTTATTGTTTACGGAAAAAGTTTACAAATTTTCAGGTACATATTGGTTTTAACTTTCCTGAAATTAAGCTACGTTACCACTAGAGGTTTATTAATTACTGTATTAAGTTCGCTTTTTCAAATGTAGTAATTAATTTACAATATTATTATGGCAAAGTGGACTTTACAAATGTGCAAGTGTGTGTTTGTTAGTGTTTTATAAGTTTTGTGTGGTGAAGTGTGGTGGTGGTGTGTACCAATTGCTTGCTTGCTTTTTTTTTCTAGTAGTGGAAAGACGGGTGTTGCATTGTATACTGCACGTTGTACCACAGTTATTTGCTGTTTTGGCGAATTATAGCGAATTAACCCTTGTGTATATTTTTTTTAACATTCATTTCTGTCTTTTTTAATAATATATTCCTAAAACTTTACGGGCCATGAAATGCATGAAACCTACTATTTTTATTGTGACTGGTTTCGTATTCATGATTTAGGACGGCCAAGATATTTTCTATGTTATGTGTAATGTGGTAATACAAATTCATACCGGCAGTTAAACTGTAAAACATATTTGTAGACTACTACGTAATTGTTGTTTAGGGAAACATTTCGTACTGGAATTAGACATAAAACTGGATTCAGACATTATCTTAAATCATACAGACGATGCCTTAGAGATAATAACATTTTTCCGTTTAGTCTATAAAATACTTTCTTTTCAAAATTCGTAAAACTAATTCTTTTACTAAAAGTTGAGATTTTTATCCAGTATAAAGGATCTAAGGATACATTTTAGGAAGGAAGGAAGGTCTAAGGATACATAACTGGCTCAAAAAAGCGTAAATGTTTTCAAAAGTTGTAAAAAACACGGTAGGTTTTGCGGAAATATACCATTTAAAAAATAATGACTGTCAAAGTTTTAGCTACTAGGTATAACTTCTAAATGCCTAAATAAATTTAAATGTATGAGGCATCCTTAGAATTGCAATCATCGCAATTGAAATGGCTAATTTTATTTGAGAAAAAAAAATGGTAGTGCAGTCGTGTTTTTAATATTACGAGTACCAGCCTACTTTTTTTTACTAAGTAAGCTAACGGACGGGGTTTGAACCGTAAACATTTTTGTGCTTAGTTTAGCTATTGAGGTTTCCTAAGTTTTCTAACTGCATTTTAAATCACAAAATATACTTTCACTGCAAAGTAGTCTAATGTAGAGACTGGAAATGTAATTTTACATACAGATCATTGAAATTTCATATTCCGAGCAGCAGCGCACTCCCGCGGTATAATGTTAAGCGATAGCTGTGCCCATAATTTCGGGGTGACCAGTTTAGTGTTCATAGCTCCAAATATATTAGCTGTTTTCTAACTTAAATGGCCATCGGAATTCATGTTGGTAGTTACGCTGCAGGAATATTCTGTGAACTTTATAATCGTTGTTTGGGGAAACATTTTATGCTAGATCTAGAGACAAAAGAGTCTTTATATTTTGTAACTAGCTTAGTATGCCCGCGAATTTGCCTGCGTGGACTTCACGCATTCATAAACCAACTTGGGTCAACGTTTCATAAACAAGTGTAAATTAAAAATTTATAACACCCCCGACAAGTGAAGGTTACAGTAACTAGAAAAGAGCTGATAACTTTCAAACGGCTGAACCGATTTTCTTGGATTATAGCTAAGAACACTCTCGAACAAGCCACCTTTCTATCAAAAAAAAACCTAAATTAAAATAGGTTCATTAGTTTAGGAGCTACGATGCCACAGGCAGATACACAGATACACACGTCAAACTTATAACACCCCTCTTTTTGGATCGGGGATTAATAAATACTTACATTGTTACATTTTTCCGATAAAACCTCACACTTCACCTCACCACTGCCTAAAACCATAAGTACGAAGTAGGAACTATAGTACCTAGTAATATGTACCTACGCTTGATGTAGGTGGATTTACAATTGACCTATTTTTACTCCGCACTCGCAGCCTAAGTTGGCTTTGTGAAAGAATCAGTGCTCTTGCATAAATTGCCTAACATTTGCCTTTATATTACTTTTGCATTTTCAAATGTCAAGATTATTATACTTTCAAATATTCCTCGTAACATAATTACTGTGTATTATTAAACGTATTTTTAAACTTAAAAACCGGCCAAGTGCGAGTCGGATTCGCGCACCGAGAGTTTCATACCTTAAGGACGATCCTTTATGATGCATGTAGGTTTTATCACGTATTTGCTTAAATTATATCCAGCTGCAAATAAAGTTTATAGTTGCTTTCCATGTGATTAACTGCCTACTGTACAGTTTTAGGAATTTTCCCTGTACTAAGTGCTATAAGACATTGATTCTTGAATTTCATGGTTCTACGTCAACGGGAAGTACGTACAATGTACATAGTTCTGAATCTCTCATGACTGTCAAAATAGGCGGCATATAATATAGATATGCCGCTTTTGATCGCGTTGACTTAGAAGTTTGATGGCCAATCCCTTCTCTTTCTGAGAAGAATCCTGTGCTCTAGTCAGCCGGCAATGAATTGAAGATAATGGTTATTATCTTGTGGGTGACTCAAAGCTCAGCCGGTTGCTTCTACTCACCTTATCATTATAGAAGGAAAGAAGCTAAATTGACAACGTTCATTATCATCGGATATCGCAATCTAAAAATGTTCTTTACTTTTGTTCTTACGTTTCCTATTAATCTCTTAATTTATCGGCTCGTGCCTCAAGAAATTAGATTTCCTCCGGGATACCGACTCTCGTAATGAGAAGATTGGTCTGAATCGGTAATTCATAATTGGCTCAGTCCGAACTTGAGCCGTGTTATAATGAAATTATGGTATTACATTTTCTTAGGAAACGCCTGTTTGTTTACGGAAGTGAATGATTTTTCCTACAAATAAGCTTATAATATATAACAAAGACCCAAGTGTAACTTTACTAAAAACGACACACCGAGTTATCCACGATTTGGTTTTATCAGAATTATCACACTCTGCGAAGGTATGGAAATACCTAATCATAACCTTTGCCCATCCATTCCTATTAAATGTCAGAAACAGGAACGAAAAATCATGTCTTACTAAATTACTAGGTAGGTACCTATAAAAAGTTACACGAAGGATATAGGTAGTTAAAGACACAAAATCTAACAAAATATTATTCGAGATGGTTATATTATTTATGAATTTAGCCACTAGCTAACCGTCTCGGATTCGCTCGGGTGGAAAATCTATAAAACCTTTCCTAATGAGGTCTGCGGTAGGTATAGAGAAAACCTACATGCAAAATATAAATGTTCTAAAATGTTTTAAATTATGCCACCCATTTTTATAAACGCTAAGTCACCCCTTTCTTTATCCTAGGCACCCTAACCGCATAAAGAAGGTTACCCTGTCCCTTTCCAATATTATTGAGTTATAAAGGAGAAATCACGGGCTCCCTATCAATTTCTCCCGTTATGAGATCGTCAATATGGGGCATTCGCTTAATGCGTCCAAACGACTTGTTTACTACGACAACTTTTATTTTTATATGTCAAACGTTATTGGGCAAGTCAATCAATGGAAAACTTCTCCGACTTTATTGTGGTCGTTCCATCAAATCTGTTGTTGTAAGTAATTGCTTACAAATAATACTCAACTGATACCAATCGTCGTATACAACTTATTTATTTTGTTTTCAACCTAAATGGTTCTTGTCCTGAATTCTTTTGCTTAATTTGTATTTATATTTATACATATTTTTGTATAAAAAACCGGCCAAGTATGAAAAAAATTTCTCCCTATAATTTGTATGAAATTACGTAATAGGCTATATACTGACTTCTTTCCGCGGATAGAGTAATGCCCGTCACTATAATTATGTGGTCTCACAGTGCGCTCGAACGCACAGTGTAGGCTCCACCAATCAGATAACAGTGTCACGTCAATTTACAATGATCTGATTGGTGGAACCTACACTATGCGTTCGAGCGCACTGTGAGACCTCATAGTAATTATTGAGAATACGGGCATAAGTATAGTATGGCGATGGTATTCCAAAATTTCAAAAGATACAGAAACCCTCAGAAAGCTTAGCAAGTTTAGTTTCACTTGTGTCCGAAAAGCTTATCCGTGTCATGAAACGGCTTCAGCGACTCATCCTGTTGTCACTATCTAACTCAAGCCGCGCATGATGTTTTAACAAAGTTAGTTGTTCCGAGTTTACGAATACAGACACTATTAATATATTTATACTAGCTGATACAAGCAACTTCGTTAGTATGGATAGCTTTTTAGAATTCCGTAGCTCCAGAGAATAAAAGTAACCCTTATAGGATCACTTTAATGTCTGCCGTGTCTGTCAAGACCTTGACGGAAATCAGAATCTATACGGTAGGTACTTCCCGTTGACCTGGGATCATGAAAGGTAGGTGTTAAGTCTTATAGCACAAGTAAAGGAATGAATCCGAAAACTGTATTTTTGGTTACAGCACCAAAAATTAAAAAGTGTTCTCCCGTGTACGATGGCAAGAAACCCTTCGTGTACGAGTCCAACTCGCACTTGGCCGGTTTTTTAAATCCCGTAGGAGTTTATCAAAAAAGGGTGGTAAAGAAGAATCACTCTGCCTACGGTATTTCTTAGGTGACATATCCAAGTAAGCCTGGTCTGGTGGGGGTCTACGTTATAGACAGAATATAAAATCCTCATAAGCTTTATTGCCTGCATCTCAAAAGGAACCTTACTTTGTAGAGTTTATAGTTCCTGTTATTCGTGATTAGTCAGCGAGTAAAAACAAGACTGCCGTTAAAAAAAAATTTGGACTTGGCAACGGCCAAGTTCAGTGAAACACAGGCCAAGTTAAAATAACTTGCGTCGCTATCTACGCCACTTGATCTTACTGTATGAGTATCGCGTCGCACGATCTCGCCGGCCCCTCCACTATCTTAGCCGATATTTCTAGAGTGCTCTGGACAGAAATAAAATGGTTTTTATTTCTAAAATATAGCTCCATTTTTGGAAGTAAAATCTGTACACTTATTTACCTACTCGAATTAAGATTACTAAAAGTTCAAATAAAAGAGATCCTATTTCATTTGCTTTGCCGATAAATTAAATATTATGTATCATAATTATCACATCGCCGCCACACTACTGAGAAAATTCCTCCTTCCGGAATGAGAAGATTTCAGCATTGACCTTGTTATGACCTCAAGTCAAATAGATAAAGCTTAAAGGTAAACTCTTAGAAGGAATCTATACTAATAAATAAAATTGGAGTGTCTGTCTGTAATTTCGAAATAACTACCGCATATTAAGGTCATATGGTTATTTGAACGATACTATAACTGAATCACACGTTTTTAAAATTTTTGTCTGTCTGTCTGTCTGTCTGTCTGTCTGTCTGTCTGTTTGAAAAGGCTAATCTTGGGAACGGCTGAACCGATTTTGACGGGATTTTCACAGACAAGTAGAGAATTGACCAGGGAGTAACATAGGCTACTTTTTTAACCGACTATCAAAAAGGGAGTTGTGTTTTTCTACCTATGTACACCGAAATCTCCGAGATTTCTGAACCGATTTGCGTCATTTCTTTTTTAATCGATAGAGGAACTTTGCAACATTGTTTCATAACAAATTTGGAGTCCAACTCCTCGATCCTGATGCTGCAGGGGATCTGACCAATCCACGCGGGCGAAGCTGCGGGCATCAGCTAGTGTTAAAATAAAACACTCGTTCCTCATGAGGTTTCTTTTTCGTTAAGGTTTTGGTATTCGATGTCTGTACGATATTAAAGCATATTAATGAAAAAACTGCCTCTCCAGTGAAACTAAAGTCTGTAATTACTTTTGTTCTGAATGCAGCTTCTCAGATATTTTTATTGAAATACTTTTGAAATTTAACTTTTGTCTTCTAGCAAATTCGCCTCAGCTTTGCTTTTTTATAATTACTAGCTGATGGTTGTGATTTAATAAAATAACAGAAATACCAAAAAAATAAAACAACAGGAACAACAAAAGATAATAGAAACACCAAAAAATTAAATTTAACAGGAACATGATATTATGAAACTACATAGTTATTACATTTTACGAGCACGCGTGGTTCATGCTTGTTTAAGTGGTATATCAAATAAATTTTCTTAATGAAACTTGGCTTGGACCCACTGACGTGTGCCTTGATAAGTAAAGAAAAGGTAAATCTGTGAGTTTGCGAGCACTTGCTCGCGACTGATTGGTCCAACAGGTACGCACACTTACGCAATGTGCTTGTATACGACGTAACTACAAGCAAAATTCACGTGCACTCGTAAATTGCAAGTCAATATCGCAATAAATAAACAATAAACCAATCACAGTTTAAATTAGATTTCATTTTAAACTAGCACCGCTATTAATTCTCCTATTAAGTAAACTTCGGGGAAAATAATTGAAAAAAGTAGGTATAAACAGCCATTAAAATCTCAAAGGGTCGAGATTGGAATAGACGAACAAATGGGCCCGGTTAATCAGAGGCCGGCACTCATTTATCAGATCTTTCGCAAATTTGAAGCAATCAATCTAACGGGATTCTGAAGGGGAATGCATAGCGTTTAAAATTTTATACAACCCAGGTTTCTTTCCTTTGAAGATGAATACCTATATAATTATTTTGAGGTTCAACTGTCATCCGGAATGTAGGCTTACTGTGCCGATTTCGTCAAAATTGGTCAAACTAGGTACATGGCGACGGACCAAGGCTAAGTAGGTACTTTTATCTCGGAGAAAAAAAAAAAACCGGCCAAGTGCGAGTCAGACTCACGCACTGAGGGTTCCGTACTCGGGTATTTTTTCCAACATTTTGCACGATAAATCAAAAACTATTATGCATAAAAATCTGTTTAAAGAATGTACAGATAAAGCCCTTTCATATGATACGCCTAAAATGACTAAATGTAATACGCATGGCTACGCGGAGTCATTCACTATAAAAGCAGCCTCGCTGTGGAATGCACTTCCGGTCGAAATAAGACGATCCAAATCACTGGCAATCTTTAAAAATCGTGTCAAGAAACACTATCTATCACTATAAATCTTTAGTTTCTGTCATAGTATATTATGTACACGACGCTATTTATTTAACTATGTACTATTTATTTAATTATATTAACAGATTTAATGTTTTATATATATTTATATATATATATATATATATTTAGATATTTATTGTATAGTATGTACCTATTAGAGTGTATGTTTATGTACCTATACCTAATTGTATAATATATAGCTGCACGACGACTCCTCGTCTTATAGTTCTGTAGTTTCGAACATACGGGTTACCTGGGAGAGATCACTTTAGTGATAAGGTCGCCCTTTGCATTTCTAAAATTGTATCATTTATTATCTTTGTATTTTTTGTGCAATAAAGCTGTTTAAATAAATAAATAAAATAAATACGCCATTTGGTATAATTATTTTACTTTGAAAATTGAAACATTTTTTTTAATGATGTGACGACAAATTCGCGGTTTTCAGATTTATTCCTGTACCTACTTGTGCTAAAAGACCTGTCTACCTGCCAAACTTCATGATTCCAGGTCAACGGGAAGTAGCCTATAGGTTTCTTGACAGACACGACGGATAGACGGACGGACAGACAGACAGACAACAAAGTAATCCTATAAGGGTCCCGTTTTTCCTTTTGAGGTACGGAACCCTAAAACCCACGGGATTTTTCAAAACGTAAATCCACACGGACGAAGTCACAGGCATCGTCTTGTAAATTTATACTAATATTGCCAGATGACAGTAAATTATTATGTAAATAGAACTTACGATCTAGCTATGGAAGCGCCCAGGGTGTGCATTTGGCATGTTTGCTGCATACGATCCTTGTTAACATATTGATTGGATTGTCACGACATCCCATGTATTTACGTCTGTCTGTTGTCAATTTATATGTATCTGTCACTGAATATCCAAAGTGGGTCTAATATCCAGCTGAAAAGAAATTCGTGCTCTATGCCAGTAAGTACTGAAGCATTAAAGAATGTTGATACTTACCTACCTATAAAAATGTTCCGTTCTTTCGTTTCTCCCCCGACCCAAAAAGAGAGGTGTTATAAGTTTAACGTGTGTATCTGTCTGTGGTATCGTAGCGCCTAAACGAATGAATCGATTTTAATTTAGTTTTTTTTGTTTGAAAGGTGGCTTGATCGAGAGTGTTCTTAGCTATCATCCAAGAAAATCGGTTCAGCCGTTTGAAAGTTATCAGCTTTTTTCTAGTTACTGTAACCTTCACTTGTCGGGGGTGTTATAAATTTTTAATTTACACTTGTTTATAAACTGTATTATCACATTAGGATTTCTGCAACATCATCACAATCATCTTAGACGTCCACGGCTGGACATAACTCTCTTCCATAGGGACTTCCACATACCACGATCTGAGCTGCCTGAATCCAGCGGCTCCCTGCACGATTCTGTCATTAAAAGTGGTCTTTCTCTTTCTTCTCCCTGGGCTTCCGCACTTAAATGTTTCCATCTGTTGTGTGTGCGTTGCCCTTCCCCGCGGAAGTCTTCACTGCAGCCATTCAAGCTCCAGAAGCCAAGTAGACCACCTAGGTTGCCGAGGATTTCATGTAGCGAGGTTGGGGATCCCAAGTGGCGCTCTCGTTGTTCTGCCACGCATACGCATTGCAACGCATTAAGTGCATTAGCCAATGGAGAATTCAAAAAAAAAATTATAGGATTGCGGCTTCGTTCTAATAACGCTGTTCAAAATATTGCTTCCAATTTCTTCTTTTCGCGACCAGAATGAACTTAGAACAAACACAAAAGCTAGTAGTCATGCTAATGATGATGAAATCCTTTTATTCCTTCATGGAACTTAGGGCGGCAACAGTGTTGTTTTCCAAATCTCCCTATCTTTGGCTCTACCTTCCACGAGAGTCTCACTCTTAAGGTTTACTTCATTGGACCTTCTTCAGGCGTTGGTTAGTCGATCAAGTCTCCTTCGACCGGCAGACTGCCATATGAGTTTCCTTTCTCTCTTTGCAAAATATTTTCACAGCTATTTTCTTATATACAGAAAGTTGATGTCATTTATTTCATAAGTCTTCATATCTGATTGTGTTATGCCAGAAAATGTAGTTATGCCTATAAGCTATTATCCCAACATATTACTCGGCCTCTCGTAATAAGCATAAAACACCTTAAGGTTTCCTACGAAGCCTCACAAAAGTAGTAGGACGTGCCAAGAAACCTAATACCGACTTTGGTTCAATAAACTGATACCTAGGCAATATCCCGATATTTGAACTTTTACATGGATTATAACTTGGTTACGTACCACAACCAGACGTCCTACTGCAGTAACTTAAAATAAAAATACTCGACCATGAATTGTGGTCACGACGGAACCACGACTCATGCAACTGAGTTGAAAAAATACTTAAAATTGTTTAACCGTCCTTATAACTACTATAATATATTACTAAAATTTACTGATTTACGAAAGTGTATTTGTCATGATAATTTACTGTGAGAAGATACTCTTATACGTCTAATTCGTACCTACTTGCAAGGTTTTTAACCCCCGACCCAAAAAGAGGGGTCTTATAAGTTTGGCGTGTGTATCTGTGTATTTGTCTGTGGATCGTAGCTCCTAAACGAATGAACCGATTTAATTTAGGTTTGTGTCGGAGGTTTTTTTTAAATTTTGAGTTATTGTTGTTGCTTTTATTTTTTACACATCCTCTGTCTAAAATTTAAAGACAGCAAGAATATTAAAAGCTATACTTAGTACTATTTTTTAAATAATATAGGCCCGCATTTATCTGTGTATTACCTAACTTATAGGTAATTTTTTGTGGATTTCAATGTAGTTTTCACAAAAATAAACATAAAATACGAAACTTATACACATAAATAGTTTTTAAATAGGTTCAACGGTGAGCAGTTGAGTCAGCTAGCCTTATCTTTATATATAAAAATATATAAGAGGAATAACTGACTGACTGATATATCAACGTGTAGCTCAAACTACCTACCACACCATAACATAGGTTTTATTTATAAAGAAGACCCTACTACGAATGAATTTTCAAAAATAATAGACGAGTGAAGCCGGTTCTTTGCACTAATTAAAATAAAAAGGATATTCAAGCAACAAGGACAAGTAGGTACGTTATCATTATGATAACCACCAGATTTTTCGAAATGTTCAAAAAAATACAACATGATGAAAAAGCTACGGGCTAGGGCTATCGTAATGGGTCAGTTTAATTAAATTTGAAGGTTCATCATTGTCCCGTGTTTTATGGTCCATGAGATCACAAAAGGTTGTGTGTACAACAAGTATTAAATAAATGAATGTATTAGACCCTTTTTGTCCTTTACACAAGTGCTTGATCTTCACTATAGTAATAAAAGGAGAATAGAATAGATCGTATACCTACTCGTACATTTTCCTTGCAGATTATAATCAAATTATTATTTACTAGAGGATGCCCGCCACTTCGTCCGCTCGGATTTAGGTTTTTAAAGTTCCCGTAGGAATTGTTTGATTTTCCGGGATAAAGAGTTGCCTATGTCAATTACAGATACGCAAGCTACCTCGGTACCCATACAAATAGGTTAAACGGATGGGTTTTTGGGAATCCCGTGGGAATTCTTTGATTTTCCGGGATAAAAAATAGCCTATTTCCGTCCCCGGGATATAAGCTAACTCTATACTAAATTTCGTCAGAATCGGTTAAACTGTTGGGCCGTGAAAAGGTAGCAGACATACAGACACACTTTCGCATTTATAATATTAGTATGGATGGATTCCTATAGTTATTGCTCACGACTGTATTTGCATGATATTTTAGCTATAGCCTATAGCACTGGAGGATAATATTATAGCTACCTATCAGAAGCCTATCAGTGAAAGATTTTTCAGATTCGCTTCTGTTTCGGTGTCTGTGTAGTTTCGGAAATTACCCCCGTAAAAAAATTCACAAACTAACTTATTAATTATTATTATGTATCAAGTATAATAAGAGGTATCTAGATTGGACCCTATAGTGAAAATGTATTTAACAAATACAATGCATATAAAAGTTAAAACAAAAAAAATGGATTCTGATGCTGTAACTACGAGTATAAAATAAATCCTCCAAAAATTGCGAGCTTACAATACACAAAAACCTGTTGAAATGCGTTTATTGCTTCAGTTCAAAATTAAAATTCATGAATAGTATAATTTTAGAACAAAAAGTTAATACTTTGTAATAACTATTTTATCTTTATATCCAAAAATGATCCCCGGGCCATGCCTAACAGGTAACAAGCTCATATACCTAATTCTAAATCCTTCGCGATGGTCAGATAAAACCACAAAATAAAACTATTATAAAACCATGGTCTTACCATGATCCCCCAACAAGCTGCACCGGCTAGCCACCAAAACTTCGGTAAATCTCACACAGCGATCCAGACTTTTAGAAACACTAATCTACTTACGTTTCCTGAGTCAAAGTCATTTTTAACTCCTGACCCAAAAAGAGAGGTGTTATAAGTTTGACGTGTGTATCTGTGTATCTATCTGTGGCATCGTAGCTCCTAAACTAATGAACCGAGTTTAATTTAGTTTTCCTTTTTGTTTGTTTGAAAGGTGGCTTGATCGAGAGTGTTCTTAGCTATAATCCAAGAAAATTGGTTCAGCTATTTGAAAGTTATCAGCTCTTTTCTAATTACTGTAACATTCACTTGTCGGGGGTGTTATAAATTTTTAATTTGCACTTGTTAACCTAATGCTAAGCAAAGCTGCTTACACAAAGTTGCTTATTATGTACGAGTAAAATATCGCGTAACGGAATAGCATCAAGATACATAAAATGTACGCAATCCAATTACAAAAAATATATAATAAAAGCGTATCAGCAGGATGCCGTATAAAAGTTTGGATAAATTGTGCATTGTCGCTGGGCAATTTTGGTTAAAAAATACACTCGAAAATTGCTATTGTGTTACGAAGATACTGGCAATTATTTTACGGTATTCAATAACGAATGTTTATTGCGGTAGGTAATATTTTGTTGGTCCTGTTTTTATTGTGATGGTTTTTTTCATATCTGCTATATTAAAATATTTGCAGTAATTAGATTTGATAAATTAAATAGCTTGTGTGGCTTAATTGTAAAAGCCCACATCATTCGATTGGGACTGTTAAACAATGTTGATCCAAATCGGTTACTAGGTGGCTTTAGAGGTCCGAATTTGGCATTTTGCCGTCGCTCAGTCCGGGTCATTATCACTTGCATCTGTTAATAACCTTGAATAACTTTAAAACCCAAAGTCGAAATCTCATTCTTTTAGCTGAGTTTTATATGCGGAAGGATCCTGGATCTGTGAACCTATTGTGGCGATTATTATGCAAAGAAAACTCTAACCTTTATGTAATTAATTAAAAGTGATGAGTGACAAATACGACGCAGGGGAAGAGAGAGAGACAGAACGAGAGAAGAAATCTTGGGTTTTGCGGAATTACATTGTGCGATGTCATGTGTGATCAAGTTGAAAAAGATGGAAAGCTTTGTCAGTAAAGCAATGAACCACCGACGCCGAGAAAAAAAATCTCTTTTAAACCCGCATTTGTAAAGAAAACCCTTCACAAAACTTTATGAATGACAGTGAAAAAGATGTGCCACCATTTAAAAGATATATAAGATCATTCCCACACAACACATTAACCGCCGCACAATACCTTTTATAAAATACCTGTGAGCAACAAAACATTATTCTTAAGAGAAAATGATTCGTGAAATTTTTCTTCCATTTTACCCGCAGCCGGGTATAAATCTTGCCCGTATTAGCCGTGGAGAACTGATGCCGGTATTGTGATCACATTTTTATCCGACTTTTTAAAGAAAAAGGGTCATATTTCGAGAAAATTACTTTTTTGGGACATATTTTGTATTTATTTTAACTTTAAGTTTTACGCTCAATAAGTTGCAAATCTGAAGTGACAATATGGACGGCCACATAACTAGGTAATTCTTGCGGGCATTTTTAAACACAATAAATGTACCTACTCGATTTCAGATGTATAGAAGAATATCGTCGTTTGACATTTCCATATAATAATTAAGGTCTTTGCACATTACACTGACTCGACGCTAACTCGATTCCGACTCCAAAGGCATGGAAATTAGAGCTTTATATGTGCTCCTTGTGTTAGAATTTTCAATATTTAACTAAGTAATTGAAAGAAGTGTACGACGCGTAGGCCAAGCGTGGTCCACGCGACGTATACCTACTTTATTTGTACACACTTCAACGTTGACAACTCAACCGGAAGGAACACTATGATATAAAGCTCACATTTCCACTTTACGAGTCGAGTTGGTGTCAAGTTTGTGTAATGTGCGAAGACATTTACGCACAGTTAACTTACACTCAACGCCTAGTAGTCTTGCCAGGCTTTACAACTTTTTTAGAATAGTAAGCAGACCTTGATTAAAAAACCATGGCCACGCTAAGAAAAACAAGTGGTTAAGCACCCAGTAGCTTCAAGGCGACAAATGCGTGGGTGTTGTTAAACTCGCCCACTTATAGAATTTGACAAGATTAGCGATAAATATATATTACTATTTTCCTAAGTTTAATCACGTCGATAGGAGTGAAATACCAGCTAAACTATTATTATCAACCAATGAACTGAAAATTTCAATAAACATTGATCTTAACATCATACTATATTTTCTATCGGCAGTTAAAATTGCGATTGGGACATTTTATTGATCGTGCGTCATTAATTATTTCAAAATCCTATTAGGTGTCAAGTATTTAAAAAAATTAACTTTATAAGTATTTTCAAAACCTACATTCCAGATATTAGAGGCATATTATACATATAGTCTATCTAAATTTTATATAGGAATATTTTTGGCTCACGTACGTCGAACAAAAAATAAATCTATCAAGTTCAATATAGCTCAAGCCGTGTGGAAGGACAAACAGACAGTTCTCGGTTCGTTAGACCATCTATTTATAAAAGACTCAACTTAAGCCTACGTATTTAGTAAAGAAACTTATTTACTCGATCTCAATTTACTCGCAACTTCATCCTACACAGCGATTTCTAGTTTTAAAGGTTTAGGTGTTTTTTGTTTATTGGAAGTAAGTAAATTAAAACAAAGTTTTTTAACCAAAAGTTATAAGCCTACTAGATGTGACCATTAATTTCGTGTAAATATAATAACCAAAGTCAAAGTCGAAAGTCAAAATCATTTATTCAAAGTAGTACTCCTTTTGATGGTCAAAATTGTTAAACTTGTACGATATAGTGGTGATAATAATTAATTGCGTTACTTAAAACTAAAGCTACGAGGGTTCCAAACGCGCCCAAGACTGAGAAGAGCCCACAACAAACTCAGCCGGGTACTGACCTGTCTGCCTAACCCCTTCAACCGATTTGTATGTTTAGTACAGAGTTAGCTAACATCCTTGGGAAGGAGATAGGTTAATTTTTATCCCGAAAAATCAAAGAGTTCCCACAGGAATTAAACTAAACCCACGAGGACGAATCGTGGGGATCGTTTATTTGGTACGTAAGCTAACTTGCATCCCGACTGACAGATGCAAACCTAACCGACAAAATGAATTTCATCCCGGAATATCAAGGAATTCTTCAAAAAACTTACGTAGGCACCATCTAGCATGTTATAAAACAGAAAGATATAATAAAATAGTTAAGTCAAAATAATTATAATTATTTTATTCATAAAAACTTACCCACTAGTTAATGAATCTCTTTCAAAATATATCCCAATGCGATTTCACAACTCGCGGAAAATCGAATGGCATCCAATAAAATACAGTTAAATTGAAAGCAACCAGCTTTCTCGGAGGAAAAATAAAATTGCATAAAATCATTCAAATAAATTCTCTTCTCAACAAAGAGAACAACTTTGTCACAAACTCTTTTGCCGTTATGAATAAGAACCGCTGCATTATCGAAATTTGATTTCTTTCTTTCTTTTCAAACTAACAAGAAAATATGCATGGCTTCTGAATATTAATATCTGGACAAAGTATTTGATAGCAAAGCGGAAAATAATCCACTCGACCATATAAAATACTAACTTTTATCCACGTTTTTGTCCATGGTACAAGGATAAAGTAGCTGTCTAATGGTGAAAGAAATATTTATTTACTAGCTGACGCCCGCGACTTCGTCCGCGTGGATTTAGGTTAATTGGAATCCCGTTGAAACTATTTAATTTTCCGGGATAAAAAGTAGCCTATGTGCTAATCCAGGATATTATCTATCTCCATTCCAAACAGCCAAATCCGTCCAATAGTTTTTGCGTGAAGGAGTAGGTAACAAACGTACACACAGACACACACACTTACACACAAACTTTCGCCTTTATAATATTAATGTGATCCCATACATAAAAATTTAGATATGAATATACACGTACGTATATACGACATATTTACGTATGAAGTTACGTTAAAACAAAGAAACATACATACAAACATAAATACATGAAACCTGAAAACAATACACTACTTTTTTGGGCAAAGTCGAGTAAATATATAAAATAATATAATATAAAATATTAAAATAATATAATATAAAATATTAAAATAATATAAAATAATAATAAAATAAAAGGAAATAAGTAAAGCAGTAAAGGATATTAATTCATTTCGCTCAATCATTACATTGAATGATGAAGAATATTTCTCGTAACAATACAAATTGGACGCTCTACATTTGCAAGCATTCCAAATATCTCTGTATATTTATTGCTTACTCCCCTAAAAAGAGGGGCGTATAGTAACGGATACGATTCTGGCTCAGTCTGTAAGAAAATAAAAGGGTGCTTTTGTTTGATTGTCTTTTTATCGAACTGGTTTTAAGGAACCCACTTATTTATCCTCTTCATTTCACTTTTATTCTCTAATTTAAGTTCGGAATGATTGGTCAATAGGTGTTTGAAAAATACACCATTTTTTATTCTAAATTACTGATGTTTTATTACATAAATTGAGGGGCGTAATGAAGACCGTAGTTTAATTGCGATTAGATGAGTAAGCGACTTTTACCCAAGTCGGTAAAGATTAAACGAATTTGGAGGTCAGAATTTGGTCTTTTTGTTTCCTCCATACCTCTAGTTATAATCACTAACATCCAATAATAGTAATAATCGTTAAGCCTAAGAGCCACCCACATTATCACTCATGGCGACACTGTGCGACGGAATATCACACTAAATGCGCGCGTACATGTTTACGATTTGTATATAGTACAAGGAATCTGATGTACCTACCTTCGTAAGAATACGAGAGCGCGTAACTTTTGCAGTGCAATTCCTACGAATGCTCGATAGTGTAAACTCTTTAACAAACTCACAAGTAACAGCAACTTTTACAAGCATTATTGTACCGTCGCGTCGCGCCTTGTATGTATTCAAGGCTGAATTATAATTTGAAATGATACAATGATAACCCACTGCTTAAGACGTTGGGTCCAATTCACCTGCTATGTTCGTTTTAAGCAATTGGATATCACTTGTTTTAACAGTGAAGAAAAAAATCGTGAGGAAATCTGCACATTTGAGCATTCTCCATAGTTTTTTCAAAGGAGTGTAAAGTCTTACAGTTTTGTGGACCTTAGCCTAAACTTTCTCTATCGAAAGGAAACCCGTGCTTAGTAGAGAGAGAGCAATAGGTTGAGATAATAATGATGATGACGATAAGTTATAATTAACGTTTGGCGTATTGGTTCATAAATTATAAACACGAGTATGACACTATCGGCAACATCTAAGTTCAAAACCGTTAGTTGTGACAGTAATTAATCATTCGGTGTTGATGAATACATCCATCCAGCCATATCAACTAACGTAGAGAATCTATCATACTCATTAACTTACAGTCTAATTATTCCAATCCGATCCAAGTTACTTTTGCTAACTTTGCGTGATTAATTTCGTAATGTTTATAAGTTCTGTTTGTAGCTACACAGTCATTAACAGCTATCAGTCTGCTTATTCCAATCTCATCTAAGTAACTTTTGACAACTTTGCATTATTAATTTCGCATTGATTATTTATTTATGAACGCGTTAGTTTTCGTTGATCGATTCATATTAATTAAATATCACTGATAATAGTAAATTAATCATTCGGTATTGAAGAATCCATCCATCCAGCTACAGTCATTAAATATCAGTGCGATTATACCAATCTCATCCAAGTAACTTTTGCTAACTTTTCGTAAAAGTAATTGCGTTATTAATTTCATAATAATTAGGAGTTGCTCGCTAGTTCCTAACTGCGAGTTCGTTTTAATTGACTTATTTCACATAATATTATGTATATATATCATTAAAGATACATCAGTTAAGGTATGTATAAAAGGAGAAACTAACTGACTGACTGACATATATCAACGAACAGCTCAATCGCTAGGTCTAATTTCAGAGTTCGTATAGATTTTATCTCTATAATGTAGATCCTCATTATGAAAAGAATTATAAATAGCAAAGCCGGTATGGGTCAGCTAGTCCTTTAATCTCTCGTCTCTTCGTCTTTTAATCATCAGTCTAAACTCGTCCCTTAATAATAATTATGGTGTAAGGGTATACGATAAAAGGTAAAAGGCCTTCCTAATTCCAATCTCCTACATAGAAAGGATATAATTGCTCATTAGTCATAACAAAAAGTAAACATGATAAAGTTGAAAACTAAAACCTTACTGCGATCGTATTAATCACATAGAAATATTAGAGTAAAATTGTTTGTCTGTCGTTTGGTGTATTTTAATGTTGTTGTGCTATTATACCTATGAATTGAGAATTTTCTCCTCTTTCATTTGTCACCCCACTCGATACAATAGCTAAGAAATATTTTTGGAGACCCCCACTTATTTTGATGTAACATCCGCTAGGTCAATTTTTTTCGTATAAAATATGTATAAGCTATGTCACCCGGGCCTTTACAACGAATCAGTTGACACCAGCTCATTCATCAAAATCGGCCCAGTAGTATAGGCGCTACGGTGAAACACACAGAATCTGGAGACAAACATACATACATAGACTGCTAAAATCATAACCCTTCCTTTTGGCTTTGCCGCAGTCGGGTAAAAAAATATAAATGTAATAATATCGCCTCAGACAAAGCTACTTTTTAGGGTTTCGTACCCAAACGGTATAGCACCGTTTGGGTTTGGGTTGGATTTGGGTTGGGTTTACGTTTGGGTTCCCTGTCTGACTGTCCATTTGTCCGTCTGTCTGTTTGTCTCTGGGGGCTGTATCTCATAGACCTGAATAGGTAGGGAGTTGAAAGTATGCCTTTTACATTACTTTTCTATAGCTGGTAAAACAAAAATAACAATTTCAAAATGCCTGCCATGTAAATTAAAAAAAAAAACGGACATATCTTGGAAAATCATATACGATGGTGCGGACCTCTTTGTATGCCAGTCCGACTCGCACTTGACCAGTAATTTATTATTCTTGACGTCAATACATGCCTGCCATCGATGATGCCTGCCAAATCGATGTACTATGTTCAGTGTCCATTTGATTATAGCTGACTAGCAACTCGCTCTGGCTTCTCACGGGTAGCTTATTGCATATTTCGTAGGGATCTCTAATTTTTTGAGAATAAAATATAGCCTACGTCACTCAGGAATAACGTAGCTTTCTAAGAATTTTTAAAATTGGTTCAGTAGTTCCAGAGATTACTTACTAACTACAAACAAACTTATAAACTTTACCTCTAGTATAGATGTGACCAAGAAAAACGTAGTTAAATTACAAGTAGTTAAAATACATTCATTTACTCTATTAGCTTTATCCATAGTACAGTCAAAGAAAAGCACTACTTTTGTTTGAAAGTATAATTTAAGTTCGCATTCAACACATTTTGCTAAGTGCATTAATGTGTAGCAAAGGCGTAGCACTAGGTGAACGTGCTACGCTTGCGTAGCGGCATTGCACTGTTCGTAGATGGGTACACCTCGAAATCCAACACTACTTTCGAAAATATTAGCAGACTATACTCTACAATTCTCTACTCTAGTTCACCTGATGGTAACTGTCCATACTTAACAAAACATTTTTTAACGCATGATAGTATAAGTTTCGAAAAAAATTCGTTTATATCCATTAGACCAAATACTTTTGAAAAAAAAATTGAACGCTTATTTCAACTGGTTACACATTGTTTCCAATATAGTATTTACCTACATCAGTCTATTTAAAAAATGAATAATTACTTTATTGGCGAAACATAAAAGTTAGTGCAGTTATCCATTTTATTTATGGCGAATCAGTAATTCATTGAGAAATAAGGCTTACTCAACTACTCAAAAGCATTTATTCAAAATAATTAAATACCATTACACATATTTTAATTTCCGATTGTTTAATTAATACTGTAATGACATAATGTTGATAAATTAATTACGTATAAATTAGAAGGACGATATTCATCGCGATCGAATTTTTATACCATTAGAGAAGTTAGTTGCTTTTGTTCCTATAACGTTTGAATTTTGAAATCTTAATTAATTACGAAAGCAAACGAGCTTACGGAAAAAAATATACTAGTAGGTTTATCGTTACCAACTTGTAAAAAAGTTGTATTAAGAACAGAATAAGTATACTTAATATTAATGTTATGTAAGAAACTTACCATTATCACATATTTTCCACAACCCACAAAACTCTCACAACACAAAAACCATCTCGATTTTACGAACACAACGACATAGCAATGAAAAGTACGAATTCGACGTATATTTTATTTCGCATCACAAAATTACAGGAAACACGTCCGCACGCCTCTACCGTTGCCGTCAAACTGAAGCAGTCGGCAAATTGTTTCAGCCTCTTCTCTTGCATACGCTCTTTGCAATAATGCGGCGCTTTTTTTTAATTGTTTGTTGAAGGTATTCGTGGAAAGAGGTCATGAAAGTCTGTGAGAGTCTGAACTGTACTTTTACATTTAGAGGCAACCCTAATAAAGACGCTTAGGCGTACGCTCGAATGAGGTCTAGGGTTGTAACTAAATTGTAGAGGCACGCGAGGAGTTTTTAAATGGTTTTACTTTTCTCTTGAACTTTTTAAAGCCGTGCGCATAATATATTAATTATTCTTTTAGACCCGTGTGCTTTTTTGTAATAAATATTTTACCATTAATAAAAACTTTTTGAATTTTACTTATAATATACTGAACTTGGACTTGGAGGTTTTGTTGAAAGCAATATTTTAGATTCAAGGTTTTTGTAGGAAGAAAAGTATTCCTTGTCATGTGTTAAAGAGATCCGTTCAGCTTTCAGTAACAGTTTACGAAATTTAATTGAAAAGTGAGGTCGCTTTGCAACCATTGATACTGGTGGTTTCGGGCTGCGATATGAAGTCTATTTTATATGATCGAGATAATAATGAAGCTCAATGGTTAAGAAGTGGACTTAAATTTGAAAGGTCAAAAAAAGGTCAAAGGTCAAAAAACAAAACTCTAAAAAAAGGCATTCTCAATCTTTGGGACTATTGTCGAACCTATTCCTTGCATGAGCTCAACACTTAGGCACAACGCACACCGGCAGAGCAGAGACCACTTCTTTCTTGATAACAACTCAAACTATACGATGCGTACTTTGAAATAGCGGTGGTCATGTGCGCCAAGCCCAGATGCAACGCCCGTCCTCCGTATTTTGTTTTCAGTAAGTATGTATCCAGTTTCAACGACATGTCAAAGTAAACAAAGCTGAGCTTATTAATGAATTATTATCAAGAATATTCAAATCTACTCTACTCCATCTTATAAGGGAAAAGGAAATACGTAAACTTGATAAAAGCAAAGTTCATGAAAGAATTTTTAAAGAGTTTTTGTGGTCATGAAAATATACAATTAGTATTTAAGTATTTTTTTAATAATAATTAATAAGCTTCAATACATTAGTCAACAGATTAGTGATACCTTACGTATTCTTAAGTTACATATAATAAAAATGCATATAAAATATAAATGTATCTGTCTGTAACCTTTACACCATCCATCCGCTTAAATGATTTTGACTAAACTTTGTATAGAGATAGTTTCTATCCTGGAGGTGAGCATAGCAATGTCTACGAAATTTTCAAAGGCCTAAATCCACGCGAATGAAGTCGCCGGTATTATCTAGTGCAATATATTTTAGACTACACGCAATACAAACAGAATGAATAAGCATAAAGGAAATTTATCATCTTGGGGTTGTGTTTCCGTAATCCGAGGAGTGCCCGCCTAAAAGCCGCAACACTTTGGCGTATCTGTATGGACATTTAAGATGAGGAATAAATGGGATGCCCTAATGACGCAAAAGGGTCAAAGTGGGATAGGAGTACATGAAAATAACACTTACAATAGCAATATTACATGATGACAGAATGTTATTTAGGACAGTTTTATGTTTTAAAATTACTAGCTTTCTCTCTCTCTTGTCGTTGTTTTCTTCATTACTCTGGATCATTATCCCGACTCTACCAATAGAACGTAATTCAGGATTTTTAATTCATAATAATTACTTAAAAGCTTCACCCCCCAACGAACTTTTTGCTGTGATTTGTGAGATAAAATTTAACGTGGCGCAACAAGTGACCAAAAGAAATGTAAGTAGTTATAAAAATGTCCGAAGTACTAACTTAATTTTTCGACCCTAAAGAATACACACACACACAACCATGCAGTAGGTAATTACCAGGGGCGTAACTATGTGTCGTTCTGTCAGGAAATACATGACTTGATGGAATTATTAATTCTTATATTAACTTGGCCTGAATATCATAGTGTCCTCGATTTCCCATGTGAAAATAAATACAAAAAATATATTATTATAATCTTTAATAATTAGGTAATTCTGTAAAATAAATTTAAGACAAAATTAAAACAAAAAAAAATATTCGATTAAATCTAAAATAAAATAATTTAATTAAATAATTGATAATTAAACATGAATAAATATTATTTAAATTCAATGTTTTGTGATCTTAAACAGTAGGTAGGTATCACTTAACGTATCGTTAATTAAAGTTAACAATACTCCACCCTTACAATCGAATTCAATTTCGATGCGCGTATAACGTGGGAGGAACAAAAACAACCAAGTACTAATTGCGTGCTGGGGCAATGGGGCTACAAATTGATCACATCGAAGTTGCAGAAGTGCTCTTAACTGGAGGGTGTATTGCAGATTAATAAAGCCATACCCTAATAGCTTCTTCGACAACATGCCGGAACTCCAAAGAACTCAGCCGCGGCCGAAATCTCCCATCAGACCTAAATTTCTTAACTGATCCTAATTGTGTATTAAGGCAATATTGCTAGAAATAGACCAAATTTAAGTTACAGAAATATTGTAAACCTGGAAGATGTACCTGTACAGATTTTTTATTATTAAAGCAATATTTTAATCGATTTTTAAGTATATGGCCTAGTGCCGAAACATAAAAGCACTAAGCCGTACTCGAAATCTCCCATCAGAAGACCTAAATTTCAAAACTGACCTTTAATTTCGAAAATTCTATTATTCTTTAACCCAAAAGTCTAATTTGAACTATAGACTTCACGTATAAGGCCAGTGTGCATGCAACTGTGGTCTATGTACAATGTTTACAATCTAAAACAGTTACTAAGGCTCACAATATACCCCTTTTGTTAATGGAACTCAATTTTGATGCTCGCTCTACGTGGGAGAAGCAAAAACATCCAAGTAATAATAATTGCCTATTGAAGCAATAGGGCCACAAATTGATCATGAAGTTTGACTGTTTGTTTATGGAAATACGAACATGGAAGGGATATGACAGTCTATGAAACATTTACACAAACAAAATTTTATATTATTACTTTATTATTACATTGTACCGAAACGTAAACCGTTTGGCGGTACATCTTTGCGGGAATATAACAGCTAAGACGCGGCCAAAGCCTCCCACTAAAGATATTTTTTTAATTTAACCTGCGTGGAATCAAGCCACATTCACACAATGTTTCCAAATAGTACTTAAATTGAATTATTTAAAATAAATAGTAGATCGTCCACTTTTCCAATAATCGAACTCAGTTTCGATGCACGTTCAACGCGAACGGAAAAAACATACAAATACTTAATACATGTAATACACTTAATATTTAATACATACAATAATTCCGTATTGAGGCAATGGAGCTATAAATTGATAAATAGTTTATTAAACCATTTATTTATTTTTGCGCTGAATTGCTCTAACCCTAAACCTAAAGGGGATGGCAGTTATTGTGGTATCTTCTTGACAGGCCGGAGTCTGTAGAGGCACGGATCTCGAGGCTGAGTCTACTTGCCTGGGCGTAGATATACAGAGGTTGGTCCTTACAGGTAGCTTTGGCTGCCTGGAATATTTGTTTCAGCCCTTCTCAAAATGAGCTGAAGCCGCGCCTGTTCAGCATCCGCCTTGAGACAGTCGAACCTAGTAGATCGGTCTCTCCGATTGTGTTTAGTTTCAAATCCAACTGGTGGGGTGCTTTATCCGATGGGTGGGGTGTCATGGCAGTTTATTAACCCCTGACCCAAAAAGAGGGGTATTATAAGTTTGACGTGTGTATCTGTGTATCTGTCTGTGGCATCGTAGCTCCTAAACGAATGGACCGATTTTAATTTAGTTATTTTTTTGTTTCAAAAGTGGCTTGATTGAGAATGTCCTTAGCTATAATCGAAGAAAATGGTTCAGCCGTTTGAAAGTTATCAGCTCTTTTCTAGTTTTCTTATAGAGGTTTTTGTGTCGGAGGTTTTATATTTTAAGTTATTAAACTTCTAGCGATCTCCACATACTGAAACTAGGTGACTCTGTTCGAAGAGTTCTAACGACGTCTCACATCCCAACATTCCTCTAAACTAACCCTGCTGGGAATCGGACCGTAATCCTCCCGGCTCTCACGATCGTGCCACAACACACAATATCACACTAATATTATAAAGGCGAAAGTTTGTGTGTGTGTGTGTGTGTTTGTTACTCCTTCACGCAAAAACCACTGGACGAATGTGGCTGAAACTCGGAATGGAGATAGATAATATCCTCAATTAGTACATAGGCTACTTTTTATCCCGGAAAATCAAAGAGTTCTCTCGGGATTTCAAAAAACCTAAATCCACGCGGACGAAGAAATCGCAGGCGTCAGCTAGTCATTCATATAATGTTTATTTAATCTTCAACAGTAGATACGTTTCGTTAATTAAAGTTAACGATATTCCATCCTTCCAATGGAACTCAATTTCGATACACGTTCAACGCAAGAGAAGCAAAAACATCCATACTAATTGCATATTGAGGCAATGGAGCTACAAATTGATCGCAATACCATAGATATATTATATTGTAACGTTTGTACCAATAAGTAGCGTGTAAAGCTCGTTGATGAGTAAGACCATCTTCTAAGATGGTATTGAATTAATTGATGGTAGGATCTTTTGTATGGATGGATGAATAGATGGTAGGATAGGTCACAGGAGAAATTATAACTTACACCTAACTTTTTCTTCTGTTCTAATGACTTCACAAGTTGGTATAAAAAAGAGTCTAATCCAGTTTTCGCTGGATAACTTCATTAAGATGGCTTTACACTAACTTTCTAAAGAGAGACATTGATGGATAGTATACAAACTGGGCAAAAGGTATTATTAGGATAATTACAAACGGGGCGGGTTCTTAACTCACACTCTTTCTTATAATTTAACCCCTAAGGTGGCAAAAATAGGGGTTTGATATTTATGTAGTCCACGCGGACGAAGTCACGGGCATAAACTAGTTTCATTATTAAACTTACCTCATTACTTACCTCATTACTAATACTACTAATATTATAAACGTGAAAGTTTGTATGTATGGATGGATGTATGTTGGTTACTCTTTTACGCAAAAACTACTGAACGGATTTGGCTGAAATTCGGAATCTAGATAGATCATACTGGGGTATAATGAATTAACACAAAGGCTACTTTTCAAACCAATTAGTTCCTACGAGATTTTGGAAAACCTTAATCCACGCGGACAAGTCGCGGGCGTGAGCTAGAGTTGAAATATAAATCATCTGAATTACAATAAAATTTGTGCAATCGTGGCTGAACTGATACTTCGCGGACTCTTTTTGATGCTCAGTTTCTTGCATTAAATATCATACACGCGGATAAACCGTTCCGTCTATAGTTTTCCTAAGAGAACTTGCTTCGATGCTCTTGTTTTATGAAATATGGAGAACCCTATTGACACTGATGGTAATTTATTGAAATGTCAGCAGCAAAGGCGTCAGGGTTTTTAGTCAGTGTCATGGACGATCACGAAATCAGTTATTAACTAAGACAGCAACGTAATGCATTAAACTATTTTATTTTATTTTTATTTATTTTTAATTGGAAAACCAACAGCATAGACTTAAAATTAAATATCTTAAAGCTTTTCAGCTTTTCACAGGTAGATATTATACAAGAAGACAGTGGGTAGTAAACTATGACTATAGATATTTATGTTTCGCTAAGTGCGGATTGGCAGAGTTCATACTCTTTTAAAGGAGTCTTAACCTTAGAGCTACCGCCTCTTTTCTGTATTAGCATAATTTTTTGCTCATTCTGAGACTGTCCATGTGAAATTTCTGTACTCCCATAGAACATAAGCTATGACTGTGACATAATGCCTATTATATCAAGATCAGTTACACCGTTTATAAGAACGTAAAATAACTGTGTAAAAAGGCACATAGATATTTTACGACAAAAGAAAAAAAAAAGGTGTAAAGTAAAAGTAAAGATATTCATTTTGAGGTTCTTTTAACTTATTATAAGAAAAAACTTGAAAGCATGATCCATCACTCAACATCAGGTGTGATCTTCGAAGAATGAAATTACCTGCCTATAACAATTTTCTTTACAGCATTTCTATTGCCTACATTTAACTGAAGTCAGTCCGTTATCCTTTTTACCTTAAAACAAAAAAGGATAGATACCTACAAACAAAATGCTTAAAATATTTCCCTAAAACAGAATCAACAAAAGGTCCCGACTTCGTTTGTATTGACGTCAGCTGTATGTATAAACAGTGAAATCGCTTAACAAGTTTTGCCTGAAATCAAGAAGGACTTGTCTACCTTAACGCTTTTGGAATAGAAGTGAAAATCCTTTGATCGAATTACGTTACGTGTACAAGACAGGTGTGACTCGAGGGAATCAACTGGTACATCCGTGTAATATACTCGCTTCCACTCTACTGTTTATTTCTAAGAGAATTTTCTCGCTCATAACGATATTTGCACACAAAAAGGTACAAACCTTAATGCGATGAAATTCACAGGCACGCTTCGTTAACTCACGACATTTGCGTTATTAGGTAAATGAATGTAGAATTTGTATTCCTTCCTTTTTATTCTTGGTATTTAAAAGTTAAATGTCCATGTAGGCCAATAGTTTACGGTAGGTACTTATGACAACTCAAGGCTCTATCAGTATTGGTTCAAAAAGCAGGTGGGGTACAGACAGGGCAAATGAAGGCAATGATAGCTAACTATTAGATATGGATGAGAAAATGAAAGCGAACGAATCGAAGCGAAGCCTTTGCTCATTTTCAGCTGTGTTCCGCCGCTTTACATAATATTATTCGCTGATGATTGTAAAGAGCGAGGACCATTGAGTTAGCGAATCACCCCCGCTTCGCCCTGGTAAGCTTACAGTCAATGACTGTCTTGTATCTGAATTAAATAAAAATAAATCATAATTTTACACTTCTAGAATCCTTCAACATTGAATTGAATAAAACACGTCCGAACATCAGACGGCCACATCTGCTGTAAGATCGAGCTGCGTTCGCATCGCAGTATTTCCTTAGAACGACTGCACGGATTATTTTAAAGCTCTTTTTAATAGCTGCAATTTGAGAAACTTACGAAGCTTAATGTCACAATATGTCCTCGGTCTGTACCGATTCGATAGCCGAGACTTTCATTATAGTCGTTTTTATCTTCATCCTAACGAATTTTTCTCTCTCTGCGTCCAGCTACTTAATTCTGAGATTGGTGACCCTTACCAATTAATCACAAAACTAATGTTAGTTTGTTTCTTGAAATAATATTGTACTTTGGGCGTACTTTATTATACGGTGGGCATCCAGAGCCTTTTTCAAGACCTAGGAGAACGATTTCGGCTTTAAGGTTTTTTTATTAGCTCATAGGTTCGACTATTAGCAGATCCAATACACAAGAATGACGAGGAGGCGGTTAAGGCCTTCATCGGACCTCCAAAATCTACCCAGTTAACGAATCTAGACAACGTTGCAGAGTCCACGAGGGCTAGACTTTATAGTTTGATATATTTTTTTTACCTGTTATCTCCCAAAGCCTAGTAAAGTGTTTAAATAACGTTTTTAAAAGCAGAAAAACTCGTTATATTTTTTCTACGAGTTGTGACTTGTCTACGATCGGAAAAGAAAGTAACAAGAAAATGTTGGAAACACCTATAGTTTCCTCGATTTTATTAGAAGACACATCTGTTCTAAGTTCAAGCAGCATTTGCATAGCAGTATTCTAGAAATGCAGCTCGGATTATTTCAAAGCTCCTTTTAATGGCGGCAATTTGAGAAACTTACGGAGCGTAATGTCACAATGTGTCATCGGTTTAATTTGATAGTCCAAACCTCCATTATAGTTTTAATCTTTATCCTAACAAATTATTTAGATTCATTTTGCTTTAAACTTGATCCTAACTATTAACTAATTTGAGAGTTGTACCCAGGTTGTACCGAGTACTTTGAGCATCGTTGCGAAATCTATTTAAGAGAAGTGCCGCTCCCTAGCACTTCGTTTGTATGGAATACTAGCTGACGCCCGCGACTTCGTCCACGTGGATTTAAGTTTTTCGAAATCCCGTGGGAACTCTTTGGTTTTCCGGGATAAAAAGTGGCCTTTGTGCTAATCCAGGATATTATCTATCTCCATTCCGAATTTCAGCCAAATCCGTCTAGTAGTTTTTGCGTGAAGGAGTAACAAACATACACACACACACACACACACACACACACACACACACACACACACACACAAACTTTCGACTTTATAATATTAGTGTGATAATAGGACTACTAGAGTTTTTTTATCAGTTTTTAATAATTCCTATGCGTTTTGGCGATGACTTTAAAACCACTTTTTGCAGTTAACCGCTTTTTACAAGACAACCACTCTGCGTAACTAGTAGTCACACACCCAGGCACTAGTGTAAAGTCGGTGCCACATTATACGAGTATGAAAACAAAGATCGAGCACATTGTTTGAAGACTGAGTTATCAAGCAAACTTTGCAGTTTGCACACATGCTCAGATACTCCTTCCACACTTTCAGAAGTTATGTTAGACATCGGCTAGTTAGGATTTGCAATCAGCTCTTTGTGCTAGTAGGTTACAATCAATAATAGCGAATCGGAGTGTTATAAAAAAAAATCAAAATAAATAAATAAAAAACGGACTTCAATAACCACAAACACTAAAAAGTAAAAATAATTTAATTAATTACCGAATATAATATAATGTATATAAGAGTTAATGTTGTTCTATATCAACATTTTTTGGAACCGGTGCCAATGTGGAGTTTTTTTTTTTCAATGTAAACTTTGAACTATAAGCCACGCGGACGAAGTCACCGGCATCAGCTAGTCACTAATAACGATTTCGGGATAATCGCGCGGGACACCGCCGCGGCGCACTACCGCGCGGTGTGCCGGGCGCTGGTCGCCGAGGGCTTCTTCATCGCGCGGGTGCGCGTGGGCAGCGCGCGCGACCTGGGCGCCCACGAAGACTCTGCCATGCATCTCGACATGCAGTTCTCTGACTGGGTAGGTCATTTGCAGCTTTTGCAGATAGCTTATCTATCTGCAAAAGTTCCGCCAAATCTATTTAAGTATTTTTTAAAAAATAAATCAAGACAAACAGACTTATGAACAACCAAAACTTTAAAGAGGAATTTTAAGTTAAAACGACACTTAATTTTAATGCAACCCTTCGAAAATCATAGATGGACAATTCAGTTTTTTTATTAGTAAGTGTATTTATTATAGATTAAATTTTGATTAGTAGGTAAGTATTAGTAAATTAGTAGTATAAGTATAATGAGACCTCAATAGTGGGATGGCGATGAGTTGAACATGATGATGATAACACGTTTGGTTTTGATTTCCACGATAGAAAATTCTTCAGATTACAAAAAGAAAAACTTCAGCTGAAAAATGCAAAGATCTTCCAAGCTACGTGTTCGAGTACATTCGAGACGTGTTTCGACCGCATCGTACAAAAGAACTAAGCTATCCAATTATATCGAAACGGTTGACCCCGTATTAGTTGCTTTGGCAGGTCAGCAAACGGTTTTAAGTAGATTGGATTCGGAGACCGGATTCATTTTACAAGTAATTTTTGTAAGTATTACTTTTCTAGTTCGGTCAGTTGAGATTTTGCTGAGGGTTTCAAGATCCTGTCTCATTATTACAGTGAGTTACATTGCGATTGGTACTACAACGCTTTCTCGTGAATTTTTTATAGCGCGACATTGCATTGTAAAAGCTGCAAAAGAGATAGTACCACATTAGGTGATAATAATTAATCACTTGGAAAATCACAATATTGATATACTTTTATTTATTATAATGAAATAAAAAATAATAAGTCAATCGCAAATAATAATAAGTTGTTATTCAATTTTTTGTTGTTTCTGTTATTTTACTTTTTAATGTTTCTGTTATTTAATTGTTTTTGTTATTTTATTTTTGTAAGCATTTTTAACCCCCGACCTAAAAAGAGGGGTGTTATAAGTTTGACGTGTGTATCTGTGTATCTGTCTGTGGCATCGTAGCTCCTAAACTAATGAACCGATTTTAATTTTAATTTTTGATGAAAGGAGGCTTGATCGAGAGTGTTCTTAGCTATTCGGTTCAGCCGTTTGAAAGTTATCAGCTCTTTTCTAGTTACTGTAACCTTCACGTCTTGTCGGGGGTGTTATAAATTTTTGATTTACACTTGTTTTATAATATGGTAATAATGAGTTAATAAATAAATGAGAGAAGTCAATTGTATCATTAACCAATGTTTGGGAAGGCACTGGCCCCTAAGATACGAACTTTTCTTGTTTAGGGATCAGGAATTCCATCTACAATACATTGAATATACAGTATAATAGTTAGAACTACCTGGAAAGATAATAAAACCCTAACATTTAATATAACACGAACTAATTGAGGGCATCTGCTATACTTATATAAAGTTGTTAAGGCTTAGCTCACCCGTTTTAGCAGTAACATTATTATTTTCTCACAAAATGTACTAAGATATTAAGACATAACCTCATTAGCCGGGCTGTTCTTATAATTAAATGACACATTATTTATTATCCACGGCCGTCTGTCCTTTTATTGCCTTAACCTTTGGTCCAAGGTTTATGGACGTAAGGAACGAATTATTTCTTTTTGCTGCTTAAACAATGTCTAGGCAAGTACCTATTTATATAAATAAGTACTATTTATATATATATTTATATAAATAGGTAACCCTACATCTAATAAAATTTTAGGTATGTCAGAACCAGAGATTCTTTCAGCAAATAAAATTAAAATGTAATTTTCGTTCTTTTCAGCAAGGGTCACTAAGTACTCGCTACCAAAGTGTGTAGCAGTGAGACTAAAAAATGTAAAAGATTAAAACCACATGTGACTTGTTATATTTAGGCACGCAAAGGAGAAATAGGGGAAAAGAAATTCGCAATGTACGTGTTTTTCCTAAATTTATGTCGTCCTCATCAAAATGCGGAAGAATAAAACACCCTGAAGCGGTCCATAATTTATTTTTCCCAGGAACCCTTTTTTGCCGGCAAAAAGTACTTATAAGCCCGGGATACATATATTAAAAGTGGTTCATTTTGGTGAAATCAGTGTTACATAAACCCTGTCCTGTTAACACCCAAAAATCCAAGCACAGAAAAAGCTAAAATATTACTCATATGAAAGATTAAATTGGTTGGTGAAGACTAAATAGAAATTCACAGGCCAAACTATCGAAAACAATAAAATACGTTGTGTTACGCTCCTTAAATTGTTTCTATTAAAATAAGCTTTAAAATAATCCGTGCAGCAGTTCTAAGAAAATACTGCACTAAGATCTTTGTGCACATGTGTCGCTCCATCTAAATTTCAAAAGCATTAGAAACTTTCATATATTTTTGAGAATTATAATTTATCTTACTTTGTCTACAGGGGCTTTCTCCTACAAATCTTTTTCAAGTTTAATTGGCATTAATGTTGTGCACCGTCTTCAGTTTAGTTTGTGCGTCCGGGAGGCTAAGGTCTGTATTAGGGACGAACATTATTGGTACTTTTGAATCATTTTCATTTTAAGTAAATGAATTATTTTTCTTCACAGTTATTTCACAGGTGATTTTTCACGGATAGTGATTTTTCATGGTCACACTTATAATAATCGTTTGATACATTGATTCAAATAGGAACTATGATCAAGAAAATAAAGCGGGATTAAATTTATGAAGTTTTGCTTCATAATTTTTCACAGGTACTTTACTTTCAAATAAAACCTCAATAGCTCAACAGGCTGAGGAGCCGACTGAATTCTAAAAAGGTCGGCGGTTCAAACCCCACCCGTTGCACTATTGTCGTACCTACTCCTAATACAGCTTTGCGCTTAGTTGGAGGGGAAAGGGGAATATTAGTCATGATTAACATGGCTAATATTCTTTTAAAAAAAAAAAAAACCATCTTGGGTAAACACCGATAACATTCTAGAAAGAAGAAGACCGATATGGAGTAAGTTGCGACTTATAGAAATGAGAGAGACAGCTTTGTTGAAATGAACTGAGCATACAATTTGACGTGCGCTCCGTTAGTTTCTCAAATTGCCGCCATTTTGCCTCCATTACAATGAACTTTGAAATAATTCGAAGAAAATACAGAACACTGTCAGGCGACTTCAGTTAGAACTTCGTGCAGATGTGGCTCTCTCCAAAGTTTAGAGACTCTTGGAAAAATTCAAGCGTTACTTCAAGAAAATTTTTACCATTGTTCTAATTTTAAATCGTTTTTTAAGTACAGTTTTATGCGGTATGTAAATATTATTATCTGATCAGTTATAGGTTAGTATTAAATAGTTATTATTTTTCTTTAATATTGTTAAGGCGGAAACAAGCTATCGGATTTGTCCGTCAGCCGTAGCTGACAGCCGCGACAGATAAGTGTGCAGAGACGAGCTTGCGAGATATCTATTGGACATCCAAGTGCTAGGTATATGTTACGTTCGCTACTAACGTCCGATATTTTGCACAGTTCCATGTACATTTTATTACCCAGGTACGTATAAGTTGCGGCAGTCAGCCGCGTCCGTCAACCACATCCCATAATAATTAATTTGTTGCCGCCTTTTACTCCTCATCGCGAGTGATATATTATAACACGACTGAATTCACTATAATATGTATATAAATATGATGCTTTATTACTATAAGTGCCACAAGGAGTGCATCAGTTGAAATGAACTCACATCCTTTCATGAATAATAATTCGCAGTGCGCGTAGTTGCTGCTGAACTTTGGAAATAAACTTTGGGATAACTTAAGACGGGTGGCGAAGCGGATAACAGCGTCATCTGCATCCGTGTCTACTGCAGTTTCATATGCGTACCTACAGTTTTTAATGAAGTTATAATGTAGGTAGGTATCTATTTATACAAGTGGTTTTTTTCGAACTTTGGCTGAGATATATGGATCACTAGCCGATGCCCGCTACTTCGCCCGCGTGGATTTAGGTTTTTCGAAATCCCGTGGGAACTCTTTGATTTTCCGGGATAAAAAGTAGCCTATGTGCTAATCCAGGATATTATCTATCTCCATTCTAAATTTCAGCCAAATCCGTCAGGTAGTTTTTGCGTGAAGGAGTAACAAACATACACACACACACACACACACACACACACATACAAACTTTCGGCTTTATAATATTAGTGTGATTTATGTTTTGGTCTAAGATCCCCGTGACATAAGACATACATAAAAATCCGTACTCAGACTTTAAGAAACCTGAGTAATATTTTTACGTTCTTTTAGCAGCTGATATATTTGAATTGGCCCTGGTCAAAAATATTCATTAAGTAGTTATGTATTAGGAATTTAGCGGTGAATACCCACTTGCCTTGGAGAGCACATAAAACCGTGGTGCTAGCCCTATTCTCTCTCCAGTCATATCAGATTGCCATCACTGTCCCGTCGGACTATGAGAGTAATGGCACAGAAACTAGTCAGCTAATCTTCACAATTGATCGAAAGGTTGAGAGAGCATTATCCAAATATATTAAATAGTAAATTCCTGATTCATTCTAGGAGCTAGAAAGCCAAAATTTTGGACAGAGGTATAGGTTTATAATGTAGACAAGAAATTGTGTAATAATAGAATAATAGGATTGTTTAAATTCTTTTTTTTTTTATTCACTATAGGTAAGCGCTTGACCACAATCACACCTGATGGAAAGTGATGATGTGGTCTAAGATGGGACGCGTTTACCTAGAAGGTGCCTATTCACTCTTGTTTTAAAGATACCCGGATTGTAATTGGTAGGAAACACTGATCGCGGAAGAGTATTCCAAGCCTTAGCCATGCGTATGAGGAATGAAGACGCAAAACGTTTCGTGCGTGTAGATGGAATGTCGACGACATAAGGATGGAAACTCGCCCCGTAGTGAAGCCGCGGGCGGTCACTAGTGATTTATATAGGCAATAATGCGCACACCTGCGCATCCCAAACAAAGAGGAGAGTTGTAGCACCGCGATCGTTCGTTTTACTTTTTACTGATGGGGACTGTGCTGGTTTAAATCGGTGCTCGTTAGGTATTATCAAGGAAACACTATATTAATTATGGCATACACCATATTCTTTACGAATTTTATTAAATGGAAAGCGATGTATACGTCCAGTTACAAAAGATTGACTGACTGACTGAATGTCTTTCGGTTACAGATTAAGAGGGCTCTCTCCGTAACTAGTTTCATACAATCGTAGTTCCAATTTCATTTGAATATCAAGCAACCAAAGTCCATGAAATTTTGCAGACATATTCTAGAAACTATGTCTGTGGTTTTCCAGATTTCTGTTAAAATATTCGGTTTCAAAGTTACGCGGTCTTAAAAATTCTCATATAAATCTTCGAGCCCCTGTAATTTTAAAACTACATATTTTTAGAAAAATCTAAAACACCACAGACACAGATATTAGTTTCTAGAATATGTCTGCAAAATTTCATAGACTTTGGTTGCTTAATATTCAAATGAAATTGGAACTACGATTGTATGAAACGAGTGACGGAGAGAGCCCTGTTAAGTTTGTTGGTGTTGTCAACATCCATTAAGGGTGAGGCCAAACGGACGTAATTTTTTGAGTTGTAAGTCGCGTAATTTCGGTTGCGTAATTTCTGCTGCATTCAGTTTCATACAAAAGTTCAACTCATTTTGCGTCGCCGTGTGGCACGAACTGGACTTTTGTATGGAACCGAATGCAGCAGAAATTACGCGACCGAAATTACGCGACTGACAACTCACAAAATTACGCTCGTTTGGCCTCACCCTTAGGTCCCATTCCAACAGTCCGATAGCCACTTAAGAAAATCTTGACAGCTATTTGGTCAAACGTAGAGATTTCGGGCAAAGTGCAAACAAAGTACAGACAGTCGAATGCATCCGTCTTAACAAAGGGGCAACAAATGCGGAAGTTTGCTCATTGTTCCGACCCGCGGCCTCTAGCCTTCACACCAACTTGATATTTTGCACGCGAGGGCTTCTTTCTGAGTACTGAATTATTTGCTGTTCGCTTTCTGTTGACAGACACTTTGTACTGCTTTTTGGAGCGCGAGTTTTATGGAGCACGAATGTCCTTAACCTCTTTCGGTCTCGGTTCGTATTACATTTTATGTTGATTTTGCCACAGCTTTTTGCATACAAAGTTCAATGATAAACTTTTTTATACGATTTCTGCAGTTGATGAGTGAGGATGTAGTCTAACATATAAACATGTTAACCTGGAAGGGAATGGTAGTTTTAGCGTTTAAACTATCGTGCCACTTGCCATTAGAAATTTTTATTATGTGTTGTTATAGCAGCAATAAAACCACACATTTAATGAACTCTCCACCTATTACGGTTCACAAAATAGGTACAGCCCGCTAACAAACAGACGGACGGATGGACGGACAGACAGCGGAAGCACCCGTAGACCCTAAAAATGTTTAGTTCTTAAATGCAGGGTGTATCAGAATCATTGAACCGGGACCCACCAAAACTTTCTCATAAGCTAACTGGTCAAGACTGCAGATAAACAGACTAGGGTTTCAACTAGATTTAAGGGGTTCAAAGTATATTAAACAATACAGTATAATTTGAACAGTATATTTTAACAAAAACAATTAGGTATCAGATACTACGCCAGCCACGGTAGTCCGTAGTAGCTGTATAGTCTTGACCGTTCCATGCCCTTCCTGGACAGTCTTCGCTTGACCCTCAGAGCTTCACTGTGAGGCATGAGGGTCCGATCCGGACTTTCCATGGATCTTTGCGATATCAGATCCGGACACCTGTAAAGAGCAGGATTTGGTGTAGATTTGATTTGGAAGTAGATGGTGCCCGCGATGACATCCACGTGAATTTAGGTTTTTGAAAATCTCGTGAAAACTTTTTTTCTCTCTTGTCTGGCTTTACAAAGATTAACCAATGTCAAGTTTGTAGTTATTTGTAACAAGTTAGTTAAACTATACAAGTATGGACCCCGCGTCTGTGCCGGCGCTCGCCGACATACTCACGGCACCCCCTTAGAGCGTTTTCCAGTCAGTTTTAACAAAAAAAACACTCCAAAAAGGCAGAGCACGCCCGCCAGCTAACACCAACACAGACGAAGTCCTCGTGAAAACTTAGTCTGGGATAAAAAATAGCTTTTATCACTATTCAGATCTTTAGCTATATCCTTGCAAAAATTAAGTCGATTCGTTGCTCTATTGCGGCATTATTGATGGGCAAAATAAACAAAAAAACACACTTCCGCATTTACAAAATACTAGGGGATGCCCGCGGCTTCGCCCGCGTGGATTTCGATTTTTTTAAATCCTGTAGGAACTGTTTGATTTTCCCGGATAAAAAGTAGCCTATGTCCTTTCTCGGGAGGTATCCCAAGTCTGTAAGTACCAAATTTCATTAAAATCGGTTCAGCGGTTGGGCTGTGAAAACGCAGCAGACAGACAGACAGACACACTTTCGCATTTATAATATTAGTATGAATAGGTAGTGATTATTATGAGATGTACCTACCTACTAGATTAACTATTGGATCAGATTTAATTAGGGTAATATAGGTCTGGCTCTAGCATAGTCACATAGTGATTTTAAGATCCCTTAAAAATGTAAAAAAAATAGTTTCTTTCGGCATCCGAGTAAAAATTGTAGGAGTATAGTGCCCGGCAAGCAATTTGTGGCTGAAGAGCGTAGTGGGAGAAAGTTGGTGAATCCAGGAAGCGAAAGTCGACGTATCAACCAATCGCGTGCACATGCGCCGACAGATCAACCAATCGCGTGCACGCACCATTCGCCAGCCAATCGCGTCAATGCTCAAGTTGTTTGCCGGGCACTGTATCATCATAATTTATGAATACGAACTTGTAAATTTCGTTGGTAATGTGGTTATCGTTCTTGCATCTTTTAGTCCACATGGTCCAGTACTGGAAGCCTTCTCGGTGGAAGATTGTGACTGCGCACTCGGTGTCATCTCTGATATCGTCGTCAAGGAGCACTGAGAACACATAGATATTATTATTTTATTAATTTTTTTTTACTCAGATACACGTTAGTCCTTGACTGCAATCTCACCTGGTGGTAAGTGATGATGCAGTCTAAGATCGAATCGGACTAACCTGGAAGGCGTGTGGCAGTTTTTATTAAACCCAGACCCCTTTGGTTTCAACCCATCGATTGGCGGCACGGCTTTGCCGGTAGGGTGGTAACTAGCCACAGCCGAAGCCTCCCACCAGGCCAGACGAAATATTTAGAAATTATAAAATACCAAACCCCTGCCGGGAATCGAACCCGGGACCTCCCCCTAATACTAAGACCACTACGCTTACCCCTGGGCCAAGGAGGTCGTTATTAAAATAACTATTGAGCGGATTATTATTTATGTATTTTTCCCTGTCTTAAATTCCTCATATTTGACGATTGTGAGTGTTTCTCTAATCGCCAGACTTCACACACCTTTGAGAACAATATGAAGAATTCTCAGGCACGTAGATTTTTCGTTAAATCAAGTGATTTTAATTGCCTTAAACGTACATAACACATTATTTTATATTATTCGAGGTCTAATGTAATTTTGGAAATCACTTTTCTAATCTTCATCTAATCTTTTACTCTCATGGAGAATGTAAAATTCAAATTATTTTAATAGAACCCTCATAAATTTTATATTACAGTGATAAAGCCGTGGCCGGCTCAAATCTTCGGAGAGCATAAAATGCGCCGTTAAGTGTAACTTTGGATTTAATTTACTCTTTAACTCGACAGTTATTCTCCCTTCACCGAATCTCTTACATTGTTATAGTTTAAAACATAAAATCGGTAATAAAAATATAGTACTTTAAACGTTAAACGAATCATCACTAAACGGTCTACATACACACGATTCTTTTAGCATCAGCGCAATTCTATCGCTTTACGATACTTAGAAGCTGCGATTTAACTTCTACACTTAACTCCACTCTATACATTTATCACTATACTCTATCCATGTAGAGAAGTTAGTATTAGCCCCTCTCTCTTATATATAAACCAAAGACAAATAAATCAGTGGGCGTTAACTATTTTGAGTGACCAACAAATCACAAACATGAATTGAAAAACATTCGAAATTCAATAATTAAACATAGTTTCGTTTATGATTGGTTGGTGACTCAATCAAAGCCCACTGGGTTTTTGTTTTTGTCATTGTATGGAATTAGGTAACAGAGAAAGCCCTATATTTGCTTTCCCCGTGGATGGAGTATAGTTTGGGATTGATACAGCTAATGCATTTGTCCTTGCCATACACTTCGCATACCTTCAAATGAATGAAATCGTAGAAAAGTAAGGTAACTAGTTAAAGTATCGATATAGTAGACACGTGGCAATAAGATTCCCGTTGTCAATAATTCATACGAATCAAGCAAGACTGTTGATGATGGCGATTACATAGAAGAAATTGCAATTTGCATCTATAAAGAGTCGCTACAAGTGTAAATTAAAAATTTATAACACCCCCGACAAGTGAATGTTACAGTAACTAGAAAAGAGCCGATAACTTTCAAACGGCTGAACCGATTTTCTTGAATTATAGCTAAGAACACTGTCGATCAAGCCACCTTTCACACAAAAAAAAAACTAAATTAAAATCGGTTCATTAGTTTAGCAGCTACGATGCCACAGACAGATACACAGATACACAGATAACCAGATACACACGTCACACTTATAACACCCCTCTTTTTGGGTCGGGGGTTAAAAATGGACTATTATATTCGTCGATTGACCGTAGATAGTTGCAAAATGCAATGCAGTTGAAAATTCGCTTATTATATTGATGCTGAAGTATCGTGTGTGTGTTGGCTCAAAGCTATAAATGAGTCAAGTTAAAGGAAACTGCCGCATTAAAATTGACTTCATAGAAGTTTACATAGTGGACTATTAATTTTGTTACGTTGTTTTGCTAGTTGTGAAAAATTTAAAGACGAAAATCTTTCTCTATGAAAAAATCTGAAATAGTGGAGAAAACGAAGCATTTTCGTCGGAAGTCCTCAGAAACAGCTCCGATTTTGATGATTTTTATGAATCCATTCATAAATATCATACATATGGATTAAAAGATATTAAAAATTATTTCCCCGCTTCAAAACGTTTCTGATTTTAAATAATATATAAAAAAAAAAACATCAAAATTGGAGCCGTTTCTGAGGGCTTCCTAAGATTGGCTATTATAGTGCTTTATTTACTCCATTACAGAGTCTTTAAAAAAATCACTTTATTTGTACGTAAGTAGTAACTAGTTTGTTTATTGTTTCAGCAAAATTGATATCTTATAATTTCAAACCATTAGGGGGGGTAACACACACATTGAATTGGGTAATAGGTAATTATTTCCGACTTTTTATTGATTCCGCTTATTTTTCTGTTCATATCATAGGCTAGATTTTAAAATTAAACATTCAATGTCATAAGACCGACTTTTCACTTCGTTTTACCAAAGCTATTGATAATATTAGAAAATACCTAATAAAAATAAGATAAGTATTAATTGTACGCCCATTTTTTCTTCTTTATTGTAATAATGGTTTAAGTTAGCTTACATTCGCATGCTATGTTGCATTCGCCACCTTTCTTGCCCTCCCTGCACCATTTGCCAGGTATCTGAAATACATGATGTTACACAAATTACTGCAAATTAACAATTGTATAACAGTTAAAGCTGTGATAGCCTAGTGGTTAGAACGTCCGCCTCCTAAGCGGAGGTCGGGGGTTCGATCCCGGGCACGACTAACTTTTCAGTTAGGGATGTACGTTTTAAGCAATTAAATATCACTTGCTTTAAGGGTGAAGGAAAACATCGTGAGGAAACCTGCATACCTGAGAGTTCTCCATGTTCTCAAAGGTGTGTGAAGTCTGCCAATCCGCATTGGGCCAGCGTGGCAGACCTTTTCATTCTGAGAGGAGACCCGTACTCAGTAGTGGGGCGGAAATTTGTTGATCAAGATAACAGATAAACGGATACGATATTTACAGACGGGATTTTCAACAGTTCTACCCGTTTTTGTACCTTTTCTTATAAGCATAACCAAGTAATAAATTGAATTTAAGTTATACCTTTTATTTATTTTTATCAAGGGTTATGACTTTTGTTAATTCTACCTACTAATATTATTATAAATGCGAAAGTGTGTCTGTTTGTCTGTCTGACTGTTATCTTTTCACGGCCCATCCGTTTTACCAATTTTAATGAAAAGTAATGATAGACCGTTAGTCTAATGATAGATAGTCAACTCACCCAAAATAACTTTGGAATTTTATCTAAATCTACGTAGACGAAGTCGCGAGTATCAACTAATGTTATTAATGACCACGATATGATGATTTTAGTAAAGATATGTAGATATAAGAAAGTAGACTATGTTTGCCTCGCAATATATTCAAGTATCCATCAATATAAGTAGGCAAGTAGTTTTAGCGGTTTCTGTATTTATTTTTAACAAAAGCTACCTACCTGATACAACCCATAAGACTTCTTGCCGTAATATGACACTGTCAAAGCTCTCGTGTCTCGGTTGCTCACTTTCTCTATGAGACATACCCCTGAAAACAAAATGAAATTTATTTTTTGTTAAACCTAGTTGCAACAAAGCATTATCAATCAACTAGCCGATGCTCGCGACTTCGCCCGCGTGGATTTAGGTTTTTTGAAATCCCGTGGGAACTCTTTGATTTTCCGGGATAAAAGTAGCCTATGAGCTAATCCAGGATATTATCTATCTCCAAATCCGTGTAGTAGTTTTTGCGTGAAGGAGTAACAAACAGGAGTAACACACACACACACACACACACACACACACACACACACACAAATTTGTGCACCCAAAAAATCTATTCTTCCCTTCTTAGTAATTTTAGTTCCAAAAAGCCTTTGTATTTTTATTCAGCAGTGAAAATGTCGCCCCGAAAATGTATTTTTCACTTAATTCACGTCAAAGTTGACTTTACTTATAGCAGATTAACATAACAGTATGAATAATGTATAATACATGCCCACTAGTTGGGTATAATGTTGGACGGTAATGTGAGTTAAAATGTTTAAAATTTTACTGTTTTGTATGGACATGGTTAAAGAAACAATTTCGCCCGGGGCTGATAGTATGTTTTAAACACGTTTGTTTTTTAATTGTTGCTTACTATAAATATCACGAACATAATAAATATAGTCCGAATAAAATATTGATATATTCCCTCTATTCTGTAGTGGAATATTCGTTGTGTAATGTGAATGTCTCAAATATTTTTAAGGAAAATTATTTAAGGAAATAGATGAAAATTTCCCTATACCTATCTAATATTCACATCAGTCTATCTGTTAAACGGATAGATATCTAATATCTATCCGTTTAACCGATATTATAATATATGAAATTTCGTACAGAAGTAGCTTACGCCTGAAAATTGACTACGGCGACTCTTTATCCCGGAAAAGTAAAGAGTTCCAACGGGATTTAAAAAAAACTAAATCCACGCGGATGGAGTCACGGGCATCATCTAGTTTTTATCACACTAATATTATAAAGGGGAAAGTTTGTGTGTATGTGTGTGAATGTTTGTTACTCCTTCATGCAAAAACTACTAAACGGATTGGGCTGAAAAGAATCGAGATAGATTATACCCCGGATTAGCACATAGGCTACTTTTTATCCCGGAAAATTAAAGAATTCCCACGGGATTTTTAAAAACCTACATCCACGCGAACGAAGTCGCGGGTATCAGCTAGTAAATAAATTATAATGTATACCTAGCTCTAATTTAATTCACAAACGAATTAACTTAGATATTTTAGCTATTGACATCGGTAGGTACCTATATGTAATACATAAGTATTCATCTACGTACTATTAATATCTCATGTTCTTGTAGTGACTCGTAATAATTATTATAAACACTTGATTTTGTCATTGAGAAGGAAAATCCCCAACCTTTTGCTTTGGATACTTACAACTAATTACATAAACAATAAACATTAAATCGCATAGGAACCGTTCAGGAAATTCCCATTTAACAAAACAAAAAATACGAATAGTCTTTATTCTGTTTTATTTACAATTAACAACGTAAAGATATTCTTACTAGATGATGCCCATAACTTTGTCTGCGTATAATTATAAATGTTTGTTGAAAATCCCGTAGGAACTTTTTAATTTTTCGGGGAAATTTAGCCTATGCTAAAAATTAAAGAGTCCGCCCCCCCCCCCTTCCCCACCCTCCCACCCCTCCCCCGAGATGGGCCGTAAAAAGATTGCAAATAAACAGACAGACACACTTTCGCATTTATAATATTAAAATAGCATGGATAAGTATGGATAATATGGAAGTATGAATTATTTATAAAACATCCTAAACAGTTAATACTCACATTGTCCTAAAAATAGATGATGGGAAAGTCCCACTCTAACTAACTCACGCACAAGTTTACACCTTGTTTCGAATCCTTTCGAATAAATTGAATTGAATAAAACGCAAGTCACTAGCACTACTAGTAGACCACGCCGCATAATGATTAGTACTGATTACAAAAATAATGAAATCGTAATTCGTAGGTAGGTACCTACTTTATGTCGAAATGCCAATGTCATTCAATTTCTTAACTACACCATCGAATTGCTATGAATCCATTGAACTACATATATTGCTTACAGATTCCTATACTCAATTAAAAAATTCAATGGATGTTATGCGCTTGTAACATTTTAATGGTTTTGTTTTGAAGTAGAAGGCAATAAATAGGAAAAACAACTTTTAATAAAAATAATTTGTCGGTTTTAAAATATAATTAAAGGGTTCGGTAGTTTTTTTCCTAAACAATTTTAAACGTCGAACGTATTTTTTGTTTACTAAGTAACTAAACAGGTAACATCTAATAACTATATTATTATAAATAAAATATACCTACCTACTATATTAGTCTACTGGACTTTGAAATTATATTTGATATATATAAATGTTTATATGATTGAAACATACGCCAGCTATTATAAATTCATGATTTATTAATAATTTTAAATGATATCAATTAGTAGTTATACTTATATGAGACTGGTAACTAATGTTATTATTAAGACAAATAATCCGCTATTATTTAAAGGAATTATAATGCCCAATATAGGCAGGTAGGTTGTAAAAGTTGCATAACAAAGTCAATCGATTTCGGTACGATATGTTGCGTAGAAACTGATAGATAATATAAGGGACAAGGGTATGGGTGAATAAAACTGAAAAATTGTCATACTCCTTCAAGTTTAGCACTTCCATCTAAATCAGTTCCATCTAAGTCAGTTGCTAATCAAGTGGTTAACGTTACGTTACGATGAATACTGACAAATAACATATGCAAGGTGGCCCTAAGACTTTAGATCACCTAACGGGTCACAATCAACTGTACCTACTTGCATGTAGCACAGTGTAAAAAGAGATATAGTAGTCCAACGCCTGACAACCCTTTAACAGGGCTCTCTCCGTCACTCGCTTCATACAATCGTAGTTCCAATTTCATTTGAATATTAAGCAACCAAAGTCCATGAAATTTTGCAGACATTATCTAGAAACTAATATCTGTGTCTGTGGTGTTTTAGATTTTTTTATTGTAGTTTTAAAATTACAGGGGCTCAAAGATTTGTATGTAAATTTTTAAGACCGCGTAACTTTGAAACCGAATATTTTAACAGAAATCTGGAAAACCACAGACAAAGATATTAGTTTCTAGAATATGTCTGCAAAATTTCATGGACTTTGGTTGCTTAAATTCAAATGAAATTGGAACTACGTTTGTATGAAGCGAGTGACGGAGAGACCCCTCTTAACATAGGGCCCTAACTACGTTGGCCAGCTCGGGTCGCTCCTTCGTCCGACATTTACCGCACGATTGCTCCGTCTCTACACGGCTTCCTTGAACCTCTGAATATAATATCCTTATTCTGTGTCTATAGCTTATAGAAAATAAAGTCCCATTGGAAAAAAAATCGTATAAAAGCAGAAGCTAAGATAGTTTGTATTACATAATTTGGAAAACGAGTCGTTCAAAGTATTTAGTTCGCCGCACCGCAAGCGAACTGCAATTGGGTTAATCCGGCAACTCTAATTACGTTACACGACTGTAATCAACACGGGTAAAGCCGGGTGCACAAACTTGTAAAATGTAGGTAGATATATAAAGTTTTCAATTAAAGGTGAACTTTATTATTATAACCTATGCCTGTGATTTCATCCGCGTTGATTTAGATTTTTAAAAATGTCTTCGATTTTCCGGAATAAAAAGTAATTGATGTCACTCTTCAGGTCTTTAACTATAGGTATCCATGCAAAAAATCACGTCGATCCATTGCTCTGTTACAACGTAATTTGAAAGAGAGACCAAGAAACCAACACACTTTCGCATCTATAAAATGGTTAATGATAGTTACAGTCTGGTGAAAATGAGGAGAACAAACCCGATTTTGAAACACTTACAATTCCCCAAAAAGGTTTTCTCTATCTTTTTCGTCTTTACCAATGCCGTTGCTAGTCTGCACCTTGTAAAAACTTTGCTCTCACATGCTGTTACACTAAAAATCACAACAACTAAAACTATCAAATTCATTTTGTATTAGAAACTAAATGATATTTTCTATAACGGTGTAGTAACGCGAATGGTACTCGTTTAAATAAGAAACGTCGCTTAGGTTAGAAAATAATCAGATATCAGATAAATGTGAACAACTATGTACCTATACTTGAGTACGTAGTCAATCCGCAATGGGATCGTGTTTTTGTTTTCCTCATCATATAATTGTTTATAATTTTTTTTTTATCTAAATACAGTGACCAGCAAACAACTTGAGAAAAAGCTGCGATAAGTGAGGTACAGTAATTAGAAAATGGGCAAATTAAATCGACCGAAACCTCCTGGTCCTTAAAGTTGCCTTCAAACTACGGAAATATATTATAATATATAATTATATATTATACTATATTCCGTAGTTTGAAATCAACTTAAGATTTAAGAGCAAAAACCCCAAGTTGAAAACTTTTCTAACACGACTGCGCAGCCCATATTCCAAGCCTTTTCCGAGGACTTCTACATTTTATTACCCTTTGATTATATTCCGTAAAATCGTTGACAGAACATGAGTGACTTTTAGAAGTGGTATGGAAACTCTTTGTAGACTTGAAAACGACTCTACAATTTTCAGACTCAGTTTTAAATGACATCGTAACGTAGGTAGGTAGTAGGTACTGTTCAGAATATTCTAGAGTAACTCCAATTCAATACAACGTCATATAATTAACCTTCCCGATCAAACTAATACAGAGTTCAGTAATCGGATAGATAAACCTTTCCAAGCAAATCTAGCAGACGGATATAAAAGCGATTCAGCAGAAAGTTTGAATTAGTCCCGAATCACACCTGTAGGCATTATTCCTCAGATAAGCTTCCGTTCATTTATCTCAGAGGATATTGGCAGTTAATTAGGAATAGGATGGGATCCGACCCTTATTGGAAGTGACCTTGATAACTTCCTTGAACTACACGACCCGAATAATACATGGTTTTCTAACAAGTCTGATTCGTTTCTAATTTAGATAAAAATAATTGCGATTATATGGTTTTTCCTTGAAACTTAGTTCACCTTGAAATACTTATTGCAGCATAGTCGGAGTTCAAAGAGGCGTTTTTCGAAAGCATTTAAAAAAACTTAAGTGTTACAATTTAAAAACGCGCGACTTTTTCATTTTGCTCCACACAAATGCTTACATTATTTCGTTGAGAAGATAAAATTCATTATACTTTGAAAAACATATCATTTTTGAAAAACATACGTTGTTTCAATTTCCCTTTATATTGAGTTCATGCTAGTATGTTTTGAGCCTTATTTTTAGCGGTTCCGTATACTATTAGATTACTAATTCACTAACAGTTTTATTGCACTGCTACCTATGTTTTACTGTGTGAGTTTCTTTACGACAACTGTTTTCTCTTTGTTTTAAGTCTCTACATCGGGAAATTACTTACAAAATTACTAAGTACCTAACACAAATACCTAGGTAGATAAGAAGTTAATATTAAACGTGGTAAGTAAAAAAGGTATGCGATCTGCATTAACGACACAAAAAAACTCTTTGTTAAACCCACTGCCAATGAGACAACCAAAATCATAATTCCAAAACAACTTCGCGTCAATAAATCAGCTTCGAAAAGACGCACAAAGCACAAATTTTATAAGGAAAGGATTATAACACATGAGTGAGCCTATTTAGAATATTTATGAGGTACTCAATGCTTTGACTTTCGTATAACTCACATGTTTATTACATATTTTTATCAGATCGGTTTCCTGTTACTTGAATCACGATGTTACTCGAGTATAAGTACTTACTTTTTAACAAGGAATGGGTATATAATAAAACTAGTAAAAAAATTAAAATCCAAATCAAAATGTCGGTCGGGGGTTCGATTCCGGGCAAGCACCTCTAACTTTTCGCAATTATGTGCGTTTTAAGCAATTTTAATATCACCTGCGTGGTGGAAGGAAAACTTCCCGAGGAAATCTGCACTAGTGAGAGTTCTTCATGGTGTTCTCAAAGAGTATGAAGTTAGCCAATCTTCATTTGGTCAGCGAGGTAGAGGGGATGGCTAGCATAGCTAAACCCTTCTCATTCTGAAAGGAAACCCGTCCTCAGTAGTGAGCCGGTGATGGGTTGATCATGAGCATGATAGGAACTAGGCCATTAGGTCTTTAACAAGTTCAATATGAGTAGTGTAATCTGGCGCAGTATAAACAGAATACTACAATAGCACACACAAAGGAAGACAGCCTCGGATTTCCGAGTCCCATAGATTTCCACTTCGCTAGTTGATTACAGTCGTGCTCAAATGTCCCGTTCGAATTCTCGTCTCTTTGCGTTATTGTGCAATAGTAGAGAGAAGCTTGTTAGTTAATATCGTAAAATCTTCTGTGATTTTTAGGGTTCCGTACCCTACCAACGGGACCTCCTAAGCCTCCGCTGTCCATCCATCCGTCTATCTGTTAGTGGGCTGTATCTCGTGAACCTTAATAGGAAGAGAGTTGAAATTTTCGCAGAATGTGTATTTCTGTTGCCGCTATAACAACATATAATAGAAATTTCAATAGTAAAAAAGTGTTATTTTTTGCCTACGGAACCCTCCGTATGCGAGTCCGAAACACACGTGACTAATTTTTATTCTCATTCGATATCTACTCGTATTAATATTTTAATATACCTTTTTAAGTAGCAGGTAGATATAGTTCAGTGTAATTTTCACAATCACTTAAAACATTTTATGGTAGAAGTTTTTTATAATAACTATGTAGGGATCTAGGCATAAATCAATAATTTAATTTTCATTATCATAAACATTTACAGTCACTGGCCGCTAAGCTGTAAGTATCTTAATTACAGTAAAAATCTAATTATTCCAGTTCTAACGATTTAAATATTAAAGGACGTTTTTCTGTTTAATGTAAATTCATCGTCCACGAGGCGCTATCAAGGATTTCGCCCTCATCGAATATGTAAATTGCAGGTAAAATTGAAAATACCTTCCCGACGGCGATTAGTTTCTGAGCGCTATTCGGGAAATATTACGCTCTTTGCTCTTAAAACAATGGCGCCAATATTTGATTTTAATAATTGTAAAATAATTAAAATTATACGGATTTATTAAATAGAATTAAGAGAGTCGACGCATGCGGATGGAGTGGAGCGGAGTAATTTTGATAACAACTGAAAATATATTCCCGACGTCAATTAGTGTCGACAAAATGAACGGAGATAGATAGATAGAACGATAGATAAAAAAATTTACAGCACACAAAACATGAAATAACCAGACAAAACAAAGAAACTAAAAACTAAAAACCATTGTATGCAAAGGCGGCCTTATAGCTCAGAGCAATCTCCACCTGGCAACCGGAGAAGAGTGCACCCAAAAATTTATCATATCTGAAACCCAGCTTTTTGGACTTTCTCAAAGAATTCTGTTTAGTTATCAATATTATCACGTGTTACTGATATCGCGATCATGTATCGAGGAATCATCGCGATGTATCCGTATGTTCTTCAGTTTAAGACAACTGTAAGTTGGCTTCGGTAAATACGAGATGCTGCTGCTCCACTCTGATTTACTCCACTCTGTCGGTGTACATTGCGCCTAAGTCGAGGCCGATAACTGAAGCAGAAGCTGAAGCAGAGTAAACTATATGAAGCCCTAATGTAATTTAAATCAATTTAATATCGTGTTATTGTGTAATCATATAATTTAGGCACATTAACCTAAAGAGCGAACAGAAATGAGAAAAGTTTGGATACTTAAAAGGAAACATCTCTTCAGACTTATCAATTTTAAAGCGGATTTCGTAAACCTTAATAGTTATCAAAGTCGTATAGTCTCCAATCTAATTAGGGTCTTTTGAATCAGGAGATAATTGTAAGCATCGAGATTTGAGAGGCTACAAGAATTCAGTATCGATTACGCAAATATTTCTGACAGCACATTTTAATTAGATTTCCCTACAAACGACCCACTTACATCCTAGCACATCTCTAGGACGGGGTGCCATCGAAATTAAATTGGAGTCAAATAAATAGCTGAAGCGTAAGTACACGGAGCGAAAGTTTAAGGAAATTTAATTTATTTTGGGACGATTACATTACTTCAAGGGTATTTAATGCATTACTTATATAACAACGGCGTTTTGTAAGAGTAATGAGTAATAAATTATTTCTATATTTTGTCTGTAGTAGGGGTTTGCAAATTAGGTAATTCATCAAAAACCTGAAATAGTGTTCGTCAGTAAATTATCATCATCATCAGCCTGTTGACGTCTACAGTTGGACATAGGCCTTCTTTAAAGAGCGCCACCGCACCCGGTCCTCAGCCTTCCTCATCCAGCCACTCCCCGCCAGTCGCTTTATATCGTCAGTCCATCGTGCTAGAGAGCGGCTCACAGAACGCTTGCTTAAATATATAATATGCTGGTTTTCATTTCATAAAGCTGAAAAGAGTCCCAATATTTAGGCGTAAGGTACCTACACCGAAGGAGTGAAGTGGCGGCGACGTATGGTTACTGTTTTATCGACTGACTCAGCCTTTTAACTTTACGGCTGAAATTGTTATACTTAATGAAAATGAGCGTGCTAAACCTTAGACGATAAGTTTTGTAGAAAGTTTTACCAGTCTTTTACAGTTACTCAAAAGTAATAGTGAGAGTGCAGAAACACGACAGCCACGGCCAATTTATCAAAAAAAAAAAATACCGGTCAAGTGCAAGTTGGACTGGCACACGAACAGTTCCGTACCATCGTACAAAAAATAGTAATTTTTACTTTATTTTGTGATTTAAGCACAAATTCACGGACAGACAGACACGCAACAAAGTGATCCTATAAGGTTTCATTTATTCCTTTTGAGATACGGGACGGATAAAAGAAAAAGATCGTAGATTGTTTTTCTTTTTGACTGAATCGAACAGTCACTAAAAATTTCACAAAAATATTCAAAGAGTTGTTAGGTACAAATAAATAACATAAACCTGGATTATAACGGTAATTATAAGTTGATACTCCACTAGACCTACATTCCCCTGTTATTCTTTACACTTATAATAAAACCTACCACAATAATATGAAATAATAAAAGCAGTTGTTTGTTTTCCGAGGCTCACAAAGAGGTGTAGCTATGAAATACGCTGTCAAGTTTACATTTTTATTGTGCACCTACTGTTGTGAGATCGTCGCGCGAGTCGAGAACGAGGATATAGAGATACTAAATGATGCAGAAAGATCCAGAAATCATATTATCAAAGTCAAAGTCAAATCATGACTTCGTCTGTGTTGGTGTTAGCTGGCGGGCGTGCTCTGCCGTTTTGGAGTGTTTTTTTTTAACTGACTGGAAAGCGCTCTAAGGGGGTGCCGTGCGTATGTCGGCGAGCGCCGGCACAGACGGGGTCCATACTTGTATAGTTTAACTAACTTGTTACAAATAACTACAAACTTGACATTGGCCAATCTTTGTAAAGCCAGACAAGAGAGAAAAAGAAAAAGTCAAATCATTTATTCAAAGTAGGGATACTATAATTGTACACCTTTTGTTTGTCGGATTTGTTAAAGAAAGATGATATAGTGGTGATAATTAATTATATAAACTTAAAACTAAAGCTACGAGGGTTCATAGCGCGCCCAAGTCAGAGAAGAGCCCACAACAAATAAGCCGGGTATTCTTTTTTTATCATCACCACTTTACAAAACTTTGTAAACTGTAGTATACGACAGATCGAGATGGCAATCGGGGTATGAGGCGCACACCCGCACGTCACCCATGCTATCCCTCATCAGGTTACAGCGAGAGCTGAGTGGGTGTGCGGGGCGTCCCCACCCCGATAATTGCCGTCTCGAATATTGCGCACGTTTTTGTCCTCATGGATTTAGATTCTTTAATAATCCCGTGGAAACTTAAACTGCATTCGCTTTGAAAGCTCCCGTGGAGACTTTTAACCAGAGCGCAGTCGAGTGAGAGTTGAGACAATCACAAATCAACTCTTAAGAGGATCGTCTAGTTGTAAATGTTCATATTACAGAAAGCTATAACGTTTTTCTCTCCGTAAATGTAGTCCAATTTTCATAATTTTTAGAAATGTTGTAAATATAATGAAGAACTATGCTCGTACTTTTTAATTTTAATGAAATATTGCTTATGTTAAAAGTTACTAGCGTATAAATATCCATATTTTTGACCTAAAATCTTTCTTGAGTATTTTTTTTATGCAACTATAAACCAGCATACTAAAAAATTAAACGTACGAGCCTAGATTAAGATAAACTGAATCTAAATAATGAGACAAAAATTGTCAAATTTAGTAATCGTTTGAGCGGATAAAAATATTATCACCCGAAGAAGACCTATGAAAAGGAAAAATTCACAACAAAACTATCCTCTTAAAACATATCAGTGTCATCAGAACTAACCTGACTAGTCTCGAAGGAAGTTAACTGTTCCCCTGCACCCTTGGATTTTAAACATTTTCCCTTCCCACAAAAGCTTTTAAAATAATGTCTCTTCCAGTGCTCACTATGAACGCATAAAACCACCAAGTGGAAATAATTAGGGCGGTCGCAAAAACAATTTGTGACCCGGAACGGATACAGTGGAGCAGAGGTCGCAGCGTCTACCGCAGTTACTTTGATACTTCCTGCAAGGGAAATTATTTTCCAAATTTGCCCTCTTTCATGTGCAAATTTCGGTAATTATAAGTCAGAGTTATGAAATGGAGTAATGAAAGGATTGTTACATACTTAATGATTTTAGACTTGTTTCGTGGTTGGCGTTGCAACGCGGAACAGGGCGACTTGGCCGGTAGGGTAGTAGGTAACTAGTTTTGGCAGGAGTCTCCAACCAGACCAAATCAGTGGCAGTTTAAAAATTATGAATTCCAGCACAGCCGGGACTCGAATCTGGGACTTCCTACGTCTAAAACTACAGCGCTAGGGAGGTTGAAAAAACAGTCGCTATAGTTACTGAAAAAATAATCGCTTGAAGGGCAATCGTGAATGTATGTTCTACCTAAAATTATATATGTAGAATACAACTGGGTGCAATATTAGGTATAGATAACTCGAAAATTTATATGAATTCATAGGTCTATATAGGAAATCTACCGCGATTTAGGGCAAAGTGAAGAAAGATATTCTTATTTTGAACATAAAACCACGAAATTACGAACGGTTCTGATTTATCAGAATTATTTTCTTAGCCAATCCATTTGGCTAATGGAGAGTCCTCGTAAATATTTTCCTACGGATTTCCTTAGATAAATCTTTATTGACTAATCTTTGTTTACATTCAATATAATTGTGGTAAGGAGAAAGAAAATTGGTAGAGTAAGTATCATTTAAATAATAGGTATAATAATCGTGACGCCAACAGTGGATACCTGAAAATCAGCGCCAAGCTAATTCTGGTGTAGCTAATACTAGTAGCCAATTTCAGTCCAATACCCTGTATGAACTCTCATCCTTATTTTCTTTTGGTCACATTATCTAGACGCGATGATATCTCAAAGCCCAGTAGTTCAAAGAAGAGTAAAGGGCACCTGTGATATCAACAATATTCAGAACACTTTAAACAGAATATATTTTGTCCACCATTTCAAGTAAATACTTCACTATGCGGTAGGCATTTAACTGACATCGCTTGATAAAATTCTGCGACTTCATTTACTCACTTCATTGCACGGGCATGCGTCCGATAATAAGATAGCAATCTAATCTTTAACATGAGATCACAGTCGAGCGAAAATCTTTTATCGATAAAAATATTACGATAACACTTAAAAAGTATCCAATAACGTAACGGGTACCACGATAGATATTATTATCATTCAATCGATCCAGTTACACGGCAATCACGTAACTCAGTCCCATCGATCCATGTAACTAAGTCGAAATATCGATACCCGATATCGGTACCCGAACCATCCTACTTAAAATTATAAATGCACGAATTTGTGCTCTATTTTATGCACTTGGCTCTATTTTATTATCATTACATACATATATTTGTCATTTTAATCAAGCTGCAATATAGCAACGGATTGACGTCAAATTTGCATAGGTTAGCTGTAAAAAGATGATGAAGTCATCCTAAAAAGATGGCCTCCTACAGCGCCTTCGTAGCAGTCACAGCGGCATTATGGGGATAGGCTGCCCAATTTAATGAAACGTACGGTCGCTGTGGCCACCAGGCGACTATAGTTGCCACGGTAGGCTACTTTAGTTATTTACTTTGTACTAACATTACTAACATAATTACAATGAATTATTGGTAATATATTAAAACACTAACTTTCTATTTATGGACTTCTTGGTCTGAAATAAAATGTTATTTATTTATTTTATTTTAAAGACCAGCGAATTTTTCATCAACTCAGTGATCAACACTGAATGATAGCCACTTGAATGAGCTAGTCATTTGATATTTACTTTTAATCCATTGAAAGTTTTCTTCGAAAAATTATTTAATATTCATCAGCGAAGCTGCAGTGTAGAATAAAGCAATGTCTAATAAGCTTTGTGGCTATCAATCAGTGTTGATCACTGAGTTACCAAATCATCCCGATGGAGAGAGTCATTGGCACTCATTTTATCGTATATCAAGCCACGTGATTTTTAAAAACCTAAATCATCATTTAATACTAGTAGCAATAATTATAATTATATATGTATGAACCGTTTATCAGTCACGTCTTGTTTGTATGTCCGACTAGTTTTGAACTCGTCCGGGTTCCTTGTTCAATGAAAATTTGCACGCGACGCGGCAGTCCAGGAGACTGTACACGATACGAATATCATTGACGATAGTCTAAATCCTATTTTTTTTTTTTTGTGGAAAAGTACTAAATTTTTGTTAATAGTGTCGGGGGCGTAAATTGGCAATTTCTTCCTATATTTTTAAATTATACTGAACTAAAGTGAGATCATGCATACAGCACAACGTTGGCAAAACTTATTACCGACAAGAAAAATGTCCTATATTACTGGCACTCAAATGGCACATAGAGTTGTTACAACCCAGCCCAAGATTTTCCTGTATTTTCTTTAATGGAAACTTAACACTATTAATTTTCTTTATTTTAGCCTTCATTGCCATTTTATACCTACTTACGTAGAAAAGATTAACTGGCCGCTGGGTCGAGAAACTTAAGATCAACAATTGGCTAAATATTAATTGGTAAAACTTAAACAACTGAAAGAGATTACACTATATGGAATAATTTATTTAGAAACTGTCAGCTTTTTATAAGGCAAGCGCCTTTTTCTGCCGGTAGTAGTACACTTTGAATCTCAAAAAATATCTACTTTAAAAGGGTTATCTAATTTTTTTTAGGTTTAGTAGGTTTTTTTTAGTTTAGTAACCTGTGACCTCGTTCGTACAAAGTAAAATATTTTCCCATGGGAATAATATTCAGGATACGCAGTTTTATAAGATTCCGTTTCATCAACTTCAAAGAGATATATACGTTTTGTCGGAACTGTACCGATGCAGTAACTATGGTTGATATCTTTCTCTTCCGCGCAAAGAAATGTTTCTTAAGACGACAATTTAATTAATTTCTCTTTTGATTCATTTTCCTTCTCTATTCCTGCTTTAATCCGTTCCTTTTCTGGGTTATATTAAGCTGAAATTCACGGGAGAAAATTAATTGTCTAGTAAAGTTTCATGAAGCAGTCCTACCTACCGTAGTTTGATAGCTAATTAGATAGTGACATTAAGGAAACGGAATCAACTCCAATCATCCGACACTGAGTCGTGGTCCATGATGGATCGCAGAAAAGAATGTACTTATCTAATTTTTAACCCCCGACCCAAAAAGAGGGGTGTTATAAGTTTGACGTGTGTATCTGTGTATCTGTCTGTGGCACCGTAGCGCCTAAACTAATGTACCGATTTTAATTTAGTTTTTATTTGTTTGAAAGGTGGCTTAATCGAGAGGGTTCTTAGCTATAATTCAAGAAAATCGGTTCAGCCGTTTGAAAGTTATCAGCTCTTTTCTAGTTACTGTAACCTTCATTTGTCGGGGGAGTTATAAATTTTTAATTTACACTTGGTTCCATTATGCATTAGAAATTAAAAAATACGATAGGTACGTATTAAATCTTCTTACATAATTTTGTTTGTTTATCTGTGTGTCTGTTCGTTATCTATACGTACTTATACATTCACGTATCGTTCTTGTGATTGCATTGAAACTTCGTACAGTTGTTTCTGGCACTTGCAGGCATAGCATCATCAACATACGTAGTGCGTGAGTTGCTCAATGAAGACATTAGGTATGATGTAATAGGGATGATAGGTAAAATTAAATGCATATTCAGGGTGAAAAATGTAAAATACATATCCATACTAATATTATAAATCCGAAAGTGTCTCTGTCTGTCTGTCTGCTACCTTTTCACGGCCCAACAGTTTAACCAATTCCGACGAAATTCGGTATAGAGTTAGCTTATATCCTGGGGATGGACATTGGCTACTTTTTATCCCGGAAAATCAAAGAGTTCCCACGGGATTCCTAAAAACCCATCCGTTTAACCGATTTGTATGAAATTTGGTCCCTGTAATTGACATAGACAACTTTTTATCCCAGAAAATCAAACAGTTCCCACGGGATCTTTAAAAACCTTAATCCACGCGGACGAAGTCGCGGGCATCCTCTAGCTGTCTATATGTATAACGTCATCATTATCAACCGATAGATGTCCACAGCTGGACACTGGACATAGGTATCTATCTTGTGCATACCCGTGACCAATAGACGTCAGGGTCCCAAAGTGCTAGAATGGCCACCTCGCATCTGAAAGCGCAGCCGAACGGTCAATTCAACCGTCTTCGTCTATCGATGTCATCAACCAACGTGTACCAGTTGATGACGTAGACCGCGATTTTTTTTTTGTAGACGACAGGTAGAAGAACCTACTTGTTGGCCGTTAATGTAGCCGGGTCATTAGAGTGCCGCATCATTTGATTGCAGCAGATGAAATCACATTCGGAGATGACTTGTAATTGTAAAAAATAAACGTATTTCTTTCCTCTCCTTTCAAGTATAGAATCTATTATTATTTATTATAATATAGTATCTAGTATAGTGTAGTCAATTATCTTAAGCACTCAATAGCGGCCCAATAAATCATTCACACACATAGTGAGAGGAAAAAATATAACAATAGCAGTAACACCAGAGATTTATGACTTTCGCCTCACTTGTCACGGTACTGAATCATTCCTCGTTTGTATATTGATTCGGCATTAAAAACCAAAAAAAAAGATTGTAAGTCGACTATTTTAAATATGATATTTTTAAAAACGTATAAAAGGAAAAATAATTGGCCAACATATTAAGGGGTAGCTTACCACCCAATACCGCTAAGTTTAGAAATCCAACATTTTGCAGGGAGGTTCACTCTAAGGCGTCACATCCACACATCCCCACATCTTTTGGAACTTGGAATTTATCAGAAACGATTATCAAAAATAGTACATTGTATAAAACGCCAAGCAACTCATGTCGCTTACGCGTTTCCCCGAGGTTTCTGCGATTTGTTTATCTTAGGAAAACTTAAGTATACATAACCCGAGGCTTTTTGAATTTCACGGAAGTAACAACCCAGACAGTAGGCGTTATTAAACTTTTATTATAACACTCTTCCACGTGCTTGCCTTTTGTTAAACTTAGCTTTATACCAGTTCGACATGCGGCTTCCTTGGCGCTTAGAAGTTAAGCGTTTGCTAGTATTGGACTGAGAGCCCGCGAGGGCCAAACCTTTGTTATTTTATAAAAGCTTATTTGCGTATTGTCACCAAATATATAGGGAAAAACAATCAGCGACTAAGTATGAAGTTTGAATCGTGGTCGGCTTTGGGAGATAGCACGTAAAAAATGTGTAAAAAATCTTACGTCAAAGTATAAAGTGTAATTTTTTATATTTTCTTCGGAAAAGTATTAAAAAAATCAAACACTTAGTCTCGTGGCTACCCCCTGCCAGACACCCTTAAACTTTTAAACTTTAATGGTGTCTGGCAGAGGGTGCGCACGACTGTTTCCGAAGACAACATAAAAAAATTACACTTAATACTTTGACGTAAGAGTTTTAATAAGTTTTTTACCTGTTATCTTTCAAAGCCACCTTGATCCAAACTTCATAGTCGCTGATCGTTCTTCTCTGTGTTGGGAGAGAAACTTTCAACTTTTATAAAATAACGAAGGTCTGGCCCTCGCTGGCTCCCTCTGTATAAAAGCTCTCTATAAGCTTCGTTCCTCCCCGCATACTCGCGCTATATCGGTAGGTCAGAATTTGTTGCGAACTACTTCGAATTTAATCCGAGAGATAACTCTAGCAAGCAATATTGGTATAATCCATATTAATACCAGTTGTTCATCCTGAACTTAGACCTCGTATAGAAACTCGTTTACTAATTCCTGGCATGCGTTGGGATGCCTCGGGCATGCCACTTATTTTATGATGATGGTACCTACTATGACTGGAAACCTTTACACAAGTGCCAACAATAACTGTCTGATCAGCCAATCATCATTTTTAGGGTTCCGTACCTCAAAAGGAAAAACGGAACCCTTATAGGATAACTTTGTTGTCTGTCTGTCTGCCCGTCCGTCCGGCCGTCCATATGTCCGTCGTGTCTGCCAAGAAAACTTATAGGATACTTCCCGTTTACCTAGAATCATTGGCAGGTAGGTAGGTCTTATAGCACAAATAAAGAAATAAATCCGAAAACTGTGAATTTGTGGTTACATCATTAAAAAAATTAAAATGTGTTTCAATTTTCAAAGCAAGATAACTATACCAAGTAGGGTAGCATATGGAAGGGCTTTACCTGTACATTCTAAAACAGATTTTTATTTATTTTTATGCATAATAGTTTTTGATTTATCGTGCCAAGTGTCGGGAAAAGATACCCGAGTACGGAACCCTCGGAGCGCGAGTCTGACTCGCACTTGGCCGGATTTTTCAAAATTGATTCTTAACAATACATTTACATACACACAAATACTTTTGTGAAAATAATAACTGTGATACCCAGCGGAGTTCGATTATTCCAGTAAGTAAGGCTGATCCCGTCACCTAAAAGAATCGTGTCGTGACCGCATACGTCTAGTTAACATCAGCTCCCGGTCTATTCATCAAGCCAATTTATTCTACGTTTGTTTTTTACAGTCCCAGATAATATTTATTTTATTAATCACGATATTGTATTTTTGGACACAAGGACGTCCGACCATTTAAAAACAATAATTTCACAGTAATAATAAAATTCGAGGTACAATCCAAAACATGAATTAATTCTTTTAATTAATAGGTACACGGAAATGGAGTGGAAATGTTTTAATTAAAGGAAGATTTTATTTTATCTTTTTACTTGAGATTGAGTTGAAACTTGGTGAAATAATTTTTGGAACAATCATGAAGGTTTTTGATAGTGGGCTATCAACCTAAAATCGGTAGCGATGAAGACGACGTACTGCAAGTTGTAACGTATCCCGGGCATTAGTAGTTTATAAGACATCAGCTGGGATCCATTTATAAGACACATTGAAAAAAAAGGAAAACAAGCCAAACGTTTATTTCTCAAATTGTACCACACATCACACGCACCTTATAACCACCCCACCTTGTAAGACTTGGTTATCCCAAAGCTTCGTCCACTTGGCCGTTAAAGCCAGCATGCCCCAAGCAGAAGAAGCGCCAGAATAATCTGTGTCTTGTGTAGCATAACCCGAAAAAGAGGTCTCACCTCAGCACTGCATCAGGGTGGTCCTCAATAAGTGACTTAGCGATGAATTGATCTTAGTGACGTCAGAACCTATCGTATACCCCAGCACATTCCGCTGTAAATACCAACCCAAACACCGAAGTGCTCGCTAATTCCTAATTACCATTCATAGGTCTATAAAAAGGTCGTTTGCAATTGGGAAAGCGGGCTTCTGCCGTGGAAACGGTTTCCTTTTCTACATACGTTACGACAAATTTATCGTTGAAAAGTAAAATTCGCGTTACCATCTCGTGTTCTAGGGTTCCAACTTTATCGGCCCAAGGGTTTATAGGTGATTAGCTGATGCCCGCGACTTCGTTCGCGTGGATGTAGGTTTTTTAAAAATCCCGTGGGAACTCTTTGATTTTCCGGGATAAAAAGTAGCCTATGTGCTAATCCAGGGTATAATCTATCTCCATTCTCAGCCCAATCCGTCCAGTAGTTTTTGCGTGAAGGAGTAACAAACATACACACACACACACATACAAACTTTTTCCTTTATAATATTAGTGTGATGTGAAGTAAATAATTATTATTTTAATTAATCTGTTCCAGCTTGAATTTCCTACATTTTTTTTTTAATTTCTCTTAACTATCTACGTAAAAATTAAGCCTAACACATACCTACTTAGACTCTATACAAGGCGCAACAGGATCATATGATGGCGATTCAATGAGCAGTTGCAGTCTTCACGCTGCCATCGCGCGTCATCGCTACGCGCTGCAGTGTCATCACATCAAGTATTAAGTGATGATGCAGCATGGTAGAGATTGCTTGCTTAGAAGTTGCATATTCACTCCTTTTTTCGAGATACCCATATTATAGCTATTAAGGAAAACGGAAGCTTGAAGGACATTCTATAATCTAGCAGTGCGTACTAGAAACGAGGAATCGAATCCCTTCGCACGAGTCCGTGGAATTTTGGATACAAACCTTTGCGATGCCGCACGGTCCGATAATAAAAAGGTGAGAGAGCACACCCTGCGAAATATATCCTGTAGAATACCGACAGAGATGCAATCTTATGCCGATCTGTTCTAAACTTCAAAGTTTAGAATAAGAATAATGGCTCCATGTATTACAATCGTACAAGCGTCTATACTTATTCTATAGGACGACCTGCTGTAATGTCTGCGCATTTAATTTGTTTCAACTTAGTTGGTAAGTAAATAATAAAATCGGTCACTGGCTATGGAAACAGACTCTAATAAAATGTAATTAACTTAATTGGTATAGGCTTTATTCTCTTTTCATGTCTTTTTAGTGTGCTCTGCCAAGAACTGCGAGAACGGAACTTTTATAGCTACGACGGTGTTTCCATAGTTTTAGTGCTTTGATATTAAAATGTTACCTTTTTGTGAGTGTTTTTAATCCCCGACCCAAAAACAGGGGTGTTATAAGTTTGACGTGTGTATCGTAGCTCCTAAACTAATGAACCGATTTGAATTTAGTTTTTGTTGTTTGAAAGGTGGTTTAATTGAGAGTGTTCCTAGCTATAATCCAAGAAAATCGGTTCAGCCGTTTGAAAGTTATACTTTTTTTTAGTTACTGTAACCTTCACTTGTCGGGGGTGTTATAAATTTTTAATTTACACTTGTTATTACTTTTTTGTCGACTGATATTTGTTGAATCTCTAATTTTCATAAATGTCTAACTTTTCAGAGCTTTTCTATAATGTCCAAAGCCAGAAATTGTGGGATATATCGCTGTGGGATTAAAACTTACTAAAGTAAATAGGATTTTTAAAAAACATTTTTTTAAAGATCCAGGCTTACTTATAAGCCGTTGAAAATAATTTTTTAAACAGACAACAATGCAAAAGCATAAATTCATCTCAAAGTTTTAAATTAAAATATCGTTTTAACAAAACTTAATCATCCTGCAGGCGCAGAATACTAACTATAACTGCAGGGTTGGATTTCATAATATCTCATTGCGACGAAACTAAAGGAACAAAAGTCACAACACTTGAGAAGAAATCCCAAATTAGTACCTAAAACTTCAATGACCTTCTTATTTGTTACAGCAACAAAGTTCTCACCACTGGAACTCACTCGAAACTGTAAAATATCTGTATAATTACCTAAAAATTCAGAGGCAAAAAGGTAATACTTATCACCCTGCTATACTATCTATACTTACATACTAATATTTTAAATGCAAAAGTGTGTCAGTCTGTCTGTCTGTATTTTCACGGCTTATGTGCCTAACTAATTTTAACGA